>NW_004524670.1:2683796-2712087 GCF_000260255.1 Octodon degus | reverse complement strand
CTCTCTCTCTCTCTCTCTCTCTCTCTCTCTCTCTCTCTCTCTCTCTCTAATAAATAAAAATAAAAAAAAGAGTTAGAAAATCTGTATCATAATTCATGTTTTCTACTCCTCTGACCTTGGTTTTTCTTCTTTGTGAAGACCAACTATCTGAATATGCCACAATGCTGACTAAACATACTGCAGATAAAGTGCTTAGGAGAATGAAGCGGTGTTATTAATGCAGAAATTATAAACCAAGGGCAAATCCACTTAGAAAAAACTTAAGCTCTTATTGATGTTAAAAAAGAATGTTTTCAGAAATAATTGACTAGCAATTATTTGTTCCCTTCTGAAGCATTTTAAAAGCATATATTTAGAGCTTAACTGCTTTGTATTTGTTTAGGAAGGTCTGTATCAGCAAAGAAAAGTGTACTGTGACCAATTTGACTTCTCATGCTTCCTTTTTGCAAAAGTAAGCACAGTGTGACACCCACCTTTGAAAAATATGCAGTTTATTGCAGGATGACATGTGCCTGTCGCTTTGCTTTTGGCTTCATCTGCAAACTTTCTCTTCCATCGCTGAGATTTTGTGTGAGATAGACTACACTTGAACTTTACTACTATTAGACACTCTGTGAACATCACTTATTTCAGTTCTCTACTTCAAAATTTTCTATTTTTCTGAAAGAGAATAATCAAGGATATACACTGTCTTCTTCCTGTAATTATAATGAAACACGCAAGGTGAGGTACTTTATAAAGAAAAGATAATTATTTGTTTCATGACTGTGGTTCTGGTAGGCATAAACAGCATGTCGCCTGAAGAGGGACACCCTAGGTGCATCATAGCACAGCAGAGAAACAGAAAGATGCATGCAGGAGAAGCCTCATACTATGCGGCCTTCATAATATACTTTTCTAATGACAGAAATCTCTTCTACAGGAACTTCAGTCATTCATCTGTAAGCGATGCCCTGTAGGCTTAACATCTTCTACTGGGCCCAGTCGCGGAGAGACTTCAGTGTCTTTACATTGGAGGTTAAGTTTCCAGCGCATGAGCATTTGCACATTCTGTCTTCAAATCCTACTATTTACCTCTGGCGGGCATGTCCAACCTGCGACCCAGACATTGCACATAACTTTGTTATAACGAAAATATTCAAAGCAAAAAGGTTTTTAATTTTATAAATAAATTATATACAGCCAAAGACAATTCAGTGAAGCTCAGGCAAGCAAGGTGAATCCAAGCTGCAGACCACATGTGGGAAACAGTTGTACAGTTTTGTGGGGGATTAAATAAATTATGCATGCAGAGTCCATGGCAAAGTGTATGGAAAGGGCTAGACAAATGTTCAATCCATAATTATGACTTATTATCTGTTTCTCCACCTAACCATCACTTTAAAACTTTATGTTCATGTAAGATACCCTAATTTTTAAAATCACATAGGATATGTCTGCACAAATAAACTCAAAACTAAAAGAAAATTTCTTTCAATTTGGTGTTATTCATAATTTAAGTAAGATTTGTAATTCCTCTTTGACCCTCTTGATATATTAATATTCCTAATGTCAGGCAATAAAAAGGTAGGAACCAGTTATTTAGTGCAGCAAATGTGATTTTACTGATCTCTCTACTCTCTGAACTTGAATGTGTCAAAATTTCCTTTTTTATTCCTAAGCATTAAAAGCTAACTCTCTGAATAAAACAAAATAGAAGCTAAATGAAAAGGCAAACTAATTTTACTTAAACAGTTACAGCTTTCACAGTGAATGATTTGGAGTTCTGCAGTGTTACTTAGTGAATGTAATCACACGCATTTGTCTTGTAGAGAATTATATTGTGACATACGTGTGGTTAGCAGGACTGCCATTGTATAAATTACCCAAGATTTGTTGCTTGAAGTTGCAGCATACAAAAAGCAAGCAAGCATGAAAACTGGTTGACAAAAAGATTTCCATCATGTAATGACTCCTTGTTAATGTTAGTAATTAACCAAGAAGACTAGACATAATCTTATTAATATCTGTATACTGTTTGAGTTCAGTAACAAAAATGTACAAAATATCATTATTTTGAAAGGCAGGGCAGGAGTCAAAATCCTTATACCTGTAAATAAAATATTACTGTCTATCTATCTATTGATCGATCGATCAATCCATCAATTTGTCTGTCTGTATACCAAAGGGTTTCTTCAAAATACCAATGTCAGTAATTCTGTTTCTTTTATCCATTCCTTCTTGCTTTCAAAATATATAGGTGTTAGAATATAGTTTTCAAGTCAAATAATGAGATTATCACAGACACATACTACAGTGGTAATAGTAGAGGTCAGTCAAACCAGGACAAATCTCCACTGCTTGTAACAGTACTGCTGGCTAGTCTGACCGTGTGCTCATGGGTATGCAGTGGACACTCACCCATCTGGGTTTTTCTTCAACCGTCTATGAGCTTCCTGAGTCTCCTGCTGACGTTTGGGTTCAGCGCTGCTTAAATTGTCCCTGAATGCCCTTCGGACAAGCAGAAAACCAGTAGAAGCTCTTCTGAGGGAAGGTGCCTGGAGCACATGTGTAAACAGCTGGTACTTGAGGGCTCGGGCTGGGACTGACACGCTCTCACCCAACCACATTTCATTGTCCAGGGTGAAGTTTTGTGGCCCCTGCTAGAGGTGAAGAAGTATAATCTTGACATTCTAGTGTGCAGTACCATGAAGGCACAAGCTAGAGGTGTGGACCAGTAAAGGTAACATTGCAAACATGGAGATGGTTATGATTCAGTTCTGCTCAGAAATAATACTTGAAGGAGGACAGTCTCTGATATCTCAACCATTACAATAACAGATTAAATAGCCTTTGGTGCTAGTATCCATCCATTGCCATTTTCACTTAGGAAAACATAAAATGTGTGATGAAGCCAAAGAGATTATGTACATTAAAAGTTGATCTTTTGATCTCTGCTGTTCTCATTCAAAAGTAAACATATTAGATACTTGGTTGTTAATTCACCTAGTTAAGGCTGGGGAGATGGCTCAGTGGAATAAGCGCTTCCTTGGCAAACACAAGGTCCTGAGTTCAATCCCTGCTTCTGAAAAAAACCAAAATTTGACCTAGTTAAAATGATTTTGGGGGGCCTGCCCATTAGCTCAGTTGTTTAAGTGCCTGCTTAAACAAAGCACTCAAGCTCAAGCTGCTGTGGTTCGAACCCAGATACTCATGGCAAACCAGAAATGTCCTAAAGGCATCTTCTGCCCTCAAAAAAAAAATCTTTTTTTTTTTTTTTTGGTACAGGGTTTCACTATGCAGCTTGGATTTATAGTGATCCTCCTGTCTCAGCCTCCCCAGTGCTGGGATTACAGGCATGTGCCACCATGACCAGTTTCCGAGGCCTATGACATGCAGGCCAGCTTAGCATATGAACCGGGAATAGAAGCTCGGTCCTTGTGCTTGCTATCAAGGCACTTAGACTGCTGAGCTATCTCCCTGGCCTGAAAATGATAAAGCTTTTAAGAAGAACTTACAGGAGTCACATTTGTAAAGGAAAAGAAAATAACGATACATTTGTTCACTTAAAGTTTATTTGTGGAATGATGTAACAATTTTCCATCCATTTCTTATACTATTTTAGGTCACCTAAATTTTCCAGAATCTATGCTATTCCTCTTATACGATATTTTTGAAATATTTGTGTTGTTCAATTCTATTTCCCTTCAGGTGATGCTCTAGTGTTATTTCTTTCTCTATTTTCTTTAAACTCTAAATTTGGATGATAACTGAGAGGAATTTCACAGGTGGTAGTGGACTGAAAAAATGACTTGGGTTATATATTACTCACAGAAGAAAGAAAGGTGTTCAGTTCTTTCCTGGAAATGTTAAGTGATCTAAAAGGTAAATGGAGGTAGTGGAAATGAAGAGGTATGTCTTCTTGCTTTCTGCTATAATTTGAGTACCTGATCTCTCCATAAGCCTATGTACTACAGGCTTGGTCCCAGAGATATGTTACTGGGCAGTAGTGGCAATTTATTATTATTATTATTATTATTGTTGTTGTTGTTATTTAATATATTTGGTTGTTCCAGGGTCTCACTATCCATCTCAGATTCCTAGTGATCCTCCTGCTTTCAGCCTCCCCAGTAATGGGATTACAGGCATACACTACCATGTCCAGACTCAGTGGCTGGCTCAGCTACCCTGGGTGCAGGGCTGGTGCAGCATGTGGTGCCGGGGATTGAACTGTGGTCCCTGCGCTTGCCTAAGCTTGCCGAAATAGGCACTGTAGTCCGCTGAGCTATCTAGCTGACCCCAGGTAATGGCAATTTAAAGATGCAAGAACTAGAAGTAAGTCCATAGACTCACTGAAGAGTGCCATCCAAGAGATGTGGGGCATCCTTCTTCTTCTTTCCTGGCCATGAGGTGAGCAGGTGGCTCCCAGTGACTGTTCTCCATCACTGCTACAAGAAACCTAAAAGCAATAGGTCTGCTGGATCATAGGCTGGATCCTAAAAATCCGGTAGCTAAAAGTAACCTTTTTTTCCTCATAAAGTAATTGTTCCAGATATTTTGGTGTGATAAGAAAAAGCTAACATCCTTTATGATTGATCAATGTGACTTTGCTTTTAGTACTTTTCTTTTTTCTTTCTTCTTTCTTTCTTTCTTTCTTTCTTTCTTTCTTTCTTTCTTTTTTCGTATTTAGGACAGGGTGTACAGGGCCTCACTACACAGATCAGACTCGTAGTGATCCTCCTGTTTACAGCCTCCGAAGCGTTGGAATTACAGGCATGCACCAAGAGCCCAGTCTCAATCGCTGCCTCAGGGGGCCCCAGGGGCAAGGCCAGCACAGCAGCCCTGGGGATGGAACTCCTGGCCCCTTCCTGCATCTGCATGAGCAGGTGCTTTGATTTGTTGAGATATTTGACCAACCATACTTTCAGTTCTTAAGACTGAGTAATTACTGTTCATTAATAGATTTCCATTTTAGTACAGGTTTCATGATCATTTGAAAAATATCCAGGATTTGAGCAAAATTTAATCAATGTATTTATGTTTTAAAATATTATGAATATTTTTAAAAAATTAGTGGGCACTTCATCTACTGTTTTATTTTACTCCCAAGTAGTAATTCATGGAAATATTTAGTTTACTAACAGTAACATATCATCATGAAATGGAACACAATGATCAGCTTTAGCAAGTGAATCATATTCTTTGATTGCATACAACTTAAGTTAATATTTCATTCCCACATATTATTAAGTTAGTAGGTTTAGAATACTTCTTGTGTGGAGAAAAAACATCTCATTCCCAGTATTACCTTAGAAGAGAAAGTAGACTCTAACACTGTGCAGGGGAGTATTAATTCCTGAAAGATGCATCAGAAGAAAGTCAGTGGTATTTCTAGATATGTTTAGTATCTTGTTTATGGGGTTGTCACTTCACACATTTTTAAATAAAATTCATTGGTATATAATGGCTTTATTTGCCTTTCAAATATGTATGCTTACTGCAGGGCCAGTGGTATAGCTCAGCGGACTAAGCGCTTGCTTAGGTAAGTGCATGGGCCAGGGTTCCATACTTCACATGCTGCACTGGCCCCACCCTCGGGTGCGCTGAGCCAGCGATGGAGTCTGGGCTTAGTGGCACATGCCTGTAATCCCAGCACTTAGGAGGCAGAAACCAGGAGGATCACTATGAGTCTGGGCTGTGTAGTGAGAGCCTGCACAAAAAAAAAAAAAAAAAAAGAAGAAGAAAAAGAAAACCCAATTATACATTCTTACTCATGTTAATAAGAAATCTTCTGGGTAAAGTAGATTGGCAATAGTATTTCCACTTTCCAAACTAGCCAAGTATAACTTAGGGATTGGCCCCCTCACACACATATAAAATTCTGGACTTCAAATAAAATATATGGAGTATTTTATTAAATATTGTGTATGCATCTCGTAGTAAAATATACTTTTTCTCTAAATAAGAAAATTATTTATTTTATTGTATTTTTGATGACACCGTTTTCAATATTGTCCTTATGTAATATATCTATGGTTAAACTGAAAATCTTCTCGTCACCCACAATTATAGCACATGATCACCTATGAATGTGACATCACTTATACAAATTTGCGCCCTTTCTGGTTTGTCATTTGAGAGCAGTGTGAACTTGAATACATTACTTAAAATTTCAGCCTTACTTTCCCTATCAGTGTACATAGCAGTTAATCATTTCCTGTGTGGTTTGTATGAAGCAATATGGAAATGATTATCGTATACAAACATTTGCTGTGTAGACTGTATAAATCAATATGGAAATGTATGTCGCATGCAGATATTTGCTATGAAGACCACATCAACAAATATGTATAAAACATTTGGCTTGGAGACTGACACATATTGACAGCCATATTCATTAAACGATTGATATCATCAATGTTACAATTTTAAGTGTGGTGTCAATCCTCAGCTCAAGGATATTATATGATCTTTCAAGAAAAATATAAATGAAGAAGTTGCAGAGGAAGCCAACCAAATTAATTTTTGGCAAAAGGAAAAATAAAGTTATAAATGAAAACCACACGTAGGCCTCAGCTTTCTGTCAGCAGATCAAAATTAGAAAGCATGTATTGTACCTTTACAGATGTCTGAAGATAGGCTTCTCTCTCAAAATATAAAATAAAGAAAGCTGGTGATGTCGCTAAAGTGGGAAAGACCTGGTTTCAGTCTCTAGTACTTCACACACACACACACACACACACACACACACAATGATTTTTAAAAAGATAATTGTACATGAAAAGTTCTTATCCCAACTTTCCGTAAAAATGTTTCATTTCCAGATAAATAGGTTAACAATTTATTTTTCAGAATTTACCCTAATATCCCAGAAAATTCTCCTGGGCAAACGTACAATGACTTTCTCCAACAGTTAGTTGTACACATGTCCTCGATATGAAAATTATATTAGTGAATTGGTTGTTATCAAGGCCTTTCTGGTTTTGATTAATTCCCTACTGAACATCAACAATCTTATCACCAATACCCAAGTTTTTCTAAGTATGTTAATTATGGCGTAAATTATATGTATTTTTCATGTTCCCCTTATGACTAAAAAAGCAACAGCTGTAATTCAAAGTGCTATTATACTATTCTTTTAGATTGAACAAATTATGTAAATGTATATTTACTATGTAATCTTTCTCTTATAATGTTTGAAAATTTATATTAAGGAGAAATTTGCCTACCTTACCATGATCTGAACTCATGTTGAATTATAGCATTAGAAAATATGTTGTCAAAACTCACGCTTTTACACCCCACCTTAGCAGATCTGAGTGGGTCAGAGTAAGTAGTACATGAAAGTAGGAGTAATTACGGTAAATGAATGAATGAAGTCTCCCGGATTTATTGCGATCTCAGTGAGAAATGAAATCCAGTGTTTCTACAAGAGTGCTTTCAGAGCAAAGAATATGATTTTTTGCTATCTTTATCATACTTGTAGCTCACCAGTAAACCGGTGTGAGTACTGGGAAAAACTTATGGATCTCCAGAAAGGAAGAGTGGAAGAGTTGGATTTTTGCTGATTTCTAAACTCTGCCCTAAAATTTCACCTAGACAATTTGGCGAAAAGAAGTGACACCATGCCCTGATAACTCAGTGTCTGAGTCACTAACTACCACCATTAGATTCATGGTTTAGGTCTATGGAAAGAAGCATTTAATGCTTTGATTTGTTTTGTCCCTTTTTTTCAATTATTTCTCCATTCTGTCTTATTGATTTCTTATACATTTCTTTCTTTCTTCTCCGATTTGACATGCATATGTCTGGTAATGTGAATAACTATTTGGGAGATAACACTGTATTACAGAAGTACTGTGAAATCCATATTACTTTGTTAAGTGAAAATCTGTGACACTTGCAATTTTTTCTGTTTTAATTCTAAATGATACTCTCTTTAAAAATATAGATTCATGGTTTATAGTGTATACTTACTATTCCTGTTATTTTTCTGACAACCTGAAAAAAAAATAGTACTTCCAATGAATCATAGGGGGTGGAGTGTTCTGAGCAGCAAAGATTGTGTCACTTTGCATGGATATTAATCAAGATGATGCATTGCTATGACAGTGCCTGGGCATGACAGGAAGCAGATTGCTGCTGCCTGCTTCGCCTGTCAGAAGTTTATTTGCTACTTTGAATAGTTAAGATATGAATGACCATTCAGGGGGTTGAAAGAAGGTATAAATAGAGTATGGAGAGAAGTTAGTTTGGATGTGATTTTATAGCCTGGTATTACTGATAGTATTTCTTCAAGATATGAAAGGGACACAGGTAACGTCTTACATAGTTGTTATATGGTGGTTTAGTGGAATATTTCAGTAGCATTATTCTGGTGCATATAATATATTCAGTTACACAGTTTTCACCATTGGATAAAAATAATGCATACTTCCATCAAATGAGTTAATAGTGGCTTGATTATAACAGGCCAAACAGTATAAAATACTAGAGGAAGGATTTAGGTTTGTTCTACTTAACCATCCAGAGGTCAAGATTTGCTAACCCAAATAGAAACACTAGAGGGACCTCGATTTCAGGAAAATGTTCCAGACTATCACTGAATTGGAAGGCTTAATTAAGACATAAACATGCAGATGAATTGAATAATAATTATCATAGAATGTTTACAATAGCAATATCCCCAAAAAGCATGCACACTTATGAGAAAGGACAAGCAAATATCTTGTAATTTATAGAGTTAAAATTAAACACCAAATAGTTAATGGAGTTAGTGATCCAAGAGAGGGGATTAAGATATTTAGTAAGACTAGGTGAAGTCAAGTGGTTCACCTGTTGATATCATCATTCTTTTTTTTATGAGCAGAATATATTTATTGAGAGAAAGAAAGCTCCTGTCCCAAAATAGGGATAGTGGGTAGTTCCCCCCCCCCATAACATCATTCTTGAAATGTCTTGGTTCATTAAATAAAATGGAACTTTTCTGTTAAAGCGGTGGTTGCTTTATATTGAATAGATCAAAGAAAAACAATGTGTTTCTATTATTGCGGTGTTACGCAATGGCACCTGGAAACCATACAAACCTCTATTAGGATAGCTAAAATGTAGGTAGGACCACACAGCAGATGAAGCACAGAGGTACCAAAATAGCCTCTTAGCAACACACCAGTCAGAGAGAATATGCAATAGGTAAGACATAGCAATTTCTGTTAGAAAGAGTAATTATGCCATGTTTTTTCCTACTGTATGCTCTGATCATCATTATTTTAATCTCTCCATCATAGATACAGGGTATAACAAATGTTTTGACTAATTTAATTTTGTAGATAGCATAGAATTAAAACCACAATTATATAGACAATGTAAGAATTAGACCATATTTTTACTTTTATTTTTATTTATTTACTTAGTTTTTATTCTTCTATTTGTTTATTTACTTGGTACAGGGTCTCGCTAGGCAGCTCCAAGTTGTTGTGATACTCCTGTCACAACCTCCCCAGTGCCTGGGTTATAGGTGCTCACAACTGTGCTGCGTGCCCTGGGATGGGACAGCATGTGGTACCAGGTATCAAACCCAGGTCCTTGTACATGTCAGGCAGGTACTCAGACTGCCAAGCTGTCTCCCTAGCCCAGAGACCATATTTTTGGATATAGATTTGAAGCACAAAATGGAAAGATGAACTACACCTTGGGGACAAACCAAAGTGAATATAATCTTAAAACATTAAAAAAGAAACAAGTAAATATCTTCCTCAAAATATAAGAGATTCTGTTTCATCATAATATGTGGGAACCAAAAATATTTCACATTTAAACTAATAGCAAAGAAAACACAAATGATTTGTGAAATCATAAGTTATCTTGAACCCAAGAGATAGCTGTAGTAACATTAAAAATCATGTATAACATTTGAAATTGAGAGAATCTGGATGAAAACACTAATGCAACTCTTTATTTATTTATTTATTTATATCTTAAGGAAGGATCTACAGGGTGTTCAGGGTTTCACTGGTAGATCAGACTCGCAGTGATCTGCCTGATAGCCTCCCAAGCACTGGGATTACAGGCCCATGCCATCATGCCCAGTCTCAATTGTTGTCTCAGAGCACCCCAGGGGCAGGGCCAGGAAGGCAAGTCCAGTGATCGAACTCCTGGTCCCTGTACCTGCTTGCAGGCACTTTAATCTGCTGAGCTACTTGGCCGCCTCTAGTGCAACTCTTGAAGAGCATGGAGAAATGACATGCTGGACACCGTTTAAATAGAGAAGAAAAAAAATGCTTTTATGAGTGACTTAAAGCTAGGCCTGATCTAGTGTCCTGACATGGAGCCCATGAGAGGGAAAGGAACATGTGCAGTTTGGGCCCAAGGACAGATTCTTCTCCATGCACCTCAATGGGGCACATAGGGAAAGGAAAGGAACAATGCATAGAGGTAGGAAGAATCACACTGCCTAAAACCAAGGGACAGGGATGGCAAGGAAGATGCAAAGCTCTGCTCAGATCATTCTGTACCATAAAACAAAAGCTGTAAAATACTTGGAAAAGGGCAATCACACAGAATTCCTAGAGAAAGGGCTTTTAAAATTTAAAAAAAATTGATTGGATTCATTGAATTTAAAAGCAATCTTTTTTATGTGCAGTTGAGCAGGCAACTCCTTTCACCAGAACATGGTTAGGATCTTGAAGAAAGCCCAATCCACAGCATCACAGGAGCTAGATATGTCATTCTTTTCTTTTCCGTCTCTCTGTCTCTGTCCCTGTCTCTTTGTTTCTCTCTCTCTCCCCCACTTCTCCATTTTTTTTTTTTTTTTTTTTTTTTTTTTTTTTTTTTTTGTTATTGAAGGCTGAACCCAAAGCCTGTGTACTGAGTTACACTCCCAACTGTCCACTTAAAAAGTGACATAGGAGTCATAAGAACCTGGGGAGGTATCTCAGCTGTCTAAGCACCTGCTTGGCAAGCACAAGACCTGGGATTGATACCCTGCATCACATGCCATGCTGGCGTGGTGGTGCACACCTATAATCCCAGTACTGGGGAGGCTGAGACTGGAGGATTACTATGTGTTCAAGCTGTGTAGCAAGACCCTGTACCAAATAAGGAAATAAATGAAACATTAAAAACATTTTTTTAAGTGACATAGTTCTAAGTGACTAATTGCCAATAGTGGAATAAGGCGTATAAAAATGCTGCCTCAGCCTTTTGAATGTTAGGATTATTGGTATGTGCCACCTGAACGAGCTGATGAGATTCTTTAAACCCTTTTTTATCCAACAGTTTAGCAAATGTACAGCAACCCTCAAACCTGAACTGAGCTTGTGAGAGCCCAACAGTCAGCTGTTGTAGTAGCCAATTGAATCAAAAGCTATAATGAAGTAGCAATGGGAGCTTCAAATACTTTCAACACTCACATTGCAGGCAAGGGCCTAAACCATAGGGAACACCACCTTCTATGTGTTCACCTCCCTCATGGATAAGCTTGCTAGTAGAGTAGGTCAATCAGTACAGAGCTATAAGTCATAACTGCACAAAAAATAAAAAAAAAAGCTTTCTAAATTTTATTGACCTTTGAATGGGGAAGAGAAGCAACAAGAGCTATGAGTGGAAAACAATGAAATATTGAGTCTGAGTGGAGAGAGGGTCTCTAACTCCCTACCCACATAAGGAGCAAAGGCAGCTGAAGCAGAACTCTACCAGAAATTGAGACAAAGAAAGGCCTCCAGTGGAAAGCAGAGATGACACATTTGTGGAAGACTTTGGCTGGCCAGGTGGATGTCAGTGCTAGACTACTGCTTCTTATAGAAACTACAGTGCATTTTCTGTGTAACGAGTCTTGTGCAGTAAAGCTTTACCTACTTAGACCTGCCAGGCTATCCTTTGTAAACATTTATCTTTGACTGAGAAAAAGCTAGGTTTTTGCCCAGGAAATGAACTGTTTGATAACTGACAACTTCTGTTTGCCACTGGTAAATTGACAGTATTGGAAAGAGAAAACTACTACAGAACATGTACAAAATGGAACTGAAGCATGTGAAACAAAAACAGTGGAAAAATTTAGTTAATATAATGAAGGCAACCACTACAACAAAATTCAAATGTGATTCAGCTTTGGACTAGTTTGAGTCAACCCATGTATTAATAGCTTAGACAAAAACAAACATGCATATTCAGTGGTCATTGTTTCTGGTTTCTTGTCCTAATTGCGTTGTCATTAGTATAATAAATAAGATGCAAATCAAGCAAAGCAAGAAGAAAGTGATCCAGTGCTTGTATACAAAGCTAAGGAGAGAATAAGGCTAAGAGATTACCCACATATTAATAGAAATTACCAAAATCATAACAAAAATAGATAGTGTAATGATAAAAAAAATCAAGCAGCTTTTGAAGACTGCAAGAAAATGTGAAATTTTAGTATATATTTTATTGTACTCACAGGAAAAGAGAGATGAAGAAGAAAAATATTTAAACTTTTGAATTTTCAAAATCAATATAATATTGTAAACAATAAATTTCATGGTTTTAGAGGACTCCTGACTAAGAAAAAGTCATGAAAATAAACTTTAGCCATATCATATTCAAATTGCTAAAATGCAAAACAAATAAACAATGACTCAGATAAAATAAAATACAAAACATGACACAAATAGAGTAAACTTATTTTCAGACTCTATGTAAACAGGGTGACAATAAAGTGACATGTTTAGGGTGCTACAAAAAACAAAAAAACACTTTGATGAAGGATAGATTCAGTGAAGAAATCTTTCAAAATTAAAGGGAAAGTATGGAATATAAAATAGACTAGGCAAAGGGCCAGGGAGATAGCTCAGTGGCATGTGTGGTAGCCTGGCAAACATAGGTCCTGAGTTCGATTTCTGGTACAAAATATAGACTAGGCACAAAATGAAGAGAATTCATTGATAGCAAATTTGCACTATAAGACATTTAAAATAGTATTTCAGGCAGATGGAAAAATTTATATGAATAAAATTTGAATCTATAATAGGAAGTGAAGATATCTGGATTTGACAAGAAAGCCAAATGTGTGTATTTATGCAAAGGGCTCTCATATTATAAATTAAAGAATAGAATCTTAAAATTTTATATCTCTAAGAATTTAGAATGGACATTTTATCCAAGAAAATGTATAGATCATATAGATGACAATGAACCACAGAAAATATGTCCAAAATGATTATTAACTAGTAAACTTCAAATGTGCTTATAGTCCTAGGACTTAGGAGTCTGAAATAAGAGGATCACTCTTGTGATTTAGGAGCTCAAATTCAACCTCAGCCACATAGTGAATCCCTTATCAACAACAATAACAAAGATAAAATTACACACCTGTGACAAGAGTTAAAACAAAACTAATGACAATTCAAAGAGCAAAAAAGACTGAAATTATTGAACCTCATATTTCTCATATGTTTTTCACAGTGGGAAAATGAAGTTTGTATAGCTGCTTTGACAAACATTTGGAAATTTCCTGTTGTTGTAGGCAGCTGAATTATTTAGAAATATTATAGGCAGTCAGATAGGGCTAGGCTCTCAAGGAGACAAGATGGAAGACAAGGTGGCTTTGCAACTTGGAAGAGACAGACACTCCCTTGTAGGCCATATTTTAAGACAAAAGAGAAAAAAAATACAGTTACATACTTCCCTAGGGAGGGGCACTAGGGATTGATATTCTAAATAGGTATCAATTACCTTGAAAGAGCCCAAAAGAGTCACTAGCCTGACCCCCAACAGGAAGAGACCCTGTCCCTTCCAACCCCCAACAGGAAGAGACCCTGTCCCGTATTCATACCAGATTGCTACATGACTCGCTTCTCCTTTTGGTCCTGGGCATAATCACCTTAGCCTGAGCAGAGATGCTTGCAATCCCATTGGCTGACCATAGTTTTGTTTCACTCCACATCCACCTAAGCGAGTCCCCACATTCTTCACCTTAGCCCCGCATGATTTTGCCCTAAAAAAATAACCAGAAAGAGATGGCTTCCTGGGCATCCCGCTCAGGTCCCCCTTCTGTCTTCTCTGACACAGAAGCTTTCTTTCCCAATAAATATTCTACTTTCAATCTCCATTTGTTCCTAAAATTCATTCTTCAGTTTTAGAGAACACAAACTCATCCAGGTCAGGTCAGGAGTTTCACTTCCCTGTATCACTATCATTTTTACTTTTTTTTGTACCATTAGACAGAATAGTCTCTTTCCTATATATTCCTCCCCAGTAAATAAAAGCATATATTTTCATAAATATTTTTACACAAATATTTATGGTGATCATATTTATAATCACAAATATTCAAATTATCTAAAGACCTAATAGGTAAAGGAAAACACATTTTGAAGAATATATACAATACAATGTATGCAGTAAAATATAACAAACTAATGATACACACAGCATCAATAAATTTCAAATATGTCATGAGAAAGTAGTATTATTTAAAAAACTGTCTGCTTTATTGTCCATATGCATATATATATATATATATATATATATATATATATATTCATTCCCCAAAACAACCATATGCATATAAAGAAACTGTGGTTTCCAGGGACAAAATGTGTGAGGAGTGTTAACCTAACATTTGGAATAAAAGTTGAGGTTTACAGAATTATTTTAAGCTTGTCTATGATTATGGTTATGTAATTTCACGCATTCATCAACATGCATACAGTTATACCTTTAAAATTACTTTCACTCTATGTAAATTTACTTCAATTTAAATATTTAGACATCAGTTTATAAGATATAACTACATTGAGGACAGCAATGTGTAATACAAAAATCATGTTTTAAAAATAAGTTTATAAGATATATGTGACTAACATACGTAAAGGAAAATTTAACTCAATATGAATAGTCCTATGTAGAAATAGTTGTAATTATCATGGGTTGTGGATATTAAACTTTCCATTGCATAGTTCACTTTCTGATGGTTATCAGTTTATTGGTCTTTTTCTTTTGTGTAAAACTGTGAAAAAGATTACATAACTTTTAAAAGATTTTTGAGAATTATATGACCAAGTTCAGAGAAGACACTGAAAGAGAATTATTATAGTTGACATTTAAAATTACCTCTACAAAAAAGTTTATTGTTTTGAAGGTTGTATTGTTAACGGACTCTTAAGAAATGATTTGATTATTGGTGTCCTAATTTTACCAGTAGAAGAAAGAGAAATAAAATAGTTTGAATTGCATTGCAGATGGACAGTAGTTCATTTTTGCTATGCAACAGAATAACAAAGACAAAGTAATTTATAATACACAAGGACTTAATGTTCTATTGTCCTTGAGACTTGTAAAATGAATGCCATAGTTGTGTCAGATTTAGAAAGTCTGATTTCAAGATGCCCCCTTGAATAGTCTATCCTCGTCTAAAGAGGAGAGATGCTTTTCATTATCCTGCAGTAGAAAGTGAAAAGACAAAAAAGGGAAGGTCGTGACAGTTGTCATTCAATGGCATTATTCCCACCCAAAAGAGCTCACTATCGCTCTTTCACTCTCCAAGTTCCATCACTAACTCCAATATAACGGCAGCTAAGTATTACCATGAACTTTAAAGGGGATCAACATTGAAAGCTTGTCAATGATAAGATACCCCAAAGGCTAGGAACATATAATTTGGAGAAGTTGGAAATAAAGAATGAACATGATTCATGATTGATGTGACCTTGGGGGAAAAGGAAGTATAACTAATAGAGCCATAATCAAGAGGGTGATGATGCAAATACCATGGCTAGTACATACAAGAGAAAAGACAAATTTGATAGACAAGATACAAATTACATTTTAAACAAGTTGGATTTTATATTTCTAACATGGTTAAAATACTCATATTTTAGATACACAAAAAAAGCGTCTTCAGCAGATTAATCATGGTTCAAGCTAGTAGAATAAAGGATATCTCAAAGGCAAATTTTATAGAGAAGACACAAGTGTGGGCTCAGGCCTCAAAAAATGAAATACCAGCTGATAGTACAAGGTATCTATAGAAGTAGCAAAAATGAGTTTATTGGGAGAAAAGAGCAAAATGGAATGGAGATACTATCCTACTGTCAAGTAAGCAAAGGGTTGCATTTTGCAAATGAGTTTAAAAATCTGGAGCCAGGAGTGAGTACAGTGATGGCATTGGTATTACCTCTGAGGGTAGCAACAGTGAAAATCTGATTACATAATTAAGCAATAGAAGTTTCTTTCTCTTACTCTGTTTAAAAAAAAAAATCTGAAGTTTCCAAGATTTGTTTTTATTTCAGGAGTGAAATGACTGTGCAGAGAAAATATGTTCAAAACAGAAATGTTTTTAAGTTGTATGCATTTTCAAGTATAAAGAGTAAACTAAACTGCTGAGACAAATAGTGCTAAGCATTGAGAAAGTGCATTAGGAACCTTGATTTTGCTTTCATAGCCAGGAAAACCTTCAGCGTATTAAACTTCACCATAAAGTACTTGATGTATTTAAAATCATAATAACAGACTCATAATAACAGACAATCATCTCTGATTTCTTTTCCTTAGCTACAATTTGCGAGTGTGAAATACTTCTCAAAGGCCATTTTCTGTTATTCATGGCACTTGAAAAGAATTTATATTCCTGGGGTAATTATATGAGCAGATCAAGTGTTTTCTATGGGTAAAAATTGGAGTAAGTATACATAAATTCACCCCACTCAGTCCTCTCTTATGGTCTCATGGGACGCAGTTTAGTTACCAACTATGGTCTGAAAAATATTACATTAAAAATTTCAAAGATAAACTGTTCATACTGTAGATTGTGCTTGTCCTTGTTCAGAGTGTCCTTCATTCCTTCCTGTGACATACCCTCAGTACTTGCTCCTTAGTAGCTCTCTTGCTTATTAGGCTGGTTGTTGTAATGCTGCAGTACTTTCACTCATGTAATCCTTACTTTAGTTAATAATCCCAAGAGGCACCAAAGTAATTATGAAAATAAAACACACTTTGGTACTATGTGATACTGTTGCAGAGTATATAGCTAAAACATGTAGAACATATAATATTTAAGGTTGAGTACTACGCACAGGTTCAGGAATTCATGAGGCATCTCAGAATCTATCCTGTGATTGCTGTGACAGTCGACCTGAGGAAGAACTGCCTGGAAGGTTAGTAAAGAGCTGATTGTGTTTGTGCACAATTGGCATACAGGCCTGAAATTTTGGGAAGACTTACCCTGTTGTGGGTGGCACCAACCCATAGACTTGCAGGATGAGCAGAACACAAAGAAAAAAGGAAAGCAGCCCTTCATTCTTTGGAGAAGCTCATGTCTTTGCTTTTGGACATGGATCTCCAGTTCTTTCCAGCTCCCAGTGTGAACTCTGGCTTTCTGACACCATTTTACATCAATGATTACAGTTAGCTGCCAAGCCTTCAACCTTTAATTGCTACTTGACCTTTTGGTCTTTGTGTGTAGACAGTGTTTAGGAGTCTTGAGATTCTGATCCAGTCAATGGCTGTTAGGACTCTTCTTGTTCTGATCTTATAAGTCTAGATCATAAAGTATCTGTATCTGTATCTCTATCTATCTATCTATCTATCTATCTATCTATCTATCTATCTATCTACATTTTGCTCCTGCATAGAATATTAAGTTATATTCTCTAAGGATGAAAGAGCACTAAGGAAACTTCAGGATGATGCAAGAATTCTTTTGCCTTGAAAATTTGGTCCTACGGATTTAATTAAAATGTAAAAGAATGACATTCTTTAACAAGCAAGAAAAGGAACTATTTAAATATATATAGTACATTTGCTCAATCATATGTAACCATTGTTAACTGAGGATATTTATTAACATGTATCTTAGAGAAGGAGAAAATTCAATTTATACCTGAATTGTATGACAGGATGTACCATGGAAACTTCAAAAAGAAAATGATAAGAAAAAGATAAATGGACCAAAATTATATTACATAACAATCACTTTTGACTGAGGGAGTATAGGGCAAAACTACTGCCTGACTTAATGGATAGAATTAGGATTTTGAGATACACCTTGCTAGAAAGATGAGAGAACATATCAAGTAGATCCTAGATGGTGATTATTCAAAGAGGCCCCAGGAATCTTCCTGCTCCTGCATAGGTCATAAAAGTAAGAGGTTAGAGTTACATAGTTTTATGCATAGACTTCTTTGACATTGGACTATCTTCCAATACTGGAGATTTGAACAAAAATAAGATTTTTGTTGATTCCCTGAAAGAGCATGAAGATCCACATTTTTTAGGATCTTCTGAATCTGAAAAATGTCCCACTATTTCTATTAAATAATATCACTAATTCATGGTTTCAGTGAAACTAAAGGCAAATATGCCTCTAAAAAGATATCTTCACTTTTTCTTTGCCCAAATCCCAGTACAAAGTGTGAAGGCACAATATAGTCTATCTATATAAACCGAATTGATGAGAAGGAATGACAACTCAAAAGTTAACAAGACCTATGTCATGCACATCAGTGGAGTGAGCACAAAAGACATTTTCAAGTGTGCTTGATCAAGGGGTCTGGGAACTAAATATTGGATAAGTTTTTTATTTTATTTTGTTTTATTTTATTTTATTGAGAAACAAATAGCAATGAGACAGTTTCAAAACTGATTAATAGGACACTTTCAATAATTAATACATTGTACATTGTTATCTTCTTAGTGATTATCCATAGTACATGATGTAGACAGGATATCCTGTCCAAACACTATTAGTACAAATATTTCTTCTCAATTTGGGGTTCTTTTCTGTGGTAAGAGATTACATTTTCAAAAATACTTGCCAATAAACTTAGTTTAGAAGTCTGGGAACATAAACTATTAAAACAATAAAAAAGAGGTTTAATATCATAAAAGAATCATTAATAGATGATAGAGATACACTACTAGGGTAGCTTTAAGTAATAACCTAATTCAATTATTAGTTTTAACTTGTTATTCCATAGAGTTCCTTAGTTCTTTACATATATGTTGCCTGTGTGAGAAACACCACCTTTGCTCTTCACTATATACTCTATGGCCCACCAATCTCATTGTCATACCATCAAGAGTAATTTTTTCACTCCCAGTCTAGGTTAGTTTGTTACCTTGTCATGCCATAAAGTCAAAGCCTCCTTCACACCCTCCTCCTTTCATCACATCCATCTCCTAGCTTATCTTTGTTCCTTTTCAATCTGTCTCTCAAAATTGAATCATGGTATGTGGGTTGAAACTCAGCTCCTGCTCCACGGAGGTCACCTGCCCAGTCTTTCGAGTACTCAACTACTCTCTGGAATATAGATTTCCCACTAGATTTTAAGTACACTTAACTTTCTACCCTTTGAAAATAAAATAAAAGAAGAGAAAAAAAATCTTTGTACCATCTACTTATACTCCAAGATAGTACTGTATTTTATCTCTTTTCAAATGAAACTTCTGAAACATCTTCTGAGTGTTGCTATCACTTACTCACTGCTCACTACATCCTTGAACTGCTTTTATTCTTATTTCAAGCACAATGACTCCAGTCACTCATTGCAGAGCAGCCCTGAAACTTCCTGAAACTGAACACAATGGGTAATATTATTCCTGATCCAGACACATCTTAAATATTAAATCATCTCTATGTTTTGGCTCCTAGACAAAGCAATCACCTCCTGCACCTTACCCTTTCAACAAATCATTTCTTGCCTCTTTGGAGGCACATGACCTTCTATCTACATACAGTCACACTTCTTCAATTCACATTCTCTGTTCTACCTTTTGGTATATTGTGATATGCCTGCAAAATGTTTACAGGTAAGAGGAAATTACCATTTACCCAAAGACATCATCTAAATGTTTGTTCCACACATTTATCTCTTTTTTGAGTGTAAGGATTGTATAGAGTTATCTGCTTGGAGGTCATCTTTTAAGTCTTTAAAATGTTATTAAAATTCAACATACCAAAACTGAAGTCTTTTTATTTGCTCACATGATTAGGTTAACTTCTTTCTTACTACTCCTTATATTCACCAATGATGTTATTCTTTAAAAAGTACACAGAAGTTATGCAAGTTTAATTATCATTGTGGACTCTTTTCTCTTCCATAACTATTATATAGTCTATAGTACACCACCTTGTTAAGATGAACAATGGTTCAAATTTTATATTTTGAACCAATTTTACTCCAAGTTCTACACTCTCCTATAGTGAAATTATATATCCACCAAATTGCCATATCATTTACAGCATTTTCTTTATATCTTCCCATCTCAAGCATAGTTTAATTGGCACTTTTGTACTTGTGTAAACCCCCTTGAAAACACCATGTTTTAGAAAGTTTCATTCCCATCATCCTAAGTCTTAGACTAAAGACATAAACACATTATCGAAACAAGCAACCATTAGTCCAATAAGGCTCAGGTAATCTCATTCTGGATTAAATACATGACAGTTAACTGGCAGTTCTGTGAACACAAAACTACATATCTGTCATTGTAAGCCAGAAATATTTTTAGGTTTTTGTCATATACCACCAAGGCTTGTGGAAAATATCATTAGTTCTGCTACCTCCTACATATCTCTTTAAGTTGAATTCTCTTCATCTCTCCATCTTAATAAAAGCTACTATCATCTCTTATCTTAAATATGCAGTAATTGCTTAATGACTCAAGACCTATATATTCTTTATTCTTTATGTATTACACTTTTCAGGGTTATCTTTGAATGTATGATTTATATCAACTTCATTTGCTCCCAACATTCCTCAAAATTTAAACAAACTTTCTCTTTAATGAAAAGACACTTTTTAAAAAAGTTTTTGTAATTGGGCTTGTTCTCATTTTCTTCTATTTCCCTTCATTGTATCAGTTAAACTGTCATTTTTCCCCCTCACACTTCCGTTGGAGGAAGGGCACTTTTTGAGAATCTTACTGTGTAGCCCATGATGGCTCCCAATTGTATGGTGATTCTCCTGCCTAGGCTCCCCAAATGCTGGGATTACAGGCATGTGCCACCAGCTTGGACTCCCTCACACATGTGATGTTTTCTTGACCTTGAAACTGTACTTCTGATAATCCTCTGAGCATCACAATTTCTGGGCTATTTAGTTAACTCTTTGTCACTCTTCACATCTCAGGTAAATTGTTTCTTTCTCAAATTCTTCATTTGCTTTGAGTCTAGGTCAAAGCTCTATCACACATTCTCCTTTCGTTCCTTTTAGAAAGCCCATAAGACCTTGAAATGAATATCTCTTTGTGTTTTTCACTACCGCTTCTACCTTATATGATGTTACAGGCTACTTGAATGCATGATTCATGCTTTCATTTGGTGTTCATTATATTCACAGTGAACAGCATATGTCTGAACTCTTGAAGTTGCTCTTGAAATACGAGTAAGTAGTTTTGATTTCAACCATTTCCTGCACAAGCATCCATGACAAAACTGCTGCCACGGTCTTTCTCTTGATTCATTACTTAGCTCCACTGTACTTCTTTTCAATTGAGAAAACATTTTTGTTGAAATTGCTACTCAGTTTGTTGCATATAGTTCTGCTTCATCTTATCTTCAGATAAGCAATCAAAAGTTTTTCAAGTTTGCAGATCAGCCAATTACGTTTCATTGTCTACATTGATTGCATCTTCTTAGTGTTATCCATTTTTAAGGAATATATTTTATATAACTTAAGTATGGCCCAGAGTAGAATGCTAAAAACTGAAGTTAAGGGCTAGTTCTCTCTGTCTTATTTGCATAATTTTGGACCCTAAGTTCTCATTTCTTTACAAAGAAATTCTTTGACTTTATTATTTTGACATGTATGAGTCTTCTTAACTTTATACACAAGAATAAATCCCAAGAATAAATAACAAGAAAAAAATTAAAGTGAACTGTGAATTAAATATGTGGCAAATTCACTATATAAGGAAATATTCAATGGTTGGCAAGATAGTTCAGTGGACTAAGAGCCTTCTTAGGCAAGCGCAGGGACTGGAGTTTGATCCCTGGTACCACATGCTGCCCTAGCCCTGCCTCCAGGTATGCTGAGTCGGCCACCAAGTCTGTGCATGGTGGTGCATGCCTGTAATCCCAGCGCTGGGGAGGCTGAGTACAGGAGGATCACTAGGATTCTGAACTGTAGAGTGAGATCCTGTACAAAATACATTTTTTTAAAAAAGAAATATTCAGTGAACAGATGCATTATATTTTTTAAAATAAATTAAATTTTATTTTAATACATATTAATAACTTTTGTCTTTTCATGCATTAAAAACAATGGATTCCATGCTTTCAGGAGGAGGGTGAATATGTCCTAGAATAAAAACATATTTAATTACTTAAATTTATTTTTCTTTTTTTGAGCCAAGGTCTCACTGTGTGGTTTAAGGTAGCATTGAGTTCATTATATAGCCTACACTAACCTCAAACTTGCAGCAATCTTCTTGCTTTAACCTCTCAGGAGTTGGGATTATAGGTGTGCACCATCACACCTGGCAACATATTTAATTTTCAACACCATCTAAAATCATTTTACAGTTTGGGCTTTTAAATTACCTTAGCACACTTAAGACTGAGAATTCATATTTTCATCCTTATATGGCTGAAAAATCACTGTCATTATAAATCATATGTTATGCTTTAGTTCTTAAATATTTCTCCAGGGCTAGCCAAATAGCTCAGCAGATTAAACATCTGCTTAGGCAGACTCAGAGGCCAGAGGTTCCATTCCCCTGACTGCTGTGCCTTGCCCTGCCCCCCGGGTGCACTGAGATGGCGATTAAGACTGGGCATGGTGTGCATGCATGTAATACCAGCACTTGGGACTGTAAACAGGAGAATCACTGTGAGTCTGATCTACGCAGAGGGACACTGTACACACTGTCCTAAATACAAAAAGAAAAAAGAATATTTTCCCAAAGTTTCATGTGTTCAGAAATGGAAGTTGGAAGTGATTAGCTCATGAGCTCACTGTGCTTATCAGTGGGTTAATGCATATGGTCTTAGAAGCTGAGATATTGTCCCAAGAGATTGGTCATGGGAAATTGATCTAAACAAAGTTTTCTTTCTTTTTTAAAAAAAATAATTTTATTGAGAAACAAATAGCAATTAGTTTCAAAACCAATTAGTAGGACAATTTCAATAATTAATACATTACATATTGTCTTCTTAGTGTTTATTCACAATACAAGATGCAGACATGATATCCTGTCTACAAACACTATTAGAACAAATCTTTCTATGCATTGAATTAAGAGAAAGTAGCTGTATGTCTATTAGAACTATTTCATATATACAGATACAAAATGGTCATTCATTTGTATCCCCTTTTTTTGTTTAGTTTTGTCAGAGATAGGTATTACATTGTCATTTAAATATTGTAGATGCCTGAATTCAGCAAAATATGCCAATATAGTCCAGTAGTCCATAATAGAAGTGGGTTATCAGTAGGACTGGCAATATCAGAAGTTGTTGACTTGAGACTTTTACAGCTCAGCATATTAATATGACTTTACTTTTTATACTTTGTTTTTATACTTTTCTGCTGGATGCTTAAGACCAAGATAAAGCAAGACCTATATAAAAAGCGATGTCTGATATTTAGACAGATAGTGACATTAAGCTCAACTGCCTATGTTGTAGGGTAATACTAATAAGCTTCTGTTCTGGAGGGTTAATAATTTAAGTTCACAGACCAAAAATTAGAGAAAAAGAAGGGCTGCAAGTACAGTCAACATTTTGGCCCTAACCTTTCCAGGTTAATGAAGACTCAGGACGTAGGAGAACCTGTATTGTAACATCATGTAACTCAGTTGTGTTCCAAATTTTCTGATCAAGGAGCTTATGGGGCCAAAGAGGAAAGTGATCGATGATGTAGAGTGTGCTTATGGAGAGTCACATGGAGAGAAAACATTCTCTCAGGCTTTCACAGAGAGCAAATTGGTCAAGCAATGGCCCTGACTCATCCACATGGCTGACACTGACAAAGGTTCTCCAAACTACGGTACAAAGTTTCATGATAAATCCTGAGGGGATTTGACTGACCTTGTCAGATGCAAAAGTTAAACAATGTTTTCTTGTCTCTGACTCCCTTTTCTTGAGAAAGGCACTAGATAGGTCATGGTCCATCAAAATGGCCAAAATATAAACAAGGCAGGCCAGCAGCACACAGAAGCAAGGTGGCAGAAGTTCTAAACAAAAGAAGGCATTACAAGATGAATAAGTTCAACTGCCCAAGACTGCTTCTAGTTGTGATCAAGCTGAGGATTGGCCTAAGGGCAGTGTGGATGTTACACCTTCATTGTTGGACTGTGGGATAGTGATTGTTTCCACATCAGTCAGAAAACCAGCCCTCCATCCTAATAGCCATAAAAGAAAACAAATTCTCAAATCGTAAAAAAAAACCCTTGAATGAAGAGTATTCTCTGGAAATCTTCTCTGGGGTTCTCTTCCACAGAGTGCTTTCTCTTTTTTCTGTTTTAGCTTTCCTAGAAAACTTCCCTACTTGTAACTCACACCTCCTGTAGCTGTAGTTTCATTTTTCACATCATTAGACACAAATACATTCAAATCACTCTCTCTCTCAATGCTTTTAGCTATGAGATATGTAGCAGAGATATTTTTCTGCCATTATCCTTCACTATGATTTTATACCACGGAGCCAGCTGACCATGAACTGAACCTGCAAAAACTGTAAGACAAAATAAATCTCTTTCAATTCATGGGAGCTGATATTTTCTCCAGCAGCAAGAAAGCTGTAGTCAATATCCCATTCAAACCAAAAGAGAGACAAAGGTCTATTCTCCTATCCCCATTATTAAAGAAAAGTGGGATGAAAAGAAACATAGATGGGACAACAAAAGAAAAGCATGCATATACATGTATTTAAGCCAAAATTTATCATTGGAAACAAAAATACTAGGGAAAACTAACAGTCTAAAGTTTTGAACCCTGAAAAGAAAACCACATCACAAGGAAGGAGCATATCTACACATTTGTGTTCAAGAGCAACAAATGATCAAGAATAGTAGTGAAGTGGGTTTTAGATGTGGTTATCTGGCATATAAAGGATTGAGACATCTCTATACACTTCACAGTATCAAGCAAAGGTCTCAAAATGCTCACTAGACTTGTAATATATACCTAGGGTAAGGTTAAAATCAAGTTTATAGGCTGACCGCTTACTGTCATTATTACCAAAGAACTTGGTGAATAATGAGTTCGTGGCATTCAAATATATCAAATATGCAGTCCAGTCATTGATTAGATTACTTTTGACTAGTCGTTGATGAATTCCCACAGTACCTCTGTTCTATAAGTTAGAATGGGGATTCTTACTGGGGAAGAGGAACATAGTGAATTTTATAATTCAGAAACAAGAAGACAGCATAGACATCAGGTTACTTCAGGATAATAAAGGTAAAGCCAAAGGGACTTATGTATCATGCTTGCTAAAACTGGCCTGCCTGTTTGGGGGTTTGGCTATGACTTTTCTCTCTAATGAGTTTTGGCAGGTCAGTATGTGTGACTCCATTTTGGTTTGTTCAGTATGACAAATGAACAGTCTACAGCTTAGTCCAAAGCAGTAGTCTCCTCTAAGTTTTGTTTAACAAGGATAATAAAAGTTTCTGCTTTAACTTGAGAAGTGAATAACAGGAATTCCATCATTCATTTCCTCATACGAAAATTGATTTAAAAATCTGAAGTTCAACATTTTTCCTAAGTCTACTGGGGACTTGAAGTCTCAGAATGAATCACTACTCCCAAACCTGGAGAGATGGGTAAAGACACAGAAATGCTTTTATTGTGCAGAAACCTTGCTTGAGCCAGTAACTGACAAAACAGTGAAACTATTATTAATAATTGCTTAAGGTTGATCACTGCCTATTTCAAGACATTTAAAGTTATTGGGGTTTCTCAAGTTTCATGTGTTTTATTCCCAGGAGACATATCAGTTTCTTGAGATAAAGATCAAAGAAAAATCTTCCCTAGCTTCTGAGAAAATGAAAAGTATTCTTCTGAAATATAGCCAGATCTCACTGTTCTCCTTAATATAGGAGATTGCCATTCTGCGAACATGGGGAGGTAGGTTGAGGGCAAGTCCCTGTCTGGCATGTGTCAGGAGCCAGGTTCAGGAACTGCCATTAGTGCAAAATATTTTTCCAGGGCCTACTAATCTGTAAAAAGCAGAAACGCAAAGATATGGCAGGGAGTGTGAAATTATCAGACCTGGGATTTAAAGTGACTGCTATAAAAGTGTTAAAAGTTGTGATAGAAAAAGATGTCAAAATGCAAGAGCAGACAGACGATATAGGCAGAGCGATGGAAAAGTCAAAGGCGAAATAAGAGAAAGTAGCTTAGATTTTTAAAAAATAAGTATGTATAACAGAAATAAAGAATACTTTTCTGGAGCCAGGGAGATGGCTCAGTGGAATAAATGCTTCCCTGGCAAGCACAAGGGCCTGAGTTCAATCCCTGGTTCCGCCAAAAAAAAAAATACTTTGGTTAATTCATCAGTAAACTAGACAGAGCCTAACAATTATCAGAGAGCTTGACAATATCAACAGCAACATCCAAACTTAAAAACAGTAAATAAGAATTAAAAATGCATAAAATAAAAATTAAAAATGATAAAATATTTGAGAACTGTGGGATGATTGCAAGATTGATTCTATCTGCATGATCGAAAATCTAAAAGGAGAAGAGAGGAGGAGAGAAGTGTTTGTAGTTATTATCGTGGAGAATTTTTCAAGGATAATGACAGATAGCTAACCAGGGTCCCAGGAAGTTCAGAGCACTCAAAACAGGATGAATACAAACAAAGCTACAAGTACCCACTTCATATTTAAAATGTAGAAAACCAAAGACAAAGAAAATGTTGAAGAACAACAATGGTTGTGTAGAGAAACAAAGATGAGAATTATATTTATTTTCTCCTAAGAATCCATCCAAGCAGCAAAATAGTAGAGAGAAATAATTACCAACAACTTAGAATTTTCTATCCATTAAAATGACTTTTGGATATTGAAAGAAAAGTAAAATCTTTTTACACAAAGAAAAATTAAAGGAATTTGCTTTCAGTAAACTTGCCTTACAAGAAAATGAGTCTCCTCAGAGAGAGGGAACATGCTAAAGGTCAGAAACCACTGTTTACCGAAAGAAAGAAAGAATGAGTGTTACAAAGAAATACATGAAGGTAAAATAAAATATTTCATCTTTACTCTTGTCAGTTGGTTGATTAGGTAACACATTGTTAATAGTACACTTGATCTTAACCAAGAGGCCGAGAAGCGTTACGTTGTTAACAGTAATAGGGGCAATAATGTATTTGTCTTTAATAATTTATCCTTAAATGAATGCATTTAAGAAATGTTTTAAACAATAGGAAGGGGGCTCAGGATTTGGTTCAGTGATAGAACACTTGCCTAGTAGCTGGTTATCAGTTCCCAAAACAAAAAGAAAAGAAACCTCTCCTAGACAATAGGAAGAAATTGGAAAAAATTCACTTTTTCTTTTAGCGTTTTGTCCTTAATTTTCTACACTTCTATTTTATTTTGAAACAGGGTCTCACTGCAATTTAGGCCGGCCTTGTGCTCACTTTTTGTAGCCCTCAGGCTGACCTCAAACTTGCAGAGATCCTCCTGGCTCAACTTCCCGAATGCTGGGATTACAGGTATGCACCACTGCCCCTGGTTCCAGGGCTGCACAGTGGGCGCTCACATAAGGGCCAAGATGGGGTCCCCAAGATCTGGGGCTTAGATGGGGCACCCAGGGACCCAGGGTTGAGACCGCATGGCATGTGGGACTGGTGATTGTATTCAGGTCCTTGTGCTTGCCAGGTAGGTGCTTATACTTCTAAGCTATCTCTCTGTCCCATCTATATTTTTTAATATATGCTCTCTTATTATTATATGATTTCTTGTAGAAGTTTAAAAATAATTAACCAGCTCCAATATTTCTGAGCTATCTGTATGTATGACATATTGTCTATCATTAATTTTAGAAAATACTTTAGGCATTGCAACTTCAAACATTTAACAACCAACTAATACAAAGGAACTGAAAACTTAGAATTATCATGGACAGAAGACAATGGAAACAAAAATGTGAAAAAATAAATCTGTATGCAAAAGTTTGGAGCAGTTTAATCATAATTTCCCCAAACTTGAATTAATCAAATACTTTTCAAAGGATGAACGCATGAACATCTCATGTATCTATACAATGTAATATTATTCAGTAGCAAAAAGAAGTAAGATTTCTCACAACAAGGGCCGGGGAGATGGCTCAGTGGAATAAACACTTCCTTGGCAAGTGTACGGGCCTGAGTTCAATCCCCGGTTCTGCAAAAAA
>NW_004524670.1:2676509-2678854 GCF_000260255.1 Octodon degus | reverse complement strand
TGTAGGACTTTGAACATGAATGAGTGTTGGACTTTGTCAAAAGCCTTTTGTGCATTAATGGAGATGATCATGTGGTTTTTAGTTTTTGCTCTATTGATATTGTGTATTACATTTATAGATTTTTAAATATTGAACCATCCTTGCATCCCTGGGATGAATCCTACCTGGTCTTGGTGTATGATCTTCTTGATGATTTGTGGTATTATATTTGCTAGGATTTTATTGAGGATTTTGGCATCTATGTTCATGAGGGAGATCGGCCTGTAGTTCTCTTCTTAGTTGTGTCTTTCCCTGGTTTTGGTATCAATATAATACTTGCCTCCAGAAATGATTTTGGGAGGATTGCTTCCTTTTCAATTTCACAGAAGAGTTTGCAGAGTATAGGGACTACATCTCCTGTAAATGTCTTGTAGAATTCAGCTGTGAATCCATCTGGACCTGGACATTTCTTTGCCAGTAGGTTTTTAATTACATCTTATATTTCATTGGCTGTTATTGGGCTATTGAGAGTGGTTATATCTTGTCAATTCAGTTGTTGTAATTTGTACCTTTCTAGGAATCTGTCCATTTCTACAGTGTCTTCTATTCTGCGAGAGTAAAGATTCTCAAAATAGCTATTGATAATCTTCTGAATTTCCACTGAGTCTGTGGTAATTACACCCTTTTCATTCCTTATTGCTTGTATTTGAATTTTTTCTTTCCTCTGCTTAAGGAGGTTACCTAGGGGCTTATCGATTTTTTTTAATCTTTCAAAGAACCAGCTTTTTTTATTCTTTGAATTGTTTTCTTCATCTCAATTGAATTAATTTCTGCTCTAATCTTTATGATTTCCTTCTGTCTTTGGGCTCTGGGTTTGGTTTACTCGTCTTTTTCTAGTTGTTGGTGGTGCAGCATTAGGGTATTTATTTGTTCCCGTTCTGTTTTCCTAATGTGTGAGTTCACAGCTATAAATTTGCCTCTGAGAACTGCTTTCATCATATCCCATAAATTACGATTAGTTTTGCTTGAGTTTTCATTGAATTTTAGATATTGTTGAATTTCTTGTTTAGTTTCATCTGTGACCTATTGTTTGCTGAGTAGGGTGTCTTTTAATTTCCATATATTTAAGGATTTTTCTGGTTTCTTTTGTCATTTATTTCCAGTTTCATTGCACTGTGGTCAGACAATGTGCATGGGATAATTTCTGTTTTCTTACATATACTTAAGCATGACCTATGGACGAGTATGTGGTCTATTTTAGAAAATGACTCATGTGCAGCTGAGAAAAATGTGTATTCAGCTGTGTTTGGGTGGAACACTCTGTATATGTTCACCAGGTCCATTTGTTTCAAGCTCTGGTTCAGTTCCGTTATTTCTTTGCTAAGTTTTTGTCTGGTTGATCTATCTTTTGGAGATAAGGATGTGTTAAGGTCTCCTGTTAAAATCGTAGTATTGGATATTAGATTTTTCATGTCCATTAAGATTTGCTTTATATAGTTGGGTGCTGCCGTGTTTGGTGCATACATACTTATGAGTGTTACCTCTTCCTCTTGAATTTTTCCCCTAACCAGTATATAGTGGCCTTCTTTATTTTGCTTGATCATTGTTGGTTTGAAGTTGAGACTTTCTGAGAATAGAATTGCTACCCCTGCTTTTTTCTGAGGTGCTGGGGCATGTAGTATTGTGTTCCATCCTTTGACTTTCAGCCTATGAATATCTTTATAAGTTAAATGTGTTTCTTGTATAAAGCATATTTTTGGATTTTGTTTCCTAATCCACTGTGCCAGTCTATTTCTCTTAATTGGTGAATTGACTCCATTTACATGGATGGTTAGAATTGAGATGTATTGATTTACGGTTGACAAGTTATTTACCTGTTCTCATTATTCCTTTTTCTTCTGCATTTAATTGCTTGCCCTATTTAGTTAGTTGCTTCTGATCTCATTCATGGAGTTCTGATCATTTTTGTTCCTCTCTAGAACATCTTTCAGTACTTCGTGTAGAGTTGTCTTTGTCATCATGAAATTCTTTAGCTGTTCTTTGTCATGAAAGTATTTCACTTCTCCATGAAACTTGAAAGGGAGTTTTGCAGGGTATAGTAGTCTGGGCTGGAATTTGTTTTCACAGATGCCTTCAAGTACTCTGCTCCATGCTCTTCTTGCCTTCATTGTTTGTGAAGAGAATTTGGCTGTGATTCTGATGGATTTTCCTTTGACTGTGATCTGCTTCTTTTCTGTAGTGGCTTTCAGCATATTATTTTTATGTTGAATTTCTGGGATCTTTAGTATTATATGTCATGGTATGTTTTTCATTGGGTTGAGGTTACTGGACTTCCTGATCTCCTCTGTTTTTTTTTTTTTTTTTTT
>NW_004524670.1:2661887-2676409 GCF_000260255.1 Octodon degus | reverse complement strand
AAAAAAAAAAAAAAAAAAAGATTTCTCACAACAAAAAGACTAGGGTTAGGGGAGAATGCATATCGCTGTGTGAAAGAATTAAACCAAAGAAGGCTAATTAGTCCAACATGATTTCAGCTTCTTTACACTACAGAAAAGGAAAAACTGTATAAAGATAAATTAAAGATCTGTTTTTAACAGACCTTTTTGTTTTTTTTAAGAATAGACACATGGAATAGAATAGATATTTAGGACAATGACACCATTCTGTATGATGCTACAGCTTCATACTTTTTCAAAACCACAAACAGCTGCATGCTGAGTTAATCTCAATGTATACAACAAAATTTAGTTAATAATGCATCAATGCTAAGTTGTTAACTTTATCCAGTGTGCTACAGTAATGTAACATGTTAATAACAGGAGAAGCTATGGGAAGACGAGCTCCATGAGAATGGTTTGCTTAACATTTTTGAATGCTTAAAATTATTCTGAAAATTAAGTAGCTTTTCTTTTTCTCAAGTACACATGCACCAAAACAAGCATGAGCTTTTTTAAAAAAAATAAATAATAAAGATAAAAAAGAAAGATAGATGTAAAAGAGAGAAAAAGAAAGAAGGGAGGGAGGGAGGGAGGAAAAAGGGAAGGAGGGAGGATATAAGGAAAGAAGAGAAGGCAGCAGACAAGCAAACAAAATCCTTGCTGTATCAAAGGAAATGCAGTGAGCAAATTGCTGTTGATTTTTTTTATGTTTAACAATCTTTAATTCAAATGTAAAAGTTTAATACTAGCCATTAATAAGGCTTGGGATTTTTTTTCTTTAAAAACAAGAATGAGGAAATGCAACAAAATGGGTCTCTCCATCGTTCAAAAACTTTCAAGGAAAGTATAGATTATAGTGCCATAAAGGATGCATTTAACCAAACCCACTTTCACCCCTACCAGTCTTACACCCAGTTCCACAAACTTAATACACATTCCTGAATGAAGATTTATAGTTCATCTTTGCTTACATGCCATTTAAAAAATACTTAGCACAGGCTTGCTTCCTATAGTGCCAAACAAATCATGAACTAATTCAATATGTATTTTTTAAACAAGGACACCGTTATCTATATAAAGCAATACTTAGGCTCCAGCTACAATTCCCAGAAATGGTATATGCCATTTAAAAACCTAAACATGCTTGTGCTATCAAAAGTGGAATGTCTAGCCTACTGTGCACTGAAGCATGAATGGCAAAGTTGAAGATCAGTATTATTAACTATTTCTTCTATTTATTTGAAGCACGTAAAAAGAAATGGTACACTTTGGGAATTCAGTGGCACAAGGTCATTTAACTTGAGGACATTATACAGTTAAAAAAAGAAAAGGAAATAAAAAGGTAAGCTTTTTCTCCAGTTTCTAACACTGCATTATGCAATTTTACCTGCCCAAACAGGCCATTTACAAATAATTAGGTCAGCAAACTTCTAACATCCATAAAAAGATAGCTTTCTTACCAAAATGCAAGAATTTAAAAGTGGTATCTAAACAAAAGACAAAAGCGAACTGGAATGAAAGGTTATACTTCACATGTAAAATTGGGGTTTTTATTTGGGCCTTCATATTCTTTTTTTTTTTTTTTTTTTTTTTTACAGAACCGGGGATTGAACTCAGACCCTTGTGTTTGCCAGGGAAGTGCTTATTCTACTGAGCCATCTCCCCAGCCCTATTCTTCTCTCCCTCTACCATATTCTGCTGGAGTTCCAGGCCCTATTCCTCTAGGACCTTGGCCACCCACAGGCCCTGCACCTCCCTGCCCAAAGCGCTCCGTACATGTTGCTTCCCATCATGGAACCACTCATGGTTGCTGGTGGAACTCCGGGATTAGCTTCATAACCGATGCCACCACCACCACCTAGAGGTGGAAATTTATGGCCTCCTGAACCATGTGGGTCTCCCATGTTTATTGCTCCTCCACCACCCGTTCTCATGTTTCTTTCTCTTGGATCCATGTAGTCCATTTAACTGTAACTTTCCTCTCTTTAGCATCTAATCTGTTCTTCCATCTCACGTTGGTGAATCATCATCTCTTCTACCCTTCTATGCCATTCCTCCTCTTGCCTCAATTGCATTTCTTTACGTTTCTGCATTTCGTGATTATGAAGTTCTTCCATACTTCTTAATTCTTCCTGGTGTTTCATCACAATCTTGGTGCAAAAGATTTGCCTGATGCTCATGATAGGCGTCTTGCATTTCACTTTCCAACATGTGTTTTGCATCCTTCCTGTTTTTATCAACTTGTTCCATTGGTTGTTTCTCCTTTCATCCAAAGATTTCCATCATTGAGAATCTTCATACTCAAATGTGCCGTGTTTAGCAAAACGTGGTGCTGTTTCCCTCTCCTTTTGATACATTGGATTCTTCCTGGGAAGATTTTTAGGAAGACCATCTTCATCATCCAATTGTTGAAGTGGTTCCACAATGACTGGCTGAGGCATTGCTGTCAGTAGGAAAACACCTTCACTGCATCTGTCACATACTTTTCTTGCTGCTGGTTTAGAAGCAAATTCAACTATCCCTTTCCCTGTAGATCTTCCTCGGTCATCCACAATTACAACGGCTCTTTCCGTAGGACCAAACTGGCTAAAGACTTCTTGAATAGTTCATTGGAAACATAAGGTGAAAGATTGCAAACAAAACAGCATGCATAGCAAAACGAACTCGAAGCTGTCAGTCCCTCAAGGGCGTGTTATCAAGTTCAGCTTTGGCAATTTCAGCCAAGGCTCTAGATTCAAGCTTATTGATAAAATCCTCTCCTGGGTCTCCATATTAGCAGTCTTTTGAATTCATCCTCCATGATATCTGCAACAAACAACGGGCAACGCTGAGTGTAAGTTTTCTCTTCTTCAATAGAGATAAACTGGCTGTAAATCCCTCCAAGTCAGAGATCTCTTCCTCCCTACGGCTGCCAGGCCCGCTGGGTGGAGGTCCCTGGTGGTGCTCCTGGTGGTAGGGCGGGAGGTGCCGGCCACCTTGGTGTGGGGGCATTGTGTGGCCACCAAGCGCGCCGAGACCACCGGGCTTTGACCTGCAGGGCATCTATCTTCCGGCTCAGAGGGCTGCCTGGACCTGGACCTTGCCTCGGCCTGGGGACTATCCTGGGACACCCACATCGGGAGGAGGAGGTCCACCGTTTTTATGGGAGAGTGCTCCGGACTCCCCTTGTGGGCTGCGGTGGCGGCATCCCGGGAGAGGCTGAGGTGACATTGGGCGGAGGGGTAGGTGGTGGGGTCAGCGTGGTGGTCGGCGTGGGGATCGGCATGGGTCCTGGGCCCGGCAGTGCCCCAGAGGTTGGTGGGGTGGCGGGCGAGGCCAAGCTGGCAGCTGGCAGCATGGTGCCAACCCCGGGAGCCAGCTGGGCCCTTGAGGAACGACGGACTTTGATGATTCCAGAGTGTTGATTGTAATGTAATGGGGTTACCTGAATTTTTTGCTATAACTGTGGGACATTACTAGGAGGAACCTTGTGTCCTCACTAAAATGGTTTCCTATTATCTACTCTGAAAATATGTGTTTCCACTCTAAGCATATCTTGTAAAACTAGCTTACTTACAAGGCCCTATCTGGGGAAAATTCCACTTATTGCTAAACTGTGAAAACCTCCTAGCAATACACAGCTTGCAGCTGTGTCAACAAGGATGTGGTTTTTCTTGCAGTGAAATACTGCTTAACTGTTTCAGAGGCTGGTTGGCACTTCCCTGCATAGAGGTCACTGGCTAATAAAGGCTCTCTAAATTCTAATCCATTCTGGTCTTGGTCTATTCAATTTGAACCTGGTACTTTTGGACTCATCTGGGATCCCATTTATACTGAGGCAAAAGAGCAGAGACTTCTTTGAGTGCCTGTATGTTTTAGGGGACTAACAGAGATGTTCCTGAGCCCCAAGGAGATTTTATTGGCCTCAGAAATCCGAAACCCTGGACTATTCAGAGAGAGCTGTGAGGATTCTTACTGGTAAGACTGTTTAGGTACTGTTTGGGGTACTCCTCATGAGTCTTCTGAGGCGTTGGACACAGAATTATCACCAAGACTCCACTCCAGCCCATGATGGTGGTTGGTAGTCTTTGGTATCTCAGTTTCCATTTGTTTTGTGTTTTGTACTTGTGTTTGTCTTTGTCACTATGGGTCAGTCTACTTCTGCTTTTGCTTCTGCTTCTGTGTCTTTGCCTAAATTTTTTTCAAGATTTCAGACAATAAGCCTCAGGGTATGGGGACTCTATGTCCCCCGGAAAACTCCGAACCTCTTGTGAATTTGGAATGGCCATCCTTTTCGGAGGCTGCTTGGCCTCCAGAAGGCTCCTTTAACTTTACTCTTGCTTACCAGGTCTGGAGAGTCATCTTTGGAAATTCAGGTTACCCTGACCAGATCTCTTACATTCAGGCTTGGATTGATCTTGTCCATGACCCTCCGGAACAGCTTAAGGTTTGCTGTTCCAGATCCTTTCCACAGACAATCAGCCAATCTCACATGGTCGCACTGGTAGCTCTAATAGATAAGAAGCACAGATCCTGGTTACCTATAAGTCAGCTTGGAATATACCCCTACTTCCAGTACAGAAGTCTGGCACCTCTGACTACAGGCCTGTCTAGGATCTATGTAGGTCAATCACAGAGTGGAGACACTCCACCCTACTGTACCCTCACCCTCTTTCATACCTTCCACTCCTTTGGGGTCCCTGTCTTGCCCTTTCAGGAAGCAGCCAGAGGAGGTCCAGCTCCCTTTATGGTTTATGTTCCCTCCTTCTCCCAAAATCTGCAAGACCTTATCTCCTTGCTTGAGTCTATTTTCTTTGCTCACCAGACAACTTGGCATGATTGCCCACAGTTGTTACAGACTCTCTTTACATCAGAAGAGAAAAAATTCAAGGTTTGAGCTGAATACTGGTCTTGGGAAGGGACAGACAGCCCACCTCAGACCTGATTTGACAAGGACATGTTTTCCCTCTGACATGACCTGTTAGGACTCCAGCTTCAAAACAGGTAAGAAGGCTGTCAATCAGTATCACCACCTTCTACTTGGAGCTATGAGGACAGCAGCCAGAAAACCTACCAATTTGTCAAAGGTAACTGAGGTAATCCAGAGACCAGAGGAGTCTCCTGCTGCCTTCCTAGAATGCCTCCAAGAAGCTTATAGGATTAGAAGCCCATTGACCCAGAGGTATCTGAAAATGAATGGGCCATAAATATTGCCTTTGAGTCTCAGCCTGCCCCAGACATTAGAAACTCCAGAAAACTGAGGGATTTGAAGGAAAAGCCCTAGCAGAATTAGTAGAACTAGCACAAAAGGTATCAAACCCAGGGCCTTGTGCATGTAAGGCAAAAACTCTATCCTGAATACAGCCCCATCTTCTAGAAATATTTTTTGCATGTACTTCTTTTTCTTTTTCTCCTCAAGATGTTTGCTTGTTTTGTAGGTTACTGTGGAAAAGAGGATAATAGCTACAGTAGGTTCTAAGAAGGTCAAAGACCAGGAAGCACCGCGAAAGAGTTCCTTTGCATGCAAATAGAACAGACTTTTTAAAACTAAAACTCAAGCCAAATTTATCTTTTTTTAAAAAACAAAAAGTTTATTTAAACAAGACACTTGACTTAAAGGGAAAACTATCTAGGATTCTTCTTTTTTAAAGAGTAATTTACTCCTATTTAAAGATAGATTGTCCTGTATGTAACAGCTACATACAAGGTATTTATAAAATTGTCCTTGGTTTTACAATGATAAATGAAAAACATTAAAATTCTGAAATCAAACAAGGTATGTAAGGAATTTTATGTTGCTGCCTTATCTGTTAAAACAGTGAGAGAAAAATAATTTACCGGAATATAAAGATAAGAGCTGATGAGTGTGCCACTAATGGAGAAAGGGGATTATTTTCACAGAACAAGTAATTCCCCATCCCATCTCCATTTGATGTCAATTAAAGCATATTGTTGGCCACTTGCAATGTATTAATTATTGAAACTGTCCTACTAATCAGTTTTGAAACTGTCTCATGGCTATTTGTTTCTTAATAAAATTAATTAAAAATCAATATGCTTGTGCACATGCACCAGACACTATGTACATTGAAGGAATGGGGAAGGGGTAAATGAAAGAATAGAGAAAACTCTGCTGTAGAAGTCAGGATGTGATGGTACCAAATTGCAGTTTTCTAATTGAGAACATATTCTTGGTCTGTAAGAGCAGAGTTCTGGAGTAGAGTTGTTGTGGGTTCTCTTTTTAGTAGACTCCTCCTGTCTGCTTCTAGAACAGGTTGATTGTATCTTCATTCTCCATTTCCAACTGCGCAGGTGTGTCTGTTTCATTGATTGATTGTCCATCAAATTGGAGTCTGATCTGCCTCATTGGCAAAAGCTGTCATTCACAATAGACTTTCACTGGTGTACTAAGTGCTGTATGCCTCTTAATCTTAAACTGCACCATGGGACCATCCTGCCCCACAACCTTCATATTAATGTGGTTGTTGTTCTCAGTCTTGACTCCTTCCTTGGCCATTTCATAGGCCATGGTGAATGCTCAAGTTTTCTTAACTGACCCTTGAAAAAAGAGGTACCAGGTCTGTACCAAACAAGCACACAAGCAGCACCCTTTTTTATTTTGATGTTCATTAGCTCATCCTTATTAGACTTCAGAGGGTCTATGAGCACACTCACTGAAAGACGAGATATGAAATGAAATACTCATTTCATATATAATGCTCAGCATTGTATTGTTAATATGAAACCATTAAAATATGACTGGTTATCATAAGAAATGATATGAATAGGTGAAAATGTACAGATAGTCTCAAAGAGCTAATAAATATTTCAACATAATTAATATGCTAAAGAAAAAATACAGTAATAATAGAAATGAGAAAAACAATATTCACTACCAAATTATAATTTAAAATGAATAAAAGCAGTGTCCGTGAGATGAGAAAATGAATATGGTAATGATAAGTTGTCACAAATTGTTATGCAAAACCACTGTAATTCAATCAAATTAAAAGTATACTTACTATGATAATTTATCTCTGGTCAGTAATGTATTTTGATTTGTTTCTTGTCATTTGTTTAAGTTTCTTTGGGAAATATAAATAAAAAATCTTTTCTGAGCTCTAAAAATTACTTCAGTAAAGAGAGAACAAAAGAAAATACTTCATTTATTCAAAAACACTAAGGAAGAACATAATTATCATTATAAGGAATCTGCTAAGAAATTAAAAAATAAAACACAACAGAAATCTCATCCCTTTATATAACCAAAGAGATTCTCCCCATTCCATGTCTGTACTCAAGTTAAATAATAAGTAATGAAAGAATTGGAATACACCATATGTCCCATATGGTCTAACCTAAATTTACTTGGTAATTGAGGTAACTATTTGTGTTGACTAATTGGAATTTTTCAAACATAAATAAAATCACCCTCCTCACCAGTACTAATGATTGAGTCTAACCTTGTGAACTGAGATACATCCTCAAGCTTGTTTGTATTTTTAAATTTTGTAATAAGGTCTTTTTTTTATTTTTACTTACATTTAGTATAAGCCCTACAAGGTCTCACCACACAGATGGGACTCATAGTGATTCTCCTGTTTTTAACCTCCGAAGTACTAGGATTACAAGGTGCATGCCACTATACCCAGTCTCAATTGCTGTCTCAGCACACTCTGAGGGAAGGGCTGGCCTGGAATCCCAGGGATCATATCCCAGTCCCTGCATCTGCCTAAGTAGGCAATTTAATCCACTGAGCTATCTGGCCAGCAGTTCAGTTAAATCTTGATCTTGAGAGTCTTCTGTCTTAACCTCCTCAGAGGACCAAGATTCAGGCATGTGCCTCCCCACAGGTAAAGAAAAATATCTTTATGGGAGAAGATAGTTTTGAAATTAACTTCAGGAGTGGACTAGCATTAGGTAGTACCCTCCTACAGAACTGGGTTTCTCTGATGATTCCATATCAAAGAGAGTGTTACTTCTATGAAAAAGATATTTCTGGCTGCTATGACGTAAAAAAATTATTAGCATTTGAACTTTTTAAAGAGACAAAATTTCTAAATAAATGATCTATTAAAAGAAGGAAGGAGGTTAAGGAAGTCCCCCTCAACTCACTTTCCGAAGATAGAATTAAACTTCTTACATTTCAACTTATATTTGTCCTTACAATCTCTTTCTAAAATTAATAAATTATACTTTTCTAACTCTGCCCATTACTGTTTCTACATTTCTGTGGGTAAGTTATAGCTATCTAAATCTCTGACCAGCCCCAGCAATCAAAAGTAATTATCAAAGAGTTTCCATTAAAAAAACACTGAATTTTTAAAAAGTCCATACATCATCTGCCTTGAAATATTTGACAATGGAATACCATTAGCATTCAGTTAAGTTAAATTCCTGATTAGTAATGTACACTTTTTCTTAGTCATGTATTAAATTTAGAAATTGGCATGATATTTATTGCTTACATGTTCAAATTATTAATTGAGTAGTATTTGGTAGCTCTATAAATTCTTTTTGAATCCAAGTCTAAAGAATGTTTAACCATGGATTGATAATCTAAATTATTAAGAGACATGTTTATGAAAATCTCTAGTTGTCCCCCCAAAGCCTCAGGCAGTTGTGGGATTAGACTTCTAGAGTTTGTGATTAACTCATGATCCACTGGGATTATGGGTGTGAGTGCTGCTGGGATTATGTGTGTGAATACTGCACCCAACCTGGGGCGGATAGTCTGAATGCAACATAAGGGAGAAAGACTTGCTCTCTGTCTCCATTGCTGCTGTTACTCCTCATTTTTGCTCTTGCTGTTTTGCTATTTTGCACTGTCATGAATTGCTGCCCTCTGCCATGTGCCAGTATGCCTTGGAGTCAGCTGAGTATGGACTGAAACCTCCAGTTACTGTGAGCTAAATAAATCTTTCCTTCCCTAATTTTGAGTGTGAGATATTTGTCCCAGCAATGAGAGAAGAGTAATTGAGACAGAAATCCAATAAATTTCACCTGCGAATCCATTAAACACTGTAAGAGCTTGAATCTCAAGTATCCCCAAAGGTCCAAGTGATAGAGGTTTTATCCCTACTTTGACCCTTTTATGGTACAAGCTTTAAGAGGTGGGTCTGATGGAAGACTGTTTAGCTGTGTACAGCATATCTTATAACTAAATCTTCAGTCATATCATTTTTTTTCTCTTCCTTTCACTTTGACTTAGGTGTGTATAGACTCAAGTAGACAGAAGTTAGAACCAAAATATAGGAGGAAAGATAGTTAACATGAGAACACTACTGTGATCTGCCTCTGGGTTGGTGCCATTGAATTCTAAGAAAATATCAACAAGCTGTTCATCAAAATGAACTGAGGACACTTCAAATTCCAGGTACCTGGCTGCAATTTCTTGTAACTTATCTTTAGCACGAAGCCTTCAGGTACAACCACGGACCATTAGAGTAGAGCGATGGGTCTCTAACACCCTTAGTTTTCCACAGTGTGGCAGTTTTTAGACAACTGACCTCTTTGGGTCACCAGATACTTTAATGTGATGATCTTCCAGACCTTAGAACACAAGCTTATTGCAATGTCAGTTTCCTCAAAGTGAGACACATGGAATGTAGGTTCTAGAGCCCTTTGGTTTTTCTCTTTCTGGGATACACCCATCAACTTATTACCTTGTTTGTTTGCCTTTCTCTAAGTGAACAGTTTGCACTTTCTCCATTATACTGCAGCCTATTATGTAAATTCACTTCCTTTTCCTCTCTTCAAGAGCAGGTATTAATAAGGGTAACTGTCTATCTGAAGGGTCATCACTGCTTTCTTCCCAAGACTTAACTTGAGATTGGAAGGAGAGAGACCAACTGCTAATCAGGGGAAACAGAGCAAAAGAAAAGCTGAGTTCTTTAAGAGACGACGTTCTCTAATTTCTTCTTCATTTTTCTCAGATTTTTATTCTGACTATACAAATCATCTTTTTCTTTGTTATTTTATGTACCATATAATTATCCATAAATTATTGCTTGAAATGAGGCCTAAGTGTATTAGGAAATATGTACATTTATTCAGTTTAAAGGGATCATCTTGAGGTCACTGTATTTCTGGATTCTCATAAACCTAACAGAGAAAGGGAGAATGAGAGAGAGAGAGAGAGAGAGAGAGAGAGAGAGAGAGAGAGAGAGAGAGAGAGACAGACAGAGACAGAGAGAGATTAAGAAAAATATGCAGATTATTTTTCCAATCTTCTCATATTTTCCAACTGAATGTTGAACTTAAAGGAACTTTAGAACCTATAGCATCCATACTTATTCAACAATTTTGAATATGGAGGGAGAGGAGGTGGCTCATTTGGCTGCTGTTTTGAAAGAAAAGCACAGCGCTAGAACATACATTTTTATAATATGCCCTAAAACGAAATGTGCATCATGGTAATGTTTTAGAATATTTCTATGATATAAAGAAATCTCATTTGTCTATGTATCCAGACAGATAAAATCCATTACATATGTGCTAAACACTAATCCTTGCTTTAAAAAGAGAAAGTAAATGTGTTTTCTTCCTTCTTTCTTTTTATTCTGATTGATCCAATTTACCATTTTGGAAATGTTATTGCACAAGTGATAAATACCCTGGTTCTGAAACAGTCAACACTTTAACTTCTTCCAGAACAATGAAAAAACACACTCACTTCCTCCTATTATATTCTGATGACATGGGAACATTTTAATTTTTGTTGGAACATTTTGGTATGATATGTAATACAGCCTTATAACTTTTATAAAATCTATGTTTGTTACAATCTGACCAAGTCACACTTTTTATTTGTCTAAAATATGTTTATTTCTTTTATGTTATTTATTGATAAGTTCATGGAAGAGGAGTGCATTTCCTTCTCTTTTGAGAGTTTAGCAGAGATGTAGCTCAATACTTTTAAGTGGTTCAAATGGAAGAAGCTGATTCAAAATTTGTGCTCCACTGGCTCCATTCTTAAAAACAAATAAACTCTTGGAAGCAGGGGAGTCTATTATTATGTAGTCTTGCAGATGCTCTAGACGTATGGATGAAAGGCATCATTGCCCTGGAGAGTCCATCATGCTGCCTAATGATATCAATGCTTGGCCTAACTTGTGGGTCTGAACAAGTCTGGTGATCATATGTCTTTCTATATCTTTTCTCTCAAAAATCTGTTATGTCTGCCTTACATTGCTTATCTATACCAGAAGCACTCTGTAGGTCTTTTGATAGATAGCTGCTTGCCTTCTTTCAATAAAGAATAATCCTTATTTTAATAGTTGTTTTAAACTTACAGGTTTGTTGGGACAAAAAAAATCTTCTAGCTTTAACCTACCCCCATAATTTTATTACAAAAAGTGTAACCAGCTTATTTTTATAATTCTTTATGGAATAAACAGAAAACAGTGACAAATGTGAAAGCACAATAGCAACACCATCACTTTGCTCAAGCAGAGCAAGAAATTGCAGAAATCAACAAATTTATCAGGCTCTGCCTTCATGTCATCATTGCTTATTGAATCCACATCATTATTTCTGGGTTCATTACTTATTCTTTTCTTAAAGTGCATCTTATACATTACGTGAGTTTGAAAATTTGTATGACTTATTTATACTCTTCAATGATAGAGTTCATCTGGGAATCTAAGTGGGATGACAATTATTTTCTCAGCTACTTAGGCATACAGTAATAATCCATGTATTTAGTTCAATGACCTTTGAAATTCATGACTTTTTAAAATTTTTATTTATAATTTTTTTAATGGTTAGAATCTTGTCATAAAATTCTATTTGTTCTAAGATTAAATGTAGTGTATTTGTTTATAATTTTATATGTCTTTGATGTAAGAAAATGTTATAAATGCTTTTGGAAAGTTGTTTCTTGTATTTCCCCCGAAAATTCTATTAGGTGTATATAAAATCTGATTCTGTATTCAGTCCTTTCATAGTTCCTTTAATAAGTTTTTTTTTTTTACTTTTCTGAGCTTTTTGTGATAATTTCCTAAGTTCTAAGTTTTAATTAATTATTTTTTATCTATATTTGATCTATTCTTGCAAGTTGTACATGCAGGATTTTTTTAAATTAAGTGTTCTTAATTGTAAATTAAATGTTTTCTTAATTTACAAATTTTTAAATAACATATGATTTATTGTTATGCTTTATCTACCTCTTTGTACTATTATTTATTCTTTTTTTGTACAAGGTCTCACTATGTAGCTCAGACTCATAGGGATCCTTCTGTTTTCAGGCTCGCCAGCTCTGGGATTACAGGTGTGGGCCAGCACGGACTTGGTCACTGGCTCAGCCTGCCCAGGTGTGGGGCTGGCACGGCATGCAGTACCAGAGATTAAACCATGGTCCCTGTGCTTGCCTAAGCAGGTGCTTAGTCTGCTGAGCTATCTCGTCGACCCTACATACTATCATTATTATTTAAATCACACATGAATTATCATTTTCTTTAGATTTCTTTTATCTCAAATCTTTGAATTTGTTCATTTTCATATTACTTTTTCCCATCCTATGAAATATCGCTGTAATTTGAAATGTCTCATCACACAGTTCCTCTCTGCCTTGTAAGCCTATATTAGTGGGGAAAAGGAAGTCACCAGGCTTCCTCTGACATTTGTTTGTTTGTTTTAATTTTTGCAGTGGCTTCTGCTACTACTGAGTTTTAGGTATCTGTAGAATACGTGTAAATCAATTGTCATTGGGACTTGAGATTTATCAGGGGCATATGTGCCTCACTGAAGACATTTTAAAAAACTGAATTATGACAAATTTTCCTCTTTTTTTAACTCCTTGTAATTAGTGCATGTCCACAGCACATAATACTTACATGCATGGTGGAAACTTGATACATATTACATCTCTATTCTTTCTACATCCCTTTGCACAGAGTTTTAAATCATCCCAAAGGAAGCATGACAAGCATGTTACATACTAACATGTGGGTTAATAAAATTTACATTTAATTGGTGAGATGTATTTAAAGTGAAGACTATAGGAAAAATAATAGAAAATATGAAGTACTTCATTGTGGATCATTAGATAAGAAAAATCTGGAAGTCATTTTCTATATAAAATGAGGTAAAACTATGAAAATCTCTATGGAGAAGACAATCTCTATTTCTTTCTAATTTTTTATACATTTTAATGAGTAAAAAATAGCAATGAAAAAGTTTCAAAGCAGGTTAGTAGGATGGTTACAATAATTAACACATTGTATATTGTTGTCTTAATGGGAGTTATTCAAAAGACTAGATGTAGACATACCTTGTCTAAACAATTTTGGTACAAATGTTTGTTCTCATTGAACTAATACAAGGTAGCTCTACATCTACCCTATGCATATATATATATTTTTTTTCATTACAAAATGGTCCTTCATTTTTTCCATAATTTTATTGAAAAACAAATAGCAGTGAGATAGTTTAAAATTAAATTGGTAGGACAGTTTCAATAATCAACACATTGCATACATTCATCCCAGTGGTTAATTGCTGTACAAGATGTGGACATGATATACTCTCTACAAATACCATCAGAACAAATCATTCTATTCATTAAGAGAATGTAACTATATATCTAACCTAACCACTTTGAATACACAGATACAAAATGTACATTCATTTGTATACCCATTTTTTGTTAAGTTTCGTTATTTGAATATTATAGGTGTGTAAACTCAGCAAAATATTCCAAAAGAGTCCAGTAGCCCATAATAGTATTGGGTCTACCACTTGACTGGCAATGTCAGAAATTGTTGACCTGAGTCACCTATAGCTCAACATAACAGCATGGCTTTACTTCTTATATTTTGTTTTTCTACTTTTCTTCTGGGTGGTTAAGACCAAGGTAAAGCAGGGCCTATGCAACAAGAGTTGTAGCTTTTGGGTCTGATAAGGTCAGTGAAATCCCCTCAGGATATATCTTGACATTCTGTACCTCAGATTGTTTGTCAGTGTCAGCCATGTGGATGAGTCATGGCCATTGGTTGGTCAATGTGCTCTCTGTGAAAGACTGAGAGAAAGTTTTGTCTCCATGTGACTCTCCTTAAACACAGTCTACATCATCGATCACTTTCCTCTTTGGCCCCATAATCTGCTTGATCAAAAAATTTGGGACACTACTGAGTTACATGACGTTGCAGTACAAGGTCACATATGTCCTGAGAGTTAATTGACCTTAGAAGGCTAGGGACAAAATGTTGGCTTTCCTTGCAGCCCTCCTTTTTCTCTAATTTTGGTCTGCAAAGTTAGGTTGATAACCATCCAGAATACAAGCTTATTGTTTTTACCATACAACTTAGGCTGTTAAGCTTAACCTCACTATCTGTCTGAATATCAAACATCTTCGGCATAACATGGAACAGGTATTTTTCATCAAGTATTAATATGTTGAACTTTAAGTCCCTACAGAATATGATAAAAACATTTAAAAATTAGAATATATTTTAAAAATAGGCATAAAGAATTGTATACTTCTTATGTTTACACATAAGTCCAAAAATCTCACTATACAA
>NW_004524670.1:2647372-2656997 GCF_000260255.1 Octodon degus | reverse complement strand
TGATTCATTGCTTTCAGCTGTGTGATTCCCAATTTGTTCTGTGTTAGTGTCCTCTGCACTTGTTATGGGTGGGCTTGGGTTCTGAGGTTGCATTTTGTTCTTTCTCATCATTTTGTGTAGCACTGTATTCTGACCTTTGTTGTAGTTATAACCTTAGCACGTACTGAAATTCAGGTGCAGATCTACCTAGTTTGGATTTATCCAGTTGTGCCTGGCTTGTGTCTGGCTGCTGTGCTCAGCTCCTTCCTGTTGCTGCCTTTGAGGGTTCACCCTTTGTGTCCCTCTGGCAAGATGTTCTGCTCCTGGACTAGCTGGGTGGTTCTAACCTCTACACACTCTGCAGGGATTGCAGCTGCAGGGTTACACCCCAGGCCTGTATGCCAGGCCTGAGCTGAGCCTGGAGGGCATAAGGTGAAGTAGGGGAGACTGGAAGCTCTCCCAACTGCTCACTGGAGCTGGACTAGGACTGGGTCTGAGGGTTCCAGGAACGTTGCAGAAATTCCTACTCATCGGGTGGGGTGAGGGAGGTGCTGCGGAGTGCTGGGGGGCGTCCCAGGGCATGGAAGAGGATCTCACCCATGCTGCCCATAGGCTGGGACCAATAATAGGTCTCGTCGGCGCAGGGTAGCTGGAAGCTCTTCCACACACTCACCGGACCTGGGCTAGGACTTGGTCCTTCATTTTGTCTTAGTTACATTTTTACTTGTTGCTGAGGCAAATACTTGACACTGAAAATGAAGGAGGGCAAGATTTATTGAGTTCCCAGTTTGTGGAGGTTTTAGTTCATACTCTGCTGGCTCCAAGACAAACAACCACAGTTCATGAGGCAGAAAACAATGAAGAGCAGAGGAGGAGCCACAGCTGAGGCATCCATCAAGCTTCTCTCTTCCTTCTGTGCTGACTGCAAACACCACTGCTCCACTGTGAAAATGAAGCTCCTCCTAAGACGGAGACTTCTCCATGGAAGTGGGGCAGGGCCACCGGAAGCCTTCTTCAATTCCTTTATATACACTTTTTGTGCTGAGTCACTCTGTGTCAGCCCATGACCCTAGGATTGAACCAATTGCACCCCAGTGCTAGCCCAAAAGTATCTCAGATTGGGCCCTGCCTGCCTGCAGGGCTGGGCCCCCACACTAGGGACTGCCAAAAATGATTCAGTCAACTTGACACAATGTATCAACTACCACACATTTATATCCCTCTTTTTTGCTTTGTTTTGTCAGAGATGAGTGTTCCATTGTTGTTAGTGAAGCTGTATCTGGAAAAGTCTTTAAAGGACCTTTTCATACTTGATGCCAGTTCAAATATTGTCAGTACTTGAATTCATCAAAATAACCCAATATAGCCCAATAGTCTGTAATAGTAGTGGGTTATCAACAGAAATGGCAATTGTCTGAAGTTGTTGGCTTGAGCCTTTTATAGCTGGAGAAGACTATTTCTCAATATTAGCCAAAAGCAAGGAAATACTACTGAGTTTTTCAATGTTAAACCAATATAATTGATTATACAAGAAGATGAGGAGTTAGCACTCCAAGGAGATGAACTATTTGTACAATAATGAAAAATGTAACCTGTGTTGTGGCTGGGTTCTTTTTTTTTTTTTTTTTTTTTTTTTCACACTATGTACGTTGACTTAAAGAAAAAAAAAATCAGTTTTTCCTTCCACATGTACCTTCCATGCTACTAAACTAAAAGAAAATAAATTATTCCTCTGACAAGATGCATGCTTTATGCTATTTTGTTTTGTTTGGAGCATTTGGAGAAGATTGCCAGAGATATGTGCAGATCTTCATATAATCAAATTGCAAGATCCATTTTAGTACCTATGTCAGAATTTATCAGGACAGTCTTGTACAGCTATTAGTGTTGTATAAGCTGCTGAGGAATGAGAGATACTGCTGGAGGTTTCTATTCCTTAATTTGGAAAGACTTTAAAGTAGGGGCTATTAACTTAATTGTTGTTTGATTAGAACTGATCATTAGATATTTTTTTTTGACTCTTGTTAAAGCTGGATAATAGAATTATTAGACAAAATATATTTATTATGCCACATGTTATTAGGACAGGAAATATGGCTTTGGAAGCTGACAGGGTTTTTGGATCAGAGAAAGAAATTCCTTTTCTTCTAAGTGCCTCATTCACACTGAATAGATGCTCAGCAACATATGTGTGCTAAGGGACCCCCTGAGGTGAATCTCAATTTTGACACAGAAAGATTGACAGGAAGGAAGCAAGCCCTTTTCTCTAGTTAGGGAAGAACCTTGGAAGAGCTCACAATTCAGTCTGTGGTAAACAGAACCTTAGCAGCAGAAACATCATCGCCTAGAGACTGTACCTTGCCTCAGGCTCTTTAATAAGATCCCCAAATGATTCCTAATGAGCCCATAGCTGTGAGAAGCCCTACTGTGAAGAGCCATGAAAGATGCTTCAGGGCTGTAGATTTTACTTTCTGACAAATCTGTTTGCTAATTCTTATTCAAAAAAAATCCATTGAATGCTGTCTGATATTATTCATCAACTTTTAGTAAATTGCTATTAAATTGTCCCAACTTAGTCATTTAAAGGCAGGAGGAAATTAAGCCATGCATTTGTTCCAGGATAGACTGACAAAACAGAAATAAATGTTCTTCAGGAATACTATAATTTTTTTAAAAAACAAAGGAAGAAGCATCACTTATAGGTATTAAATACCTAAAGTGCTTTGTACTAATCAAGGCTCACAGGTAAATGAAAAATTCTAATTCTAGACCTAGTGACACAGACCAAGATCTGAATTGATACAATATGGTGTGATATTAATTTTTGTATGTTCTTTCTTTGTACATTGCCATAGTGACTTTTGTTGCAAGGAGGCAAATGTTTGTTGAAAGAAGAAATATAGGAGAAATACAGTGGTAAAAATCCTTTTGATATGGTGAATTATTTCATATTTTATTTATTTTCTTCTTCACTTAATTATACTAAATTTACATGCTTGGAGCTCCTACAGATTATTATTCTGCCTTCTGAAATTTTACACAATATGTTTATGTTCTCAAAATAAAGGGGGGTAATATATGAAGTTCTTTATTACCCTATCCCAAGCTCAAGTGTCAAAAATATGGCATTTCTACTTGTTAATCATTCTCAAATTTTCCCATTATCTCTCTCATGAGTGTGATTTATCCAGACATTTCATCATTAAGACTCTTATCAAGCGTCAATGTGTTAGTGTCTTTTTTGAAGGAGAAAGAGAGTTCAAGAAAGAGGCACATCAGAGACTGTTTTCCTTTTTGGCGCCAAAGGATGTACTGAGGACTTCAGAGCTACAAAGAGTCGAGAGAATTGAACTGAAAAAAAAATAATAATCTTGTGTGAAGTATTTGGATAGATGAGATCAATCACTGCTGGTTAAATGAGAGCCACATAGCAAATACACTGTAAAATGAATTAAATGGTAATTGAAAATACCTGCAGGATGTTTGATTAGAATCTGGGGAATCTACAAAGTTAGATAATAAGAAATGCATTTCAAAAGCCTATTTAATTCCATCAATGTACCGTATTCAGTAAATTTTCAGTTAGTCTTATTAAAAGGATTAATTTAAAAATGTTAAACTTTTCACAGTAGAAATAGTTTTGCAGAAAACTTTTGGTGCATCTAAAGTTCCCTAATAAATCCACAGGGATATGTTATTTAAATTAGCTTTTAAAAATGTATTCAACTTTTTCTAAAAGCTCATCTAACCACTTTTATCAAATCAGATAATGCTGGAATGTCATATATCTTCCATGAATTCATGTTACGAACTAATAGGTGATGTTTCAAATAGTTGTATTCCATAGAGAGTATTAAAAAAATATAGTCAAAGCCTCTCCTTATTGAAGATTATATCATTAGAACCTCTCAAAATGAAGGCACGAATATTAGAGAACTATAAATTCAAATATTTAAGCAAATATAATGAAAAATATCAGGAATAGGCAAAAACCATAGGCAGGAACTAGCTAAACCTTTCAAAAGTATTTTGGCAAGGACAGCAATTAATTGATGAATAAACTTTAAGAGGCGCAACCAGTGAGAATATTAAGTGACTGTAAAATGAAAAAGATAATATTCTACTAAATAGAATCTAATTCTTTGAGGTGGGTTGCTAGGGCTATGGACACCAATAGAGAAGAGGATATGCTTGAATCCACATATAGATTTTAGAGATCCAGGAGAAAAATAAATGAAGATTATCAGCTCAAGAAACAACATGAAAATAACATCTCTGAAATCCTTAGTTATTCTAGTCTCCTTGCTGAGATGAAAAAACTGGCACCCAAAGTTACAGGAGGAAAGGCTAGGGCTGGCCAAATAGCTCAATGGATTAAAGCAACTGCAAGCAGAAGCAGGGGCCAGGGGTTTGATTCCCTGGACCTACTGTGCTGGCCCTGTCCCTGGGGTGCTCTGAGATAGCAATTGAGACTGTGCGTGGTGGTGTGAGCCTATAATCCCAGCTCTTGGAAGGCTGTAAACAGGAGGATCACTATAAATCCGACCTAGCAGTGAGACCCTAAACACCCTGTAGACCCTTCCCTAAAATAAAAATAAATAAATAAATAAATAAATAAATAAATAAAAGGAGGAAAGGCTTATTTAGCACACACCTTGTAGAGGTTTCAGTTCACAATACACTGGCTCCAAGACAGGGTGGCGCAGCAGAGAGGCATTCCGAGGAGAAACAGTTCACAGTGGGCAGAAGGTAGCAAAGCAATAATGGACAATCCCAGCTCTTTTTATCCTTCATTTCTTATTCAGGCTGCTTAGGGCCGGTATCAGTCACACCTTCATCCCAGCATCACAGATACGTAAGACAGTTAACAGTATCATAGGCAGTTAGACACGGTTAGGCCCTCAAATGAGCCAGAGCAGAAGTCAGGATACATTGCAACTCTAGGGGAGAGAGACACCTCTACTGAGGGCCAAATCTCAAGACAAAAAATGAAAAAACTGCACCAAACACTTCCTCTAAGGATAAACAACAGTAACTAATATTCTAAATAGGTATCCATTACCCTGGGAAATCCAGACAGGACCACTGGTGGCCTTCCTTCCCCATCTAGGAGAAGTCATTGTCCTGTTTTGTGCTCTCTTGCTGTGTGACTTCCTCCCCATTTGACCCCTAACATACCCCTAAGGTTTCTTTCCCCTATATTTACATTCTGCTCTTAGCTCCATTGTTCCTAGAATTTATTCTTTGATTTTGGAGAACACAAACTCATATCAGACATCTAGAAGATTGGGACTTTCTTTTCCTTGTATCATTATAGTGCACTAGATCTAGCATTGTACCATGGATGAATCCTAGCATCACACACCCTAGATCCTGCCATCTCTGAGAAAAACCCTCCTAGGGCTGCATAAGGCTTTGGGGCTACACCAAGATACAAGCCATAACATACAACCTAGGATTTTTAGGTAGACAATTATTATCTATTATCATTTATCATTTGAACAAACTTTGCTGCTTCTAAATCTCTTAACAAGGATTCAAAAGATATAGAGATAGGGAGGGGGAGAGGAGAGCTCAGAAAGGCAGGGATAGATTATCACCCACAAATGAAGTCTGATTGGAGTATTATTTGTACTTAGGAAATCAGAATGTTGGTGATAATACTTAGAGGTCAAAATTTTTGTTCATAAATATTTTGTATACTGCTGATCATGATAAGACTTCATGAAGTAAATGATTTTTCAAATAATTACAGTACGCACAGAGTTTTCAACTGAAAAAAAGAAAAATGTTTTTTGTGCTGTAGTCTGAGATTCAAATAATAGTCTTGTTGTGTGATGTTCTTCACTATACCATAAATGACAAAAACAAGGCCTGTATCACATTTTCATTTAATGTGAAAAGTCAGATTTCTCCAATGCTTTCCTTATTGTAGCTGCTGAAAATACTTGTAGCTGAATATTGTCTTTGTTATTGTACTGTCATTGCTGGCACCAAATACCCACCACTCCAAATTAAGGAAGAAAAGATTTATTTAGTTTGCAGTTAGTGAACGTTTCAGTGCATACTCACTGGCTCCAAGGCAGAGCAGCACATGGCAGACAGTAGCTGTTCATGGTGGTGGAAAACAGCAAAGAGCAAAGGGAGACACATTGACTGTAGTAGCTAGCTAGCCTTTCTCCCCTCCTTACACTGTATTCAGGGTATCCACCTGCAGTATCCACAACCACAATCCCAGCACTGGATCATTAATTAATCACAAACTCTAGAACATGCCCCTTGTATGCATGAGGCCTTGTGGGGAGGTACCAGACACAAATTATAACAAATACTATGGTAATATTGTAGTTCTTTTTTTCTTTAATTTTCTGTATTTTAGGGAAAGGTCTACAAGGTGTTCAGGGTCTTACTATTAGATCCACCTTGTAGTTATTCTCTTGTTTACAGCCTCCTAAGTGCTGGGATAAAAGACACACACCACCACACCTAGTCTCAATTGCCATCTCAGCATGCCTCGGGAGAGGGGCCAATACCTCAGGCCTGGGAATCAAACCTTGGCCCCTGTGCCTACTAGCAGGTGCTTTAATCTGCTGAGCTATTTGACCAGATTTAGCTCTTTTTTTATTAAAAGTGTTCAAATTTTTTTAATGTTTTCAGAAACAATTAGATATAGTTTATATTTAAAAATTAAGTGGAACTGATTCAGTTGTGAAGTCTTTTTTATAAAGTGGAAGACTATAAAATAGGGCTGGGGAGATAGCTTGGTGGCCTAAGCACCTGCCTGGCAAGCATAAAGACCCAGGTTCAATCCCTGGTACCACATGCCATGCTGGCATGCTGGATGTGCCATGCAAGCTAATGAAACCCAGTGAGGTGGCACACACCTATAATCCCAGTGCTCGGGATGCTGAGATAGGAAGATCCATACGTGTCTGAGCCACATAGTGAGACCCCGTACCAAATAAATAAATAAATAAATAAATAAATAAATAAATGGAAGATTTAAAACAATTTAAAAAAAGAATGTAAGATAAAGAAATCAGTGACTTTACTTCTATAATATCTTGTTTCCTACCTTTATAGAGATCAGAAATACAGAGCATGCAGAATAATGCAAAAGCTATAAATATTAAATATTTATGCTGCTCATGATTTCATTTATAACAGATACTGATAAGTCAAAATAAGCTAAAATATCCTAGCAATTACAACTAGAAAAAAATATTGGCTTCATTTCTCAGAGATCTTCTGAATAGTGTAATCAAGTTTATTGTGTTCTATAGAACACTGCAGTTGCTCTGGAGGTCTTGCATTGTTACCCTACATCTTTTTGTCCTTGGCCATGTGAATTTATTTTTCAGTATCATTGTAGGTTCAAGAATAAGAAAATGAACTTATTTCATAAATACCTTGGAAATAATATGATTGGTGGTGTTATGGCATTTTAAATTGTTGAGGACAAAATATTGGCAATAGCTTTTTTAAAGAATATTATCAATGTAGGACTTACATTGATTTCCCCAGGAAAAGATTTTACTTAGTCCTATACAGCCAACTTAGAATAAAGTTAAAGTTCAAGCATGGGCATCAAATTTATTGTGCTTAAATGCCACTTTCAACATAAAATAGTTATGTGACCCTAATTAGGTTATATCTTTGTGCTACTTTTTCCTAATCTGCACAGAGGTCTTCTGTGCAAACTAGACTTAAGAAGATGAAATGACATATTAATGAAACATGAAATGAAAATGTATGGGACAAATTAGGTATACGAGGAATGCTACCTATAATATTCGTTTTAGTATTAGAAATGAAATTTTCTTTTAATGGCACTAAATAATTCTTACAATTATCTCACTGTGCTATACAGTAGTACAATTTGAATACCATGATGCCTTGATCTTTTACTAAAGTCTATGGTTAGCTAAGAAAGATTTATATACATTTTATTTAAAATTGTATGCTGTATCATGGTATTGGCAAAATAAATAGACCAAGGATCAATGGAATAAATTAGAAGATGCAGAAGCAACTACAAATGAGCTCATCCACATTATCTTCAATAAAGGGGCCAAACACAACTACTGGAAGAAAGATAGCCTCTTTAACAAATGGTGCTGGAAAAACTGGTTCTCTACATGCTGAAAATTAAATGTGACCCAGGTCTATCACCATGCACTGAGCTAAAGTCAAAATGGATTAAAGATATAAACATTAAAACAGAAACACTAAATTTCCTGGAAGAAAAAGCATGAAGAAATCTTGAAGACAGGGGTAGACAAAGATTTCATGAACAAAAATCAAATTGTACAGATAATACTGGAAAGAATTAACAACTAGGTCCTCCTCTAATTGAGAAGTTTTTGCATGTCAAAGACATTTCCAACAGAGTGAAAAGATAACCCAAAAATTTTGAAAAAATCTTAACTAATCAGCACACAGACAAAGATCTTCTACCTAGACTTTATAAAAAAACAAAAAATTCTAGAACCCAAAATTGAAAGAACAATCCAGAAATGGGCATCTGTGATGAACACACACTTCTTAGAGGAAGAAATACCACAAGCTAATAAATACATGAAAAAAAAAAAAGCTCCATATCACTTGCCATTCAGGATATATAAATTAAAACAACATTGAGATACCATCTCACCCCAGAAAGAATGGATATCATAAAAAAAATCAACCACAACAAATGTTAGAGAGGCTGTGGGGAAAAAGGAATGCTTTTCCACTGCTGGTGGGAATGTAGATTGATGCAACCATTATGGAAATCAGTGTGAAGACGCCTCAAAAAACTAGATCTGGAAATACCATTCAATTCAGCTATCCCCATTCTCGGAATTTTCCCTAAAGAACTGAAAACATCATATCATAGTGATATATGTGCGCCTATGTTTATAGCAGCACTATTTGTGATAGCCAAATCTTGGAAACAACCAAAATACCCATCAAGTGAGGAATGGATGAAAAAGATGTTGGGTAGGCCAAATAGCTCAGCAGATTAAAGTGCCTGCAAGCAGGTGCAGGGACCAGGTTTTCAATCCCTGGGCCTGCTGTGCCTGGCCCATCCCTGGGTGCTATGAGACAGCAATTGAGACTGGGTGTGACGACGTGTGTCTGTAATCCCAGCACGTGGGAGGCTGCATACAGGAGAATCATTATGATTCTAATCTAATAGTGAGACCCTGGACACGCTCCAGACCCTTGTCTAAAAATACAAAGAAAAAAAAAAAAAGAAAGAAAGAAAAGAAAAAAAGAGAGGGGAAAAAAGAAAAGTAAAGTAAAATAAAAAGATACAGAGTTTTTATGTGGAATATTACTCAGGTATAAAGAAAAATAAACTCAAAGCCTTCACATAAAAGTGGATACAACTTGAAGATACACTAATAAGTTAAATAAACCATACCCAGATGTGTAAATACCATATTTTCTCCCTAGTGTAATAACTTAAAAGAAGAAATAAAAAATAAAAGGTTTAACAGTTAAATGGAAAGTGAGAAATTAAGGATTAAACAACAAAGACAGAGAAAGTAGATAAGTTAGGAAATATGATAGCTGCAAAACCATAAATTTATATAAATGAGATGGTTAAGGCAATGGTTCTAAGACTCTTCATCGGGATTTTGGAACTAGCAGTAGAATT
>NW_004524670.1:2645865-2647272 GCF_000260255.1 Octodon degus | reverse complement strand
GAGAATCTTCCCAATTAACAGCTATATTAAAAATTCTTCTGAAGATTCTCAGGATCATTGCCTTGCCCATCTTCTACATATAACTGTATGGCTTGACTTATTCATGTTTCCTAGCTCTTCTCCTTTCCCTCCCTTGATTAGTTAGTCCTCGAGGTCCTGTTCTCCTTTTACTTGTATTATACCTTTCTATTTGTATTTCTTCTTTTGAGTTATTATACTAGGGAGACTATATGATATTTATACATGTGTGTCTGGTTTATTTCACTTACGAGTATATGTTCAAGTGGCATCCACTTCAATATAAAGTCTTCAAGTTTATTATTCTTAATAGCTGAATAATACTCCATTGCATAAAAATGCCACATCTTTGTCAACCATTCCTCAGGTGATGGGCATCTTGGTTGTTTCCAAGATTTGGCTATCACAAATTGTGCTGCTGTAAACATAGGCACACATATGTCACCATGATATGATGTTTTCAGATTCTCAGGGAAAATTCCCAGTAGCAGAATAGCTAGTTTAAATGGGATTTCCAGTCCAAATTTTCTAAGGAGTCTCCATACTGATTTCTGTAATGGTTGCACCAGTCTACATTCCCATCATCAGTGGAGAAGTGTTCCTTTTTCCCCACAGCCTCTCCAACATTTGTTGTTGGGTGATTTCTTTATAATAGCCATTCTTTCTGGGGTGAGATGATGTCTCAATGTTGTTTTAATTTGCATTTCACGGATGGCTAGTGATGTGGAGCATTTTTTCATATATTTATTCCCTGCTTTAACTTCATCCTCTGAGAAGTGTGTGTTCATCTCAGATGGCCATTTGTGTACTGGGTCTTTAAATTTTGGGGTCCCAGTGTTTTTTAGTTCTCTATAAATTGTAGAGAGCAGACCTTTGTCTGATCACTTATTTGTCATCATGTTTTCCAAATTTGTGGGTTGCCTTTTCACTTTGTTGGTAATTTTTTTGACATAAAAGAACTTCTCAGTAAGAGCAGGTCCCATGTGTTAATTCTTTCAACTATTTCCCATGCGATTTGATTTTTGTCCCTGAACTCTTTGCCTACCCCTATGTCTTTAAGAGTTCCTCCCACTTTCTCTTCCAGGAGATTTAGTGTCTCTGCTTTAATGTTTAGATCCTTAATCCATTTTGACTTTAGTTTAGTGCATGTTGATAAACCTGGGTCAAGTTTGAGTTTTTGGCATGTAGAGAGCCAGTTTTCCCAGCACAATTTGTTAAAGAGGCTATCTTTGTTCCAGTGAGTATGTTTGGCCCCTTTGAAAAGATAAGGTGGCTGAGTGTGTTTGTAGGGGCTTCAGCATCTTCTAATCTATTCCATTGATCCTCAGGTCTATTTTGTTGCCAGTACCATGCTGATTATAGCACAGTAGCCTTGTAATATAATTTCAA
>NW_004524670.1:2640322-2644186 GCF_000260255.1 Octodon degus | reverse complement strand
ATCAAAGAAAACAGGAGATTAAAAAAAGTCAGGATTGTGCTGCCACAATGCTATATATGGTTTGATTTCTAAATTTCTGTGTAAAACTGTGTAATTGTTTTTTTTTTCCACATTCTATAGGGATTTAAAGTTTAGAATATCCATGGCTATTGGAAAATACCAGTACCATGTTGTGTCTAAAGCATTTTATATTCAATAGATAGTGATGTTAAGTTCCAACTGCCTCTGTTACGGGGTAATAATATCATTAAGCTTCTCTTCTGGATGGTTAACAGCTAAAGTTTGCAGGTCAAAAATTAAAGAAATAGAGGGGCTTAAAGAGTGGCCAATATTTTGGCCCTAGCACTTCAAAGTCAGTGGGGACTCAGGACATAACGGAACCTGTGCTCTGACATTCTATAACTCAGTGTTGTCCCAAATTTTCTGATCAAGGAGATTGTGGGGCCACAGAGGAAAGTGATCGATGACATAGAGTGTGCCTAAGGAGAGTCACATAGAAAGAAAACATTCTCTTAGGCTTTCACAGAGAGCAAATTGGTCAAGCAATAGCTGTGACTCATTTAGATGGCTGACACTGATGAAAGATCTACAAGATGCTCTACATGGTTTCAGGGTAAATCCTGAGGGAATTTGACTGACCTTAACAGATAAAAAAGTTACACTTTCAGTTATATAGGTCTTGCTTTAATTTGGTCTTAACCATCCCCCAGAAAAGTATAACCAAAAGGTATAAAAAGTAAAGCTGTATTAGTAAGCTGAGCTGTAAATGTCTCAACTCAACAACTGACAATTGCCAGTTCTGCTGATAAACCACAACCATTATGGACTATTGGAGTGTATTGGGTTATTTTGCTGAATTCAAGTACTTACAATATTTGAACTGGTGTCAAGTATGTTGTAAAGGTCCTTTAATTTTTTGTTTTCTATTTTTTTTTCTGGTTTTTTTTTTATTTTTCTTTTTTTGGAAGTTTCTACAGGGTGTTTAGGATCTCACTACTAGATTGGACTCATAGTGATTTTCCTGTTTACAGCCTTCCAAGTGCTGGGATTATAGGTGTGCACCACCACACCCAGACTTAATCTGTATCTCAGTGTGCCCGGGGGTGGTGGTGGGGGGCTGACATGGCAGCCCCAGGGATTGAGCCCTGGTCCCTGCATCTGCTTACAGGTGCTTTAATCTGCTGAGTTATTTGACTGGCCCTGTAAAGTTCCTTTTAAGACTTCCCCAAATACAGCTTCTCTATTGGAACACCCATCTCTGACAAAACAAAACAAAAAAGGGAGATGGAAATGAAGGACCATTTTGTAGTGAAAAAAAATATATATATATACAAAATAGGATACATACATAGCTACTTTCTCTTAGTTCAGTGAGAAGAAAGATTTATACTAATATTGTTTAGACATGAGATCATGTCTGCATCTTGTACTGTGAATGACTACTATGAAGACAACAATATGCAATGTTTTAATTATTGTGACTGTCTTCCTAACCTGTTTTGAAACTGTCTCATTGCTATTTCTTTCTCAATACAATTAATTTTAAAAATTGCACGCTGTATCATTGTTACTGCTGTATTACTGCGTATACTAAAATGTCTCTCCTTTTTATTTTCAATCTTCCTTGATTTATAAGTACTGAAAAGACTATCTCCAATGTGAACCAAAACAAAATAGGTGAAAAGTTGAAATATGTTTAAACATTTATCTTGATTAAAAAGTGTTGTGAGTGTGTATATAGAGTCAATATTTTAGTTCTCTAGAGCTCCAGATACACAATATAAAACTGCCAGCAGTTCCTAGAAACACAATTTAGCAAAATTATAATGCTTATACTCAGGCATAATCTTTCTCATTCTATCATTACACATGAAGACACACATACAAACATCTTTATGTTTATTTTTTATTTTTGCTCACTTCCAAATATCAACAAGGGAAATAAATACTGACATAGTTAGACATTTTTGTCAAGTAATTCTTTTTAATTTATTGATTCCATCTCCAAACTGTATTTTATTGACTGGTATGGAGCTCTTCACTGAGTAATGTAATATTTTCCCAGATATCGGTATGTGTTCATGTATAAACAGCAGGACATTCCAGCTTCTGTCTTTCGTTTTGCATATCATTTTGAATAGCTTGTGAAATCTATAAAGTAAAAAAAAACAAAAATTAATGATCACACTTAGTAGTATTCATTATGTGCGGTTATAGTTAAAACTGACTAAATACTGACAAAATAAATATTTTATATTTAAAAGTGACTCTCTGTTATGGAAATCAGTGTGGAGACTCCTTAAAAAACTAGGACTGGAAATCCAATTCAAACCAGCTATCCCCCTACTGGGAATTTTCCTGGAAGAACTGAAAATGTCATATCATAGTGATATATGTGCACCTATGTTTGTAACAGCACAATTTGTGGTAGCCAAATTTTGGAAACAACCAAGATGCTCATCACCTGAGGAATGGATGAAAAAGATGTGGTATTTTTATACAATGCAGTATTACTCAGCTGTAAAGAATGATAAACTTGAAACCTTTATATTTAAGTGGATGCCACTTGAAGATATATTCATAAGTGAAATAAACCAGACCCACATGTGTAAATATCGTATAGTCTTCCTAGTCTAAGAACTCTAAAGAAGGAATAAAAATAGAAAGGTCTAACACAATTATAAGGAAAGCTAGAATTTAAGGATTAGACAATGTCTCTCTCTGAATAACCAAACAAAATACAAAATATTCATATGATTTGTAAAGCTATTTTATTTTTTATTAACTATTGAGCTTTATTCATACCTTAAGGATTAGACAATGTCTCTCTCTGAATAACCAAACAAAATACAAAATATTCATATGATTTGTAAAGCTATTTTAATATTTTATTAACTATTGAGCTTTATTCATAACTGAGTTTTAAGTTTAAAATAAAATTAAGCAGGAAATACAGTGTTTCCCATCTCAATAAAACCACAATTTCCTCCATTGTGCATGTCAGTGTACATAGTGGGTATCTATCATGAGAGGTGAATTTAATTACAAATTTGTAGTCTATTTTAGGATTTTGTTTGTGGTTGTGCATATTGTATGGGTTTTTACCTTATGTTTTATTTTAAAATACATTTTTTATCTTTTTGTTTTTGTAATGTTATTTTAACAATTAAAAACAAAAGCAGAAAGCAAATAGCAAAAACAAAGACAGAAAGAGAGTAATAAGGTCCAGCCAAATATCTCAGAGGATTAAAGCACCTACAAGCAGGTGCAGGGACCAAGGGTTTGATCCCTGGGCCTGCCTTGCTGGCCCCACCCCCAGGGTGCGCTGAGATGGCAATTGAGCCTGAGCCTGTTGGCACGCACCTGTACTTGCGGTTTTACAGCAAGTAAGTTAAAAAAGTTAATAACTCTTTAGAAGGATAAAGTATGTTATTTTATTTGTGAATATTTTTCTACCTCCTGCACTGTTCTATTCTTCCTTTCTCATTTTTCTTCCTATTCTTGATTTAAATATACAGACTCAAATTCCATATCTGAAGTGACGTGAATAACAAGACTCATAATATTCTAGACTGTGTTGTACTTTGCAGTTCAGTTGCACCAGCTACATGGAACCACTGAAGTGCCAAAATTTAGCTCCAAACTGAGATATGCAGTTCATTTAAAATACCTGCTCAATTTTAATTACATGGTATGAAAAGAAAGATTAAATACTTTAAAATAATTTCTATTTTGATAAATTCTTAAGCCCATGATATTTTAGGCTAAATAAAATGTTTAACCTTTTTATGTTTACTTTTCAACATAATTTCCAGGAAAATTTCATATGCATGTAGCTCTTATTTTATATCTATCAATCTATTA
>NW_004524670.1:2612040-2640152 GCF_000260255.1 Octodon degus | reverse complement strand
CCTACTGTGATGAATTTACATATATATGCATATTTATGCATACTGACAAAATCTGCCTTATTGTGTATTTCCCATAGGGACCTGAGTCTGTAGTTGTTAGGTAGTGAAGAAATTTCCATTTTTTATGTATGTTCTTCCTCAAATTCTTTCAGTTCTGGAGGTTATTTATACAACCTATGTGATATCAAAATAAAAATTGAAGTGTTAAAAATCTGCAAGTTATATGAAATTAAACTAAAGTTTAGGAACTTAACGCTGAGACAACACCCAGTGATGTGAACATTCTATTTGAGCTATTAGAAGTGGCTTGAGGACATATTTTTTACTTAGAAAACTTTCTAATTTGTTATAGCAGGCCAAAAGTCATCTATTCCAATGGGATGCATCAAAAATTTATACATTAACTCATTATATCTTACCAGACTTTGAGGGGGATATAAGAAAAGGAAGGAGAGCTGGCAAAATAGCTCAGTGGACTAAAGTGCCTGCTTAGGCAGAGGACAGTGGCCCGGGTTTGATCCCTGGGGTACCATGCCATTCCCGCCCCGGGGCTTGCTTAGATGGTGATTGAGACAGGGCGTGGTGGCATGCGCCTGTAATTCCAGCACTTGGGAGGCTGTAAACAGGAGAATCATTACGAGTCCGATCTGCATACTAAGACCCTGTACCAAATACATTAAAAACAAAACAGAAAGAAAGAAAGAAGGAAGGAAGGAAGGAAGGAAGGAAGGAAGGAAGGAAGGAAGGAAGGAAGGAAGGAAGGGTATCCTGTGACTCGTGGGGCCATTCAGAAGTATGTAGGAGATGGGTATGCAGAGCTATGAGGCTGCTGGTGCCACACACACAAACCTCCTAGAGTGAACTGTTAGACATTACCACAGGACCACAAGTCCAGGGAGAATCAAAGCCTATTTCCTCTAGAAATGAATCCTCTGGGCCTTGTTCTCCCCATACACTGTTTTGTCATTCAGATTTGCCAAAGTCAGTTATGTAACAGATCACCTTGCCCTTTCCCTGCCCTCCCTGTCCTCTTGTCCTTTCCCTTTCCCCTACATGGATTCCTGCATTGATGTCCTTCCTTTATCTTTGCTTCCTACTTTTATGAATAAAAAATGCAAATCTTTAGTTTCCGGCTGTCCTTATGAAAATTTTTCACTGAAGGGACTCGGTTAGGGGAGTCCCTCTGGGCTTCTAGGAGTTTGAAACAGACATGGACTCCAACTAATTTTTCACTCTTTGTGCCATGGCACAGTTTTGAACAACGAAAGGAAGTTAGAAATCATTAGTGAAAACACATCCTTGAAAGAGAGGCTTCTGTGGTGAGTAGGGATACTAGTAGTTGATCTAAGAATATCTAGATTTTGAGAGGGGCTCAAAATACATCATTTATGTTGGAAATTACCATGGCATAAATTCATTGCATTTTAAATTCATGCAAAAATCTCCAGAATAACCAGGGACAAAACATGAATACACAAACGTATACACACATGTAGAATGAGACAGTGTTCCTGTTTCTCCTCTTTTATCTCTATGTCAATATAAAAATAAATTGACAAATCAAGGAATACAATTTTGCAAACACTCAATGTCAAATAAAATCCCCAACATAATAGACTACAAAAATGTCCACAATTATTCACAATATCCCTTTGCAATGATAATGTATAGATCATTGCATCAAGAAACAGAATCTATTTCTCCACTTTGATCCTATATTTTAACTTGTTTGACCACCAGGACACTGTGAATCATGTTGCACGGGTTCCAAATCTAAACCCTTGAGGCCTTGTTTGCTTTTAACTAATGGAACTCTGACATCACCAGATGGACTAACCCAGACCAGTCTGGAAATGATGAAAGATACCCTCTTAACACAAGCAGTTCTACTCAGTCTCCTAGCTGAGCTGAAATGCATGAGCAAGCCCAGCTGAGATTAGCCATGCATGCCTTCATAGAATCACATTTATTAAAATGAGCAATAATGCATTATTTAAATGTTTTAAAGAGTTTTAAAATACTTGGCTTGGGGATGGCTTGTTAAGCCCATGTGTAAGTGACTCAAAAAACCACTTTAAAAACATCAGTGATGTAATGATTCCAGACAATAGTCATGAAATTATTCTAAAATCATAGATATTCAACCCAAAGGATGGCTGAAATGAGACATTGATACAAATAATAACAGGAACTACATAGTGTATAGACTAGAAAAATAAAGAACAATAGCTAAAAATAAATATGCAGTGGGAAAGGGTGGTAGTTTGAGCCATGATAGTTTTAGAATTCAGGAAAATTCTGATGATATTAATTAAATATGCACCCTGAAGTGAAAGATAATTAAATAATGTCCTAATATATCCAACATAAATTATAAGCTTTAATGACCAAATAAAAATTTTATTGAGCTACATGAAAGGTCCCCTACAAGAGGAAAAACACTATATTCCTGGTTAGAAGGCTACAATATTACAGATTCAAGTATCCAATTAACCCAAATTCTTTTTGATATCTACAATCATTCCAGTTTTATTTGCAACATGATATGAAATGCTATTTTTTCATATTAATACTTAAACAAAGAGTAGTTGAAGACTTTTATTTGAAAATTTAAGATTTCTTATAAGGCAACAGTAATTAAGTATAGTTGTGTACAGAGAGAAAATTAGACCAGCTATTTAATCTATATGTACAGAAATATTTTGTTTTAGTATTAGAGGTATGATTGCTTGTGAGAAAGATACTATGCTGTTTAAAAGTAGTGTACAGGGGCTGGTGAGATGGCTCAGTGGTCTAAAGCACCTACTTAGAACAAGCTTAGTAAAGCACAGGGACACCGCGGTTCAATCCCCCAGCACCACATGCCAGCCCGCCCTGCTCCCTGGTGGGCTGAGCTGGCCACACACACACACACACACACACACACACACACACACATGCACACACACACACACACACAAAATAAATAAAAAAATAAAATAAAAGTACTGTACAGATATAGGGAAAACATGTTTGCAAAAGGAAATATATAAATGAATCTGTTTTATAACAAAAATTAGTATCTACTACCTATAAATGAAAGATTTAGTGTACAACACAGAACTTTAAAGTAATTATAAGATATGAGTAACACCTTATGAGGTATAAGTAGATGAAAGGAGGAAGGGAAAATGTTAAAATAAATAATGAAAATTTTTAAAAAACATAAGATAAAACAGATTTTTCATACTTCTACTAAAGGTCTATATGGGCATATAATACTCAACATGAGAAACTAATACCAAAAACCCAAACAAAAGAAAAAAGTGAAGCTTTTACAACAGCTAATGTTACACATTTCATTGGTGGGAATATGACTCACACAAAAACCTGTAAAACTGCCTGCATTTACTTGCAGTCCAGAAAAGGCTCATAATGCCTCTCACCATTTTCATATTTTCTCTACCAAAAACAAGCAAAAGGGCCTACATATAGGATTTAGTAATAACTACAATGCTGAACTCCATTATATTTTGCTTTGAGACGCATTCTTTTCAAAGTGAAAATTCAAGGCACAGCTAATCTATGATGCAGTTTTTTTCTCCCTCGAATTATTATTGAGTATGTGAACCACAAGACTAATGCAGGATTGTGCGACCATCAGTCATGCTGAGAAAATTTTCCTGGGTTAAGAAATGCCCAATATGATTAATAAAGCATACTTGTGCATCTTGGGGGGTGTTTCCAGAGATGAGCGAGACACCAGCCAGTAAACCCTGCACTGTGAAGAAGACATGTTCAATTTTTGCGTGAAATCAGTCAATAATCTTGTAGACTGTATGGAATAAAAGGAAAGATAGAGGAAACTCCCCCTCTCCCCATGCACACACCTTTGGAGAGTACCATTCACAGGGAGCTTCCAGGTTTTTTGATCTTAGACTGGTGTTGCATCCTTGATTCCTTTTGTGCCATTGCTCAGGTATTGAGCAGTTACTGTACCCTTCAGCTCTGCAGAACAGAGTTGGCCACTATGGATTCTCCTGAAAGCCTACCTAATAAATTCTTTGTACAATTTATATATTCTATTAATTCCATTCCTTTGTAAAACACTAGCCAATGCAGATTACAAGTATTATTCCAATTTATTATAAAAGAAAAACTGGAACAATTCAAATTATTCATTAAGGAATAGAGAGTGTAATACTGTTTTTAAAAGGTGAAATACTTTGGAGCTAACCGAGCTACAGTATGGCTGTGTAGTCTGTGTGTCAAAGTGAAAAACAATGGATCCCACAAAATAATTTCTTGCAATATGAATTAACTTACAATCTTGGATTGTAAAACTAAGTAGTCCTGGGCTGAAGAGATAGCTCAGTGGTCTAAGTGCCTGCCTGGCAAGTGCAAAGACCCAAGTTCGTTCCCTGGTACCATGTGCCAAGCGGGACCCCAAATCCCAGGCACTCTGTGCCAGCCATGGAAACAGGACATGGTGGTGCATAATTATGAAATCAGTACTTGGGAGGCTGAGACAGGAGGATCACTATGAGTCTGAACTACATAGTGAGACCCTGTACCAAATAAATAAATGAATAAATAAAATAAATAAAAATAAAAAGCTAAACAATACTATATATGATACAATTCACATATAGAAGGAATAGAATTATGTAACCAAAAAGTGCACACAATAGATCAATGCCTATCAAATCTATCTTCCCCAGTAAAATCAAAATAATATACAAAAGACTAATTATTATACTGCATATAAATTACAAAATCTGTAGAGAAAGGGAATAAATTGTCTTCAGAATAGCAAAAGGTATCATTTTATGGTGACAGAACTATTCTATATCTTTTGATTTTAGATCTGGATGTTTTAAGCATATGTTTTGCTGAATGCATTAAACTCTACCTTTAGCAAACCTTATTTTTAAAAAATAGTTAAGCAATATACTATTTGAAATGTAGAGAACAATAAAATCATAAACAATGGAAAATAATAACCACAAATTTGGCATAATGTTACCATATATGAGGGTCAAAAAAAGATGACAGATAAAACTGAAAATTTAAAGTTCCTGGGTTGACCAGATACCTCAGCGGAGGAAAGCACCTGCTTAGGAAAAGCACAGTGGCCTGGGTTTAATCCCAGGCTTGCAGTGCTGGCCCTGCCCCTGGTGCACACTGAGATGACAGTTGAAATTGGGTGAGCTGGCACATGCCTGTAATCCTAGCAGTTGGGAGGCTGAAAATAGGAGAATCACTGTGAGTCTGATCTACGTAGTGAGACCCTGTAGACCCTGCACTAAATACATAAATAAATAAATAAAGTTCCTGGTTAACTTTTGTTTTAAACTGAAATCTTGGTGAATAGTTGTTCTATTAGAATAATTTTATGTTATTATTCAGGTAGGGTGAATATGCATAAATAACAAATCTGTAAAACTAATAACTATGGTAGAGATAAAACACAACATAAACAGTACAAAATTTTAAAAAATCAGGTTATGAAGAGATTAGGCAAGATTAAAACATTGATGTAAAATAACAATAGGCAGCGCACACCAATAGGAATGACTTAAAATGAATGCTAAATATCGACAAGTATGAAAAATAAGCAGAACTATTGTTTTATTGAGTAACAAATAACATGGACTATGAGATCTGTGAACAAGTTACAAGCGTACGGTATAGTGCTGGTAACTTCGTGTACATCAGAGAGCAGATCTAGAAGGCCGTATCCTCACTTCACAGGAAGGCTAGCTTTGCCTTTCCAACTTTTTTTTTTTTTTTGTGTGTGTGTGTGTGTGTGTGTGTGTGTGTATTTTAGGGAAGAGTTTACAAGGTGCTCAGGGTCTCACTACTAGATTGGACTTGTAATCAGCCTGTTTCCAGCCCCCCAAGAGCTGTGATTACAGGCGCGCGCCACGACGCCCAGTCTCAGTTGCATCTCAGCGCACCCGGGGGCAGGGCTGCACTGCAGGCCCGGGAAACGAAACCCCCAGCCCCTGAGCCGGCTTGCAGGTGCTTTATTTCGCTGAGGTTTTGGCCGGTCCTAGCTTTTCCAACATCTTGTGAAAACCAACGTTCTATTTTATTCTTCATGACTTTACATCCCTCAAATAAGTAACGTTGTGCCACATTTGTCTTTTGTTCCTGGATTATTTATTAACCATAGTTTATACATATTATAGCATAATATATTTTCTTTCTTTTAAGATTAAGCACTTTATCATTATTTAATATCTATATAATTATATAAACATACATATGTATATATATTTTTCTTTATTCATTCATCCATTAATGGATATTTAGTTTTTTTTTTTTCTACTCCTTGGCTTCAGCAGGTAAGCGTGTAGAAATATTTCTACATTTTCATTTTTTTTTTTTCTAGGTAAAACACCTCTGAAATTGGATTGCTGGATAATATGGCATTGCTAGTTTTACTTGAGGATTCCATGTGCTATTTTGTACCTATACTACATTTTCTCTTCCCTCCAACTATGTCCTAAATTTCTCCACATTCTCACTAACATTTGTCCTTACTTTACTATAGTTTCCTCCTTCTCTTCCTGCCTCCCTCTATCCCTTCCTCCTTTTTTCTGATTCTCTATTCTTTTATTTCCTCCTTTCTGTTTTACATTTTTTCTTTTTTTGGTACCAGATATTGAACTCAGGACCTTGTGCTTGGCAGGCAGGCACTTATGCTACTGAGCTATCTCCCCGGACCTGTTTTATAAACTTTTTTCATTTTTTCTCTTATTCCCTTCATTATATATTTTATACTTTATTTTCCTTTAAATGGGCTCCGAAGTAGGCTTATGGAACTACCTGTTTTTGTTTTGTTTTTCTGTGTTGATTAGTAACATTGAATAATTTTTCACATACATGCCAGTCAGTTTTCTGTTTTCTATCTTTTTGGGGAAAATCTATCAAAGTCCTTTGTTCATTTTTTAATTGAGACATTTGTTTTCTGTTTACTTTGTTTTTGCTCTTGAGTCACAGGAATGTCCTATGTTCTTGGAACACTAAACCTTTATCAGATACCTGAATTTCAAATATTTTCCTCCATACATAGGTTTCTTTTTCATTTTGAGGAATGTTTCCTTTTTTAATTTTTATTTATTTATTTATTTATTTATTTATTTATTTATTTTTGGAATGCTTTTCTGAGCAAAAGAACTTAGGTAAAATTTAAGTAAAATTCAAAATATGACAAAATTTTTAAAAATCATTCAATGTGAGGTATAATGAGGTATTAATTAAAATTTATAAAGCTGAAGTAATAAAGAGTCATTCAATATTGTCTGATAATAAAAGGCAAAATACAGAAAAACAAAGTACATTACAGTTCATTATCTCATGATGTTTAATAGTCGAATTTTTACCAGAGAAGAAATTTTTGCTAATATCACTAATTGTAAAGGATACATTTATTTGAAATGGGGTACATTCTTATTAAAAACAGTACTGATTATGTTTTGTTAAATTCAATGGTGTTCTGGCCGGGGAGACAGTGCAGTAGATTAAGTGCTTGCCCGGCAAGCATAGGGTCCTGAGTGTAATCCCAGGTGCTGCAAAATAAATGAATGAATGAATGAATGAATGAATGAATAAAATAAAATTTAAAAAATGGTTCTTAATGGTATTTTTTACATAAAGATAGAATTTAAACTTGTGGAATGTGAACCCTGCAGTTTTCATGCCTATTCACTCATCTTTTTTAATGTAAGTATGTAGAGATACCTGAGTTAATATTATTTTGTTTATTGATATTTTCCACTTTATTAAAGCACTTTATTTATTTATTTATTTATTTATTTATTTATTTATTTATTTTTGGTGAACCGGGGATCGAACTCAAGTCTTCATGCTTGCCAGGGAAGCGCTTATTCCACTGAGCCATCACCCTGGCCCCCAAAAGCAGTTTATTGAGTAGGATATCCTATAAACACATTTCTGAATTGGAAGGAAAAAAAAATCAACTCCAGTATGTCAAATAATATAGAGAAAATAATCAAAATTACCAGTGTTGAACACATAAAGGCTGTGTCATAAGTCAACATAATATTAATTCATATCATAGCACCTAGATTCTTACTACTATTTCTAAAGTTAAAGACATCCTGTGTGAAGCTTTTACACAAGACATGTCTTTACATGTTCTTCCCTCATGCTAGTCTTCTTTTATCATCAGTGGGTTGAATTTCAAGTATTTTTTAGACTGTTCCAATAAAAGCTACTTTGTGAAGGTTTTCTAGTTCTACAAGATGAATTAATCATTTTCTTTTTACTCCGAAAAGGCTTTATTATAATGAGATGTATGTTATATCTAGGAAATAGTGGATCCTCAATAGTGATAATCGCCTTTCACTTTTTCAGTGACAATTCCTGTTTCCCATCATTATATTGTTAGCCAGTTTTCTCTCTTGATTCTCTATGACCTCTAAACAGCAGTCTGTTTAGCACTGGACTAAGCATTTCCAGTGCTTAGTCCAGCACTTGGCAAGTAATTAACCATTCAATAAAAGTATGCCCCCAAAGAAAGGAAGGGTACATTTATAAAACAGTGGGGGAAGAAATAAATAGCAAAAACATCACCGATATTACATGTCTTTCCCTTTTCTCCTATATGGAAAATAAATTGGTGCTTAAAGAAAAGATTATCATAAGAAAATAAGTACAATCTATTTGGAAGTATACTCTCCAAGTTAATAGAAAATTTTGTTTTGGTTATGTATTTGGTTATTGCAGGGTTTCACAATGTAGCTCAGACTCATAGTGATCCTCCTGTTTTCAGCCTCTCCAGTGCTGGGATTACAGGCTTGTGCCACCATGCCCAGACTCTGTGGCCATCTCAACCTACCCTGGGCATGGGACTGGCTTGGTATGTGGTGCCAGGGTTTAAACTGTGGTCACTGTGCTTGCCTAAGTAGGTGCTTTAGTCTGCTGAGTTATTTGCTGGTCCAATAAAATGAAATGTGCATTCCTTAAGAACACGGAATAGGACAATCTGATTCTCATGTTATTTCAACACTAACTCTGTGTAATCAAACTGACCACCAGTTGTGCATATCCCACTGTGTTATGGTTGCTACATCTTCATAGACAATATATGTGCCTCCTAATTTTTCTTAATGGGAGAGAAATAAAAAAGGCACATAACTTTAGAAGGAAAATCTAGCAAAAATTAGAACAGAATACATTATTTGAGCCTCTCTCTTCTGATAAAGAACACAACATAATACAAAAATATAAAGCAACATAATCAGACATAAACTTTTCTTAGTCTATATTTTTGCTACGTCCTTGGCCACCAGTTACTCAAGAAAAGCGGGGTTAAAAGACTTTGCTATCACCTTTGTCTACACATTCATATATTTGTAATGTATATTTGTTAGTATATATGCTTATATGTATGTGTGCATACGAGCATGTATAGATGTATCTATTTTATGTCTCTGTCTATGATTATTCTATATGGTCAAAATAACTATTTGATCAACTCTGTGAATAAAGATACTGATTTTTTCCAGGATAATTTTAGTGAAGTATGTGTATTTTATTTTTTGTAACCATTTCACTTACTATATATTATTTTCCTGTAAATTGTCAAATTAATATTTTTAAATAAATACTGTGTCACTTCAATAAAGTAAAATCATCCTTTCAGGTATATTATCCTAAACACCAGACCTAATTTGGATCTGGAGGGCAATCTTCTGCCAATATCAAGACATCCAGACAGGGCAGGCAAAGTAAGTACTTTATTTTTTCCTTCTGGAGAGCTATGAACTATTCCAGCAACAGGGATCAATGGTTCAATTAGGAGACAATGCTAATAGCAGGTATAAAATTGGACATGTTTCTTAAGCATTTATGGCTTGGGGGAACAACAACTCTAATTGCCTCCTGTTGCAAATGAAAATAACTTATACCCATTTGTTTGAACAAACAACATCTGCTCAGGCAAGAACTGTACTTTTTTCCTTCCCTAACAGTCCCATCAAGAATGAGAAGGACTGTTTCACAGGGATGCCTTGCAGTGTGTGGTGAGCAGCACTCCCTAGAGCACCTGAAGCAGTCTCCTCCTGGAGCCCTTGTTTTCAGGTTTGCTTCTTCAGTCTAGAAGTCTCTCCAGAGAGTCGGGTAAACTGATCTACTCCGTAGATATCTTCACCATCCTTCTCCACTTGTGTGTCTTTAGCTTCTCCTTATGCAAGCATTTAGTTCACAAGCAAGGAGTAGACATAATTGTATAAGTTCTTGAATAATACATAAGGTCATTAGAGAAAAAAATCACTGTATGTTTTACCTTGTGGAGAGAAGTTTTTGTATGTGATTGTCAATCTAATATGATTGTCTCCTGTTGCAAATGAAAACAATTTAGACCCATGGCATCTCTTCCGTCCTCCCAAGTATCTAGCTTAAACAAGAAATTACATGGTCTCATATTCATAGGTGTACTGACTATACACATATTATAAAAGAGACGAGTGAGTCCTCAATATGTCCTAACTTGAATAATATAAAGACATTTTTTAATTTTGGTCTAATTTCATGTTTCTATTCACAATATCTCTAATACTTTTACCAGATTAATATTCCCAAACCAAAGTTCATTCACCCATCTATTGCTGATAAACATGAAATGATTTCCTAAAGCCCCCAGGAAAGTCCAACTCCATGTGTGGTGTAGGGCGACACACAGGATCCGATAACAAACTTTCCTGCTCCCTTTATAGTTCCCCACCCTACACCGAACTCCTATTAAATAAATTAATAATTAATATATTAAATATCTATGATTTATCAAGCATGGCTGTTTTTTCATGTGTAAGAGGGTTTGCTCCTGTTTGCTTGCTATTCTGTCTCAAACTGGCTTTGGGCCTCTTCAGAGTTTTCTCTCATTCTCTTCCTTTGAGACTGTGCTCCAAGATCATCTATTATTTTGTACTCATTCAATCACCTTCTCTTTTTAAATAAAATGATGTGTGTGTACTTTGAAGTCTAACATATATATGACACTGACTTTAAAATTTAAATTTTCTCTTTTCCTTTCTAGACTAGGTGACAACTTGGATAAAACATTACATTGTTTCTTTTCCCTTACAGAGCCTGAAATATATAGAGTCAAATATTTAATAAATATTTGCAAAAGGAGTAATTACTTTTCTTTTTTCCACATTAATCATAATGCAGAACAAAGGTAAGCATGCAAGATCACAGAGATAGCTCAGCTGCATAAAAGCCTGCCTGGCAAGAGCAAGGTCCTGAGTTTGATCCCTCTTAAAAAAAAAAAAAAAAAAAAAAAAAAAAAAAAAACTCACCACCAGAAAAAAAAAGTAAACACGTGAACAATGGTGATGCTTGTACAAATGGTGATAGTCTGTGTTATTGTCTTCATTTAATTCAGAAATAAATGAAATAAAGGAAGTAAACCAACTTTTTTCTTTTTGGTGCCAGGGATTGAACTCAGAACCTTGTGCCTGCCAGTCAGGTGCTTAGGCCGCTGAGCTGTCTCCCTGGCCCCAACTTTTTTCTTATTCTTGTTTTGTTTCTGATGATGGGAACTTTAGCCTATTAAATTATGGTTTATGAGTTCATAAGTTTTGTCTCAATAATTCTGGATGTTAAATATGGAAAATGAGTTCTTAATATGTGAAACAAAAAATACTCTCCTTGTATGAAATACTATGAAAATAAGACAGGAACATCAATAGACATCTCAGAAAATAACTGATAAGTAATACAGATCATGTGAAACTGCAAGCAATGTCAGTAGATAATTCATAAATTTAAATTACTAAAACCACTAATTATTGTCATTTTTGCCTACTGAATTTAGAAAATTCAAAAATCAGTAGTCATAGGTGAGCATTAATTACGTGGCAAGCCAGGCCAGTCAAATAGCTCATCAGATTAAAGTGCCTGCTTAGGAAAAGCACAGTGGCAGGGGTTCGGTCCCCAGCCTAGTCTGCTGGCCCCACCGCTGGGGTGTGCTAAAGTGGCAATTGAGACATTGTGGCGCACGCTAGTAATCCCAGCTCTTGGGCAGCTAAAAACAGAAGAATCGCTACGAGTCTGATCTAGTAGTGAGAGCCTGAACACCCTGTACCAAATACGTTAAAAAAAAATATATGTGCCAAGCCTGATGGAAAGTGGTATATATAGCAAGGATACAGCTATGACCTCTTCTGGAAGCGTGGTGGCAGTTTATCCTAAGAGGCATGGAAATTTTTATAATTCTTTTCTCAGTAATCCAACCATTAAAAACTCATAAAAATGTAATACCAAATGAAACTTAGGAATCTACTGGGTCAAAAATCTCCTCATGATTAGCAAGTAATTGCAGAAAATCAAGCTCTTTAGAACATGAAATAGCTACTGAACATCCACAATATTAGGAAGGACTTGGGGGCTAAGATTTTTTTTTGGCAGAAATAGGGATTGGACTCATACCCTTGTGCTTGAGAGGCAAGCGCTTATTCTACTGAGCCATCTCCCCCACCTCGAAGAACTGTTAAAAATATAAAAGTAAGAATTTAGATATGTGTTTCATTTTAACTTACTATAGCATATGTATATTTCATAAGCTTACTATAATAAATAAACTTACAAACTTACTAGCTAAAAGACATGTATTATCTCACCATTTTGGAGTGCTGGTGTTTCCATTGGGTTTCAGTGAATAAAAGCCAAGGAGTGAGATCCTTTCCTGAGGTTCTACAAGGTGTTTTATTTTCTTGCTTTTCTTCCTTCTGGAGGTGACTCACAGTTCATGTAACTTTCCTTCTTTAACCGTCATGACAATCAGTGTATTTCTGTTTTGTTTTGTCTGTGATACTTCTGTGAGAATCCTCTGCATCCCTCTTCTGCATTTAAAGGATCTTTAGATTCCACTGCATACATAAGGATCATGCAAGAAATTTTCCTTGGTTGTGGTCAGCTGCTTACCATTTACATTTCATCTAGGCGGAAGTTAGTAAGCTAGTAGCAGAAGAAGGCATACACTGGTACAGCATTCATCTCTGCTGCCAGAAAATGGGCTTGAGAAGCAACAGCTGCAGTGAGATCTGAGACAGCAGGAGCCTGCCAGGCAGGCAGGGTTTGGGCAAACAAAGGGACGCGGCAGCTTGATCTCAGAGCATGCAGGACTGCTGAGGAACCTGTCAGGGTTTACAGTGGAAAAGATGCATGCTACACTACTTTTGACTACTAGTCTGTTAAGTATTTCAGGAATATAGATGTAACTTTTGTGATGGTTAACTATATGAGTATAATGGTTAACTGTGGTGTCAACTTGAGGAAGAAACCCCTAACAGATTAGTTTTGGGTATATCTGGATGAATATTTCCCGAAGAAGAAAGATCTAACTTGGATGTAAAAGACGCCAACAAATAGGATTGCAGTAAGGATGGAATAAAAAGCTAAAGAAGAAGGATGTCTGGGTTCCAATAAATCTTTACCACCTTCTTTGAATATCTGTCTCTATGGTTATATTGTAGAATCGTTAGCCTTGCAGCTCATACTTTCAGCCTTCAAAACTGTAGACTCTTTGGCTTCCCAGTATGAATTCATACTCTCAATAAGCTTCAAGCCTTTGAACTTGCCTGGATCTTACCTTGCATATTTGACATATAAATATTAATATGTACCATCTATGCATGTACATATGTATCTATCTGTCTGTTTTATTCTATTCTATTCTTCTTTCTTTTCCTTTTTTTTGTATTTTAGGACAGAGTCTACAAGGTCTACAGGGCCTCACTATGTAGATCAGATTCCTAGTGATCCGCTTGTGTTCATCCTCTGAAGAGCTGGGATTACAGGTGTGTGCCACCATGCCAGTCTCAATCGTAGTCTCAGTGTGCCCTAGGAGGCAGGGCCAGCACGGCACACTGCCAGGGACTGAGCCCTGGCCACTGCGTCTGCCTGAGCAGGTGCTTTAATCTGCTGAACTATTTGACCTGCCCTTAATATTTCTATTTTCATGGCACTTATTTATAACTTTTCTTTGTGGTTTAGAAAAGATTCTATTTTTCAAAATTTCAAAATTTCAGAACTATTTTAGTTACTTGTCAGCATAGCAGAAACTAAAAAGACAAAGATACCTCTATAGGAGCAACTACCTGCCTTCAGGAGTTTCCTGATCTGCGGGAGTACACAGCAGGACAGGAAAGGTTTTCCTGCAGATCAAAACATCCAAATTTCTGCAATTTAAATGTGAACAGAATAATAATTTTATATGAGTCGCTTATAAAATAATAAAAATTAAATAATTATTAGGCTTTAAGTGTGAGCACTGTGAATGTTAATTCTTCAAATCCTGAAAAAATATCAAGTAATTAATAAATTTTTCTGTTTTAAAACACCCAAATGACCTGTGCAATAGATAAATATTGCAAAGCAAGGAAAATCAGCTGCTCCACAAGGTTCTATTGCTATTGTTTTGTGTATCTGTGAATGAATTTAGGGAACAGTAAATGTAGTTAAGTTAGAAAAAATTAAAAATGCAAAGAATATATTGTTTAGGAGCTGCACCTCTCTTATTTCTATGTATTGTATTGGTTGATACATTGTGTCAACTTGAGAAGTTTGGAAGTTTAATTAAGTGACTCAGCAGAAAGCCAGTATTCTCCATTGTAAACATCCTCATCCTGCAAGAGGAGGGCATGGACATGATGTGATTTCTACACCTCCAGCCCCAGGGTAGCTTGTTTATATTATAAGGAGGGGAGAGAGGCTGGCTAGAAGCCCCAGCTGCTGCCTCTCCCTTTGCTCTTTGCTGTGTTCTGCTGCCATGAACTGCTGCTTTCTGCTATGTGCCACTGAAATCTCCACAAACTGTAAGCTAAATAAACCTTTCCTTACTTAAATTTGGGTGACAGGTATTTTGGCCCAGCAACGAGTAAAAGTAACTGAGACAGGGTATAAAACTACATTGGCCCAAACTGATAACTTGTGGATTTTTAACATGGGATTTGCAGTAGGATTTTAATTATTCCCACTGTGAGAGGAGTCTTAACTGAAGCAGATTATCAAGAAACACTAAGTATATATAAAACTTTTTGTCAACCTAAGACATAGTTTATTTTGGAAAACAAATTTTTTTTCTTAATGTAGTTTTCAATCTTCTCAAAAGAAAGGAAAAAAGAAGGGGAAAAAAGAAGTGAAAGAAATTATGTATATATATGCACAAGATAGATGCAATGGCTGTACCACTAATTTCTATTGGCTTTTTGAAGATAGCAGTTAATGCTTAAATTTCTACTTTAGCCAATTTTACATGTTTATATCTGGTAATCTGAGCAACTACATGGAAGAAAAAATGTGTGATACATACCTATCATCTTGTTTTTTATTTGAAATTGTGTATCTTTTCTCATTATCTATCATTTTTTCTATTCTTTTTAAAATAAATAAAAGTCATGCATTTTAATTCTTTTTTTTTTCTTTCCTGCAGAACCGGAACTGAGGATTAAACTCAGGCCCTTGCACTTGCCAGACAAGCGCTTATTTTCCTAAGCCATCTCCCTAGCCCTTTTAATTCTTTCAAGTAATACAAAGCAGATCTAAAAAAAATCTGAAAATCATGAGATAGACAGTACACAGAGGCAATACACTTATTGGTAACACAAGCTGGCCTGGGTAAGGATTGAGCTAACATTTGCTACTTCTTTTTTTTTTTTTTTAAACAGGAAGCAAATTTAGGATTGTGCACTTGCCAAGCAGGCACTGTACCACTGAGCCATATCCCAGGCCTTCCTTTGCTACTTTTTATTTGTGCATGGCTTTAATCCCAGCATTGGACAGACTGAGACAGGAGGATCACTACATATGTAGCCAAAGCTACATAACAAGACTCTACCAAATAAATAAATAAAAGATTTTTTTTTTAAAAAAGAAACAGTGGTGGAAGCTGAGAAGTCTATGCCAGCAGGATGAAGGATATGTGCTAGCAGGCTGAGGGTTCAGAATTTGAGCTGCAAAGCAATGCTCTAGGTAAGCACCAGAGCTCTCTTAAAAAATACCACAGTTGTCCTCAGCAAAAGTGATGTCCCAAGCTCCTCCAGCAATAAGGAAAGCTGAGTTCCCATCAGGAAAGCCAACGTAAAAATTCTCTGCATGAGACTGAGCAGTGTACCATCTTCCCCTCTGCAGCCAGTAAGTGACGCTCAAGATGAGGACCAAAACCTCTCAAACATTCATTAGGAAAGCCAGCGTGACAAGGTCCTCCAGGAGAACAGCCAAAAAGAATGAGAGCCTTCCAACAGCTCCAACAGTTTTTCCACACAGCATCTCTATCTGTTTTGGTAGTTTCTCCTGTTCTGCCTTTATGCTGCTGGCAACAGTCCTTAGGTGGGTCTTCTGCACCCAGCACTATGCTAGTTTAAATCACTAGTGTAAGTATTTGACCATCAGTTAGAAATCTACTACAGGTAGTTCATATGTATCTAGAATAGTTTATATGTATCATACAATCTGTTTGCTTCTGTATTTATAATCAAGTGAGAGTAAAGATTTTTGAAATAAGTATTGATGATCTTTTGAATTTCTATAGGGTCTGTAGTGACAGTATTCTTTTCATTCCTCATTGCATAAATTTGATTTTTTCTTTCCTTTTGTTGATGAGGTTTATGAATTGTATTTGTGTTTTCAAAGAACCAACTCTTTGACTCCTTAATTCTTTGTATTGTTTTCTTTATCTCTGTTGTATTTATTTCTGCTCGTATCTTTCTAATTTATCTTTCTGCCTTCTTTGGGTTGTTAACTTGACTTGTTCTTTTTCAAGGAGAATGAGGTGCAGTATAATATTTTTTATTTGGGCTTGTCTCTTTTTCTGATGTGGGAATTTATTGCTATAAATTTCCCTCTTAAGACTGCTTTTATTGTATCCCATAGGTTCCAGTAGGTTGTATCTGTATTTTCATTTGATTGTAAATATTGTTTAATTTCATCCATGACTTATTGATTGTTGGAGGGTACTATTTATTTTCCACGTGTTTATAGAGTTTTTGCTGTTTCTTGCATCAATAATTTCCAGTTTCATTGCATTATGGTCACATAATATGCATTGCATAATTCTGATTCTTTTGCATTTATGTTAGCATGTCCTATGTGCTAGCACATTATCTATTTTGGAAAGTGTCCTTTGTGCAGCTAAAAGAAATGTGTATTTTACCACTATGGGTGAAAAACTTTTAAAGATCTACTAAGTCATTTCTTCACAAGTTTGGTTTAGTTCTATTATTTCTTTGCTTATTTCTCATAGTTGATCTATCTCTTTGTGTCAGTGCGGTATTAAATTCTCCTAATACAATTATGTTATTTCTCCTTAGATTTTTCATGTCTGTTAAATTTTGTCTTATATAGTTCTGTGCTCTTATATTGGATGCTCATATATTTATAATTATTATCTCTTCCTCTTGCAGTTTTCCCCTAACAAGTATGCAGTGACCTTTATTTCTTTTAATCATACTTCATTTGAGGATGACATAGTCACTTTCTCTCCGTGTGAAAGAAAGAAAGATCCTTTGTATCTGTACATTCTCTCAGTCACTCACAGAGAGCAAATTGGTCAAGCACCGGCTGTGACTCATCCACATGGCTGATACTGATAAAGGATCTACAAAACATGGTACAGAGTTTTAGGATAAGTCCTGAGGGGACTTGACTGACCTTGTCAGATACAAATATTACATTTCTTCATACATAGGTATTGCTTTATCTTGGTCTTATCCATCCAGCAGAAAACTGTAGAAATGAGGTATGAAAAGTGAAGTCAAGTTAATTATGCAGAGCTGTGGAAGGCTCAAGTCATCAGATTTGGATATTGCTAGTCCTGTGGATAACCCACTACTATTGTGGACTACTAGACTTTATTGGAATATTTTGCTGAATTTATGTACCTACAATATTTGGATGGCAGTGGAATACCCATCTCTGACAAAACTAAACATAAAAAGGAGATATAAATGAAGGACCATTTTGTATCTGTATATATCAAATTGTTAGGATAGATATACAGCCACTTTCTCTTAATTCAATAAGAAAGATGTATTAGCAGTGTTTGGACAGGATATCACGTTGGAATCTTGAGCTATGAATGAATAATACAAAGACAACAATATGCAATGCATTAATTGTTGTAACTCTCCTACCAACCTGTTTTGAAACTGTCTCATTGCAGTTTTTTCTCAATAAAATTAAAAAAAAAATGAAGATGACATTGTCAGCAACGAGAATAGCTACATGTGTTTTTCTGGGTTCCTGTCACATGGAGTATTGTTATCCATCCTTTCACATTCAGTCTATTATTTTTCTTTTAGTAAAATGTGTTTCTTGTATGCAGCATAATGTTGGTTTTTGTTTCTTTATCTACTCTACCAGTCTGCTTCTTTTGATTGGTGAATTAAAGCCATTTGCATTCATGGTTTTAACTGAAACATATTGGCTTATCTTTGTCATGTTGTTTTCCTACTATAGAACCCCTATTTTTGCTCTTTGTTTAATTACTTGCTCTGTTTGGTGATTCTATCCTAATTTTTTTTGAAGTTGTGGTTGTCTTTGACTCTAAAATATCTCATAGTACTTTTTGTAGGGTTGGTTTGGTTGTCATGAATTTCTTCAGTTGTTTTTTGTCATGGAAGTAACTCATCTCTCCATTAAATTTGATAGATAGATTTTCAGGATACATCATTCTAGGTTTAAAGTTGCTTTCTTTCAGGACTTCAAATATCTCACTTCAAGCTGTTCTTGATTTGATGGTAAGTGTTGAGAAATCTGCTGTGATTCTAATGGACTTTCCAATATATGTGATCTGTATCCTTTCTCTAACAGGCTTTAATATTCTGTTCTTTTGCTCAATGTCTGAGACCTTTATTATTATGTGTCTGGGTGAAGAATTATTTTGATTATGACTAGCTAGATTTCTATATGCCTCACTCAAATGTATGCCAAATTCTTTTTCCTTGCTTGGGAAATTTTCTGCTACTACGTCTTCCGGCAATCTTTTTGTGTCATTTGTGTTAACTCCAGCTATTTCATTGATTCCTATTAGTCTTATATTATTTTTTTGCATCATCTTGCTGCTGCTTTATTTCCTGGTTTCTCCTTATATTTAGAGATGTTGCCTTACGTGTTCACTGGCCAGTGCTATCTTCAAGGTCTGAAATTCTATCTTCTGTTTCATTCAAGTGGTTTTGCCAGTTTTCAGTGGAATTTTTAATGTTCTGGGTATTTGTTTTAATCTGTTTCATGCATTGTAGTTCTTTCCTGTATTGTTCGTTCAATGTTTTCATCATTTTCATGTTCCCTTTTATCATTTTTGAATCTGTTTCTTTAGTTGTATTGAGCAATACTTTTGTGATTGTTGTCATTTTTTTTTTTTTTACCTGAGACATTATTTCTGATCTGATTTCCTACACATCCTGATGGAGTTGTTTCTTTATTTCAGTTGTGATCATTTCAGACATTTTAGGGGTGTGACTCTATGCTCTTGTGGCAGTCTTCTGGACATGTGGTTCCAAGTCCCTTCTTCAGCCTCCTAGGTCTCCCCAGCAGACTTCAGGGCAAGGATAGGAAGCCAGAGAAACTTCAGCAGGAAGGCTGGGGAGTGGAGCTAGCCTACCAGGTCTTCCTGGTGAGTACAGGCAGCCATAGCTCCCATAAAGCATTAAGTTTCAATGGACAACTTATTTTTGTTGCCAATTCTTGTTACTTAAATAGTAGGAACTATACATTATGAAGCATGTTTTGTAGGTGGTGATTCTTTGGAGCAGATGTTGACTACATGTTCTTTGCAACTATATTCTTTTTTTCCCTTTCTTTCAGTCCTTTAATTAGTCTAGTTTCTTACACACTTGGTCTTTTCCTTTTTCTTTTTTTCCTTAATTTTATTGAGAAACAAATAGCAATGAGACTGTTTCAAGCCAAATTGGTAGGACAGTTTCAATAATTAACACATTGCATACTTTCTTCTTAGTGGTTATTTGCTGTACAAGATGCAGACATGATATCCTATTTACAAACACTATTAGAACAAATCCCTGCAACCATATTCTATAGGTTTAGTCATATTAGTAAATATGGCACAATTATGTTCATTTAAAGAGAAATATTAAAGCATAAAGAGAAATATTAATTTTCTATTATAAGTTAGAACATAAAATAAATCTTTTCAGTGAAGTTTTATAAATTTTCTGAAAACACTTTAAGTTTTAAAGAAAAGTCAAATTTTCATTTTTGTTTCACAAATTGTCTTACGTTATCAAAGCTATAATGTAGGACAGTACAAATTAGCTACAGAAAAACATACTTGACCATCTTAATATTTAGATCTGACATAAATTTGGTGCACAGCTGGTACTTGATTTTAAAGATTTGTTTAATTTGGGGTGAAATTAAAACCAAAAGCTTTCTGTTTTGTTTTAACATACATTAAAAAATTTCAATAGTTAGACTATGCTTTGATAGCAGTTGGTAGAAAATTTATGAACATTAAATTAAATCAGGGGAAATGAGGTGCTATAAGACATTAAGGAAGCTTTGGAAAGAATGTGAATGTTGTATAGAGAGGTTCTTAAATCACAAAACTATCCAGAAATGGATATCTAGAAATGTAACAAAGGATGAACTGTCTATGAGATAGATATAAATAAAAAAGGAGAGTATTGAATATTAAATGAGTGGAGTGAGATGAACAGAATGAGGCAGGTTCCTTGGCTCTGTAACAACTGTGAGAAGTAAAATTTCCCCAATTACCAAACATAAACGTTTGAAATGTAAGGACTGCTTCTGTTATGCACAGCCCAGAACAGTTGCTCAGTGAATTCTCAGTAAATACCTAAATTAAAAACTTAAAAACATCATAAAATATTTTAAAAGTGAGAATGGAAATCAGAAGAATGATGTTTTAATAACTGAGAAGATTTTTGGGAAAACAGAACATATCTGTGTAGGAATAAGTATACACCAAGATTGTTAAAATCGTCATCGTTTACATTCTTAAAAATGTTCAACACCTGTTATTCTGTGATGGCAGAACTTGTCTTTATTATGCCTGTGGATCTAGTGGAGAAATATCAACAGTATTCCACTTTACTTAGTAGCAGAATAAAATTGTCTTTAAAGAAACCTTGAATGTTGCACTGTTCTTGCATTTTAAAAGAGTCCTTACCTGAACACTACCAACAAGCACTCTTCTGAGGCCCTTAGACAATCCTTACCTGATAGGTTGGATTCTATGTGAGGCAGCTGTGCAGGCAAACTGTTTTGCATTTGAATATGGATTTTTATGGGATTACATAGCTTTTGTAAATAAACCTGAATCAGTGCTACACCTGTGCTCTCAGAGTGTTGTGAAAAAATTTAGGTGGCAGTTCTTCTTTGATTAAAATGCATTATTGCAAGCTTGTTTGGAGACAAATTCTTGCCTTGGCATTGTCCCATGTGTTTGCAAAGCATAAACTCAAGAATGAGGTGTTCAGCAAAACTTGAAAATGCTAATGACAGGAAAAAGCCAACATGAAATTTCAAGGACAGAGTACAGGAAAACTTGGTTGAGAAAATTTTTTTCAGTGCTCAATGTAAAAACAATGCTGATTGAGTATCATTAAGCAAATAAATAGAAAGGATACAAAAGAGTGGCTCTATGAACAGTGCCTGAATTTGCAATTGCATTCTAGCACACAGCACATGCACATGCATTCGTGACCCAGCTAGAACTCTTTAATGTGCACACACTTTCTATCACTTCTAACAGGTTGTGAATATCTTATAATATATATATATATGTATATATATATATATATATATATATATTATAAAGAGAAAGTAGGTTAAGACTGATACACTTTGGATTTCTTTTAAACAGTATATACTTGTTGTTGACGAATCTTTCACTATTATTAGGCATTCTGCTTGTGGAGGCCTAATCCTGCCTTGCTCCTTAAGCACAGGCTATTTCCACCCATCACCATCGGTTGCCATGGCACCAAGGATATGGTTTTTTCCACTGGTGTGAGAGTGTCCCTCAAATTTAGAAAACTTTCACCTTTAGTTTAATATTTGTATCCCACAAAGTGGTCATTGCAAGCTAAAGATGATAACTACTGTATTTCATCCATGATATACATAGCAAGTTTTTTCTTTTACTATCCATTTCTATGGCTTTTTCTGTCTAGTTTTTATAATTTTCAGTTGTAATACTTTTCTGCATATTACATTTTTTGCACATTACTGTTAGTACTTATCTATGTTTAAATGGATTGTCTGAAAGTCTTAGTATGAATTTATGAAAACATAAAAATTCACTTTTATTCCTAAACAGAACAAAAATTAATGATTATTTGATGTCAAATAGTATGCATAGATATTTGGATACTATTAGTTTAGTTACACTATTTTCCATTTTAAACAATATAATTCTTGGCCTACTTAATAGTTATATGTAATAAATTTATTCAAATAACTGCTTTTTTTACTCAATATTCTTTCTTGCATATTTGGTTCTAGTGGTGGGTTTTTTGTTTGTTGGTTGTTTTTTTTTTTTTTTTCTTTTTTTGCAGAACCAGGGATTGAACTCAGGCCCTTGCGCTTGCCAGGGAAGCGCTTATTCCACTGAGCCATCTCCCCAGCCTCTATAGTGAGTTTTTAGTGTATTAGTAAATGTGTATGGTACATAAGAATTACACTCCTGGCGAGAAGCTGTACCTGTGTGTCACATAGCTTAATTACTTTTCTTTTCCACTTTACTCCCCTCCCTCATATTCAATAACTTTGGACCTAACTTTTCTAAATTATTAAGTATAGTTTTAAACATTTGTTCATGGGAGATAGATCCCTTAAATTACTTTCGGTGACTCTCTTCTTTCTTAGCTCAGTTGCCTTTCTTTGTAGGATGATAGAAATTGTGACTATGATGTCATATATTTCCTATGCCTATATTATAGGCCACAAATATGTTTTTTGCAATAAACCTTTTAGCCTTATAAAAGCCAGAAGACTTTTTTTAGGAGTGGCAGAATTTTGAATTTAGAGGTTGCACTATAATATGAGAATGTGAGGCAAATTTCCCATCAGTGACTTTCAGTTGAGGTCAGGGGTCAAGGCCAGAGAACAATATTTTAATTATGTACCCACAGCTGGGATAAAATATGAAATACTTGGCTCTTGCAACTTAAAGGTAAAGAAATCATGATTTTGGTTCTTGATTTCAGTCCATGGTTGTCTGTGACAGCTGGAAAAGAGACTCAGAGGTAAGAGAGAGAGTGAGAGGTGAAGGGAGGGAGAGATGAAGAGGAGAGAGAAGTGAAGAGAGAGAGGGAGAGAGAAAGAAAAAGAAAGAGAAATGTGAAGCATAGTGGGAGAGAGAGAAAGAGTGATGAAGAGAGAGAGAAAGAGAGATATGAAGAGAGGGAGAGAGAAAGATGAAGAGAGATGAAGAGAGACGGAGAAAGAGAAAGTGATGAAAAGAGAGAGGAAGAGAGTGAAAAAGAGATGAAGAGAGAGATAGTGAAAGAGAGAGATGGGGAGAGAGAGAGAGAGAGAGAGAGAGAGAGAGAGAGAGAGAGAGAGAGAGAGAGAACCTTTTTTATTGGGACATTTACCTACTTAACTCAATGAATTAATCCACTAAGGAATATAACATGCTTATTATAACCCAGTCACCTTCCAAACACATGAGAGTTTGTGCATTGTTCTATTTTATTTATTTTTCCGATTAAATTTTTATTTTTAAAAAAACAGGTAAGTTTTGTGGGACAGTATAAATCTCAACAATAACAAGCAACTTCTAGGAGCTGAGAAAAATTCCTAGGCAACAGAAACAGGGACTTCAATGGTACAACATCCAGGAATATTTTCATAGCAAAGAGATTTGCTTGGGAAGTTGATTTTTCCAGAGAGTCCATCCCTGCTGACACCTTATTATCAATCTTATGGGAGGCTACACAGAGAAATCTCTCCAATCTGTCTGTTTCCTCACTTGCACTACAAAGAGATTCAAAAGATTGGAGTTGTTGTAAGCCCCTGAGTTGTGAAAATTTGTCAGAAACCAATAGAAAACTTACCTATCTTTAAGTGAGTTTATATTAGTTTTAAGTTTTCCTAGATTTTTTATATTTTTTTCCTATATATTTTTGCATAATTTTTCCTCCAGACCTTAGAGATCTTATTTCAATATTTGGACAAGCAACTTCAGGAGCCAAATTAGATTATGGTTCACTTATAAAAGATTGTTTTCCTGCTTACTTTGTAATCTTTTTATTTAGTTGTAAAATGTGTAGGCTTAGATTACCTTTTCTTTTTTATTATAATTTTTATTCATTTTAATGAGAAAAAAGATAAAATAGCAATGAAACAGTTTCAGAACAGGTTAGCAGGGTATTTACAATAATTAATACATTGCTAATTATTGTCTTTGTAGTAGTTATTTAGACGACAAGATGCAGACATTATATCTTGCCTGAACAATATTAGTACAAACTTTTATTCTCAGTGAACTAAGAGAAAGTAGGAGAGTTAGGATAGATTTCCTTTTCTTTTTCTTTCCCTCTTTCCCTACCTTTATCTGCGCCTTGCCTTCCTTCCTCATTCTTTCCTTTCTTTCCACCTTCCCTTTCTCCTTTTTTCTCTCTGTACCTATATCCACCTTCTTATTTTCCCTCTTTTTTCTATCTCTAATACTTCAGGATTCTTACATTTCAGCTGAGGAATTTCTCTGTCACAATAATAGTAAACATAAACAAACAAACAAACAAAAAACCCTTAGTTTAGGAGTCTACAAATTGAACTTCATCCTATATTGATTTTCTAGGTTGATTTGTTTTTCTTTATGCAGTTGAAGTAAGTACAGGTCAATAGAGATGGGTACAGTGCTGGGGGGATAGCTAAGCTGCATACTCACCTGTTTGGCAAGTGCAAGGTTCTGAGTTTGATCTCTGGTATAAACAGTACAAAACAAAACAACAACAAAAAAGAAAAGATAGAAAAGAAAAGAAGGCAGCACCATCTTACTGTTCTTTTATCTATATGAATCCAACTGTTTAATTTTTGCCAGATCAGCGATGGTTTTAATAAAAACACTTCTCTAAAATATCGTTTCATAATTTGGTGTTTTTTTCACAAAACGATATTGGAAGGCATTTTTCTATTTTATTAAATGTGTAAGTATAAATGACCTGTTCTGCCATTCACGTTGTTAGGGAGGTAATGCAGGAGCAGAGAAGACAGTAGGAGCCATCAGTGACAGCCGCATTTGCATCTGTTATAGTCACATTATCAGTAGCGTGGTGGATAAATCAGCAAGCAGTGAGCAGGGACAGAAAGTCAAACATCATTCAGAGAGTCGTGGTGCTGATTGGAAACAAAAGGAGGCTCATAATTCTTGTGTTAAACACAGCAAGAATGTTTAAATTGCTTGACTAAAAGAGGAGAAGATGGAATCTGCTCAGAATTTCAGATTTTTATTTAGTAGGTGAGTGTTTTAGAAGAATTGATGCATTAGGACATGGTGTTTGTGCTATTATCCTTGAGAAAAAAAAAATAGGACAATTGACTTTCTGAAATGCCACATTTGTATTCTCAAAGCTGTTAGCAAGTGTTTAGGACGCTACACAGAGAGAGAGACTGACCCTCTGACAGCTGCTGTCTGAGGAACTCTGGGAACCAGATGGACTACTATTGTCTGTGGAAGTTGCCTTTCTAGCCCTTTCCTAAGGTAGCTGTTCCTTGGAATGCTGGCCATGCAACAGAGCAAAGCAAGCTGATGATGCCACTGCTGTGTAGTTACCAAGAGGTGCTGTCATTCAATATGCACCCTGCCTGAAATTTTGTCAAGTGATGAAACCATACACCCTTGTGGACATTGTGAGCCCTATGGGGGCCCTTGTATGCTTCTCATATGGCACTCTTCCCTGCTATTGTCAATTAACCTGTTTCCCTGTTAGTACCTGTTATTAAGTCTGCCTGTCTGTCTGTCTGTCTGTCTGTCTATCTATCTATCTATCTATCTATCTATCTATCTATCTATCTATTCTCTATACCAGGTATTGAACTCAGGATGTTGTGTTTGTCAGGCAGGTGCTCATGCTCCTGAGCTATCTATCTATCTATCTGTCTGTCTGTCTGTCTGTCTGTCTGTCTGTCTGTCTATCTATCTATCTATCTATCTATCTATCTATCTATCTATCTATGGGCCAAACTTGATATTTTATGCTTGTCAGGCAGACATTTATTCCACTGAGATACATACCAAGCTCTATTTTAAAGAGAATAAAAAATAGCAAGGAAAAACCTACTAGAAATACCAAACAATATAATAAGAATTCAAGTATGATTGTTTTATTGAATAATATTATGTTCAAATTAGTTGTTTAGAATAGTAGCTATAAGCATGTAAAGGTGGTAAAAAAATTATAAGAAATTAAAAAGGAGATAAAAAATTTAAGCAGTTACTGTTCCTTTCAATAGTCCAGTATAGAAATCAGCAGTACAATTATTCAAGCTATCTTGTATATATACATAAATACATCTTTCTCCACTCTTTGTTCTTTTTTCTTGTATTTTCTTCCATAAGAACAAATTATTTTCCTCTCTCAATATCTATTGTACCTTTCAGATTTTATTTACTGTTTTAGTTTCTTAAATTTGTAAAACAAAATGATGTTTGCACATGTGAGTCTGACTTATTTCTCTTATAAGCATGGTCTTTAGTTGCAACCATTTACCTACAAAAGCCTTGAGTTTTTCTTTTTTACAGTTGAGTAATACTCCATTGTGTAAAAATATCACATCTTCTTTTATCCATTCTCAGGTGATGGGCATTTGAGTTATTTCCAAGATTTATCTATGACAGACTACACTGCTATAAACATGGGTGCACATATTTGCTGTGATATATTTTCAGTTCCCCTGGAAAAATATCCACAAGGGGAATAGTTGGGTTGAATAGAACCTTCAATCTTAGATTTGTGATCTCTACACTGATTTCCACAGTATTGCACAAGGCTAGCCACCACCAACAGTGAAGATGGTACCTTTCCCCCACAGCCCCGCCAGCGTAAGCCTGAAGCTCCCAGCATCCTACTATACTTCTTGGCATCCCTGGGTTGTGGATGCGAAAGTAGTGTGCCCAATATTTGCACTTAGGTATTTTGGCAGAGTTGTATCACTAGAAATTTGAAGCTATTAAAGTTCAGAACAAAAAGAAAATACTCAGACTTTTTGATTAGTGCCTGTTGATTACACAGAGCTGCGGGTTTCACTGTGCTGCTTACATACATTCATGTAACACTGACCACAGCCCCTCTCTTTTCCTCCTTAAATTTCGCTTTCCACTGATTCTCTTCTCATTTCATGTCAGCTTCTGTTTTCTTTTTTCTGGATTATATGAGAGAAAATGTATAATATATGTCTTTATGAGTCTGGCTTATTGAACTGAACACATTGATCTCTACTTCCATCCATTTTCGTGCAAAGATTGTGATTTTTTTGGCTAATAATGTTCATATACATGTATTACATTTTCTTATTCATCCTCTAATGGTAAGCTAGAATGAGGTCATCACTTGGCTTTTGTGAATTTGTTGCAATAAACATTGTAGTGCAGGTATCCGCATGGCCTGCTGACTTTAACCCTTTCAATATATGCCATGGAATGCTATCTATCACCAAATCCAATGATATTTCTCTTTTCAGTTTTTGGAAGATTCTACATGCTCTTCATTATTGTGGATCTACTAATTTACATTCTGAAAACTCCAGCATGGACCTTTTTGCCCAGGATTCCTATACCGTGTCTTTTGTGCTTCCATATGAATTTTAGGATTGCTTTTTCTAGTTTTTTGAAGAACATAAAATGTATTTTGATGGTGATTCTATTGAATCTGTAGATTGTTGTGAATAGTACAGACATTTTAACCCTGTATTTCTTCTAGTTCATGAATATAGGAGGTTTCTCTTCTATTGTCTTCTTTAACTTCTTTCTGCAGTATACTGGACTTTTCATTGTAGAGGTCTTTTTTATTTTTTATTTTTTATTCTTTCAAAGTTTTATTGATAAACAGATAGCAATGAGACAGTTTCAAATCCAATCGGAAGTACAGTTTCAACAAATAATACACTGC
>NW_004524670.1:2593767-2607995 GCF_000260255.1 Octodon degus | reverse complement strand
CTGGTTGGATCTATTCTCTACACTCTCCCCTGCAGAGGTTGCAGCTGCAGGATTACATCTCAGGCGTGTATGCCAGACCTGAGCTGTGCCTGGAGGGGGCAAGGTGAAGTAGGAGGAAGAGGAAGCTCTCTGCACACTCACAGGACCTGGGCTAGGACTGGGTCTGGGGGCTCCCGGAACTTAGCAGAAAATCCTACTTGGCGGGCGCGGTGGGGGAGGCACTGCGGAGTGATGGGGGGCGGCCCAAGGGGCTGGGAGAGGGTCCGGCCCACTCTGCGCCTGGGCTGGGACTGGTCCCGCTGGCGCAGGGTAGGAGGAAGCTCTCCGCACACTCACTGGACCTGGACTAGGACTGGGTCTGGGGGCTCCCGGAACTTGGCAGAAAATCCTACTCAGCAGGCGGTGTGGGGGAGGCACTGCGGAGTGGTTGGGGGCGGCCCAAGGGGATGGGAGAGTGTCCGGCCCACTCTGTGCCTAGGCTGGGACTGGTCCCGCCGGCGCAGGGTAGCAGGAAGCTCTCCGCACACTCACTGGACCTGGGCTAGGACTGGGTCTGGGGGCTCCTGGAACTCGGCAGAAAAACCTCTGTAGAGGTCTTTAGTTTTAATCCTAGGTATTTTATTTTATTTTATGAAGTTACTGTGATTGGGATTATTTTCCTAATCTCCTTATCCATGGATTTGTTGTTTTATATAAAAAAACTGTTCAATTTCTACATTATTTTTTGTATGCTGCTAATTTCCATAAATTGTTTATAAATTTATGTCTTCTACTGGAGTCTTTATTGTCTTCTAAGTATAGGATCTTATTGAAAATAAGGATAATTTGATTTCTTTTTTCCTGCTTGCATACTTTACATTTTTCCCGTGGTTTAATTATTTTTGTTAAACTATCAAGTAATAGAATGAATTGAATTGGTAAAAGAGGACATCCTAGTTCCTGATTAAATTAATTAATTAATTTGTATTTCTGATTTTGGAAGAGATATTTTCAGTTTTGCCTCTCCTCAGTATGATGTTAGCTATAAGTTTGATATATAAAACCTTTATTATTTTGACATAGCATTTTCCTATTCCTCGTTTATTTAGTGCATTTTTTATAGGTAGACACTGAATTTTGAAAGACTTTCCATGTACATCGGTGCAAACACATTGTTTTTTTCCTGGATTTTGTTTATTGATGTATGAAGTTATTGATTTGTGTTTGTTGAACCTCATTTGCACCTCTAGAATGAAGCCAATTTGATCGTGATGCATGAAATTTTTAACATGTTGCTGAATTCAGTATTCAAATATTTTATTGAGGAGTTTGATATTTATGCTCATTAAAAATATCATTCAATAGTTTTCTTTGTTTTTTGTAATATCTTTATCTTCTTTTGGTTATAGGATGATGCTAGCTTTGTACAACAAGATTGAAAGCAGTTTTTTTCTCTCTTAAAATTTCATGGACTATTTTGAGGGGCACTATTGTTAGTTTATCTCTAAAAGACTGGCTAAATTCAGTACTGAGTCCTTCCAGTCCTCTGTTTTCCTTTGCTGGGAGCTGTTTTGTTATGCTTTTATTTCATTACTTGCTTTTAATCTATTTAAGTTTTATATTCTCTTGGTTCAATTTTGGTTGTTCTGATTCATATAGAACTTTATGTATTTTGTGTGGATTTTCCAATTCATTGTGTAGATTTTGTGTAGGTTTTCCAATTCACTGGAATATAAGTTTTCACAATAGTTTCAAATTATCCTGTGGATTCCAGTGGTATTTGCTTAGTATGGCATTCTTTTCTCTAGTTTTATTAAACTGGGTTTCTTCTCTCTTTTGTGTAGTGACCAAAGATGTGTCCATCTAGTTTGCCTTTTCTAAGAAGCAACTCTTGGATCCACTGATTCTTTTCCTATTTCCTTATTCTCTCTTTCATGTAAGCTCTGCACTTCATTATTTCTCCTACTGATTTTTATTTTATTTCTACAGATTTCTATTGATTTTTATTTAACTTTATTTGTTCTTATTTTCTAGGACTTTAAAATGCATATATATGATATTTTCTTTCATGTTTATTTGTTAGTTTTTCATTATTAGTCCTACATGATGATTCATCAACCTTGTTTTTAAACCCTGGACTTTATGTCTTCTGATTGATCTAGTCTCTCTAAAGATTTCCATGGATATTATTTACTTTTTGAGCTCAGTCCCAAGATTTCTTTTTTTTTTTTCAGTCCCTTTTCCCTATTAAATATTTCTTTCATATCCTGCATTGTCTTCAATATTTTGTTCAGTTGATTTTCTATATTCTCCAAGAATTCCTTAATCTTTAAAATATTCTTTTGAATTTTTTATCTGGAATTTTACCCTCCTCAAACTCTACAGAGTCATTTGCTAGGGAATTATGTACTTCTGAAGGAGTCATGTTCCTTGTCTTTTCAAAAATCTTATATTTATATGTTGAGATTTGTACTTCTATTGGGTTGGATATCTCTTTCATTTTTGTATAACAGTATTTTTTGGGAACAGACTTCTTATGATGATGTGTCTAGGTAATTCCATTTACTGTGAAATGTTAAATTATATTTTTATGTAGTTTTAGGAGTGTAGTTTCCTAGTTACTTCTTCAGTGGTGATTAATATTGAAGAGAAACTTTCCACATAAGTCTTATAAGTAGGGATATTGCTAGCAGATCTGACAATTGCATCCCAGACTATGGATCTATATGAGTATGCTGTTTTTACTATTCTTTATTCTTATCAATAATTTGTTTATGAGATGGTGCAGAAGTAACCCATGTGGAGGTCCCAAATAGTAGGTGTCCACAGACATTGAGTTCTGTCTGTTCTTTCTGTAAGACTGGACCTCCATAATTGAATTATTGAGCTGTGTATACCTCTGGCTACTTGCGTTCTGGGTTTTGCTTGTGATGTATTGTCTCCTCTGTTCTTTGAATTATTTATAAAATTTTTGCAAGATTGTATTGTGTGTGAAGCCAGATATATTGTCTTTTAGGTGGGCTTAGGGTGTAACTCAGTGACACAGTTTGTGTCCAATTTATGCATAGCTGTGCTTATTCTGAAGTACCATATAGATAGGTGGAAATAAATAATAGTAAAAGTGAAAAATAGGGAAGCAGATAATAATAAAGAGAATAATACAGGGAAAACTAATTTAAATTTTTTCTTCATCTTTATATATATCTTTATATTATATATGTGTATATATGTATCAATCACCATATAACAATAACCAAATACAGTCAAATTATTGATGAAAAATACATTTTCTCCATGCAGGTGGCTGAACATAGATACAGACTGATATTCACTATTGATGACAATGTGTTTTTATAGCATCTACTCGGGCTATGGGCTCTTTAAGGACAGCCAGCACTAGGGATATTACCTCTTCATCCTTTCATGCTGTTCTTGAAGCTTCCAGCTGAAGGGGTGTAGGATCAGAGTTGGTCAAAGTCATTCTCAAGCTTCTTTGCTCAGCAGGAAGGACAAGGAGGCTCAGGCTGCAAAGTTTCAGCTTGTGATTACTTTTGATAGATGAGTTCGGTGTGCTCCAGGGATTGGGATGATGCTGAGCATATTTACATCTCCGGTGCTCTGGGAGAAGCCTACATAGAGATGAGGCAACTATTGCTCTAGATGGAGGAGACACAAAGGGTCCTGTGCAATCCACTACTCACGAGTGCTGCTTTCAGAGGTCCTGGACCTCACATACCATCCGTGGTATGTACTCAGTCTTATTTTTCTGTTAAACTGGTAACCAAAGTTAACACATGCACACACACACACACACACACACACACACACACACACTTTTTTCCAGTCTTATAAAGAAATAGTACTCTACTCCATTCTTTACCTCCATTCCCAGTTTTACTACATGTTCTTCACTTTGCTTGTTTCAATGACTGTCTCCTGAGACAACATGCTGAGCTGCCTGGTAAATTCCTCAGGACAGCATAGAAGCATTTGCTGTGTTTTCCAAGGAAAACAAAACCATAAGGACTCACGCTTCCGAGGGTAATAAACTTGGAGATGACTGTCACACAGTGGCTCCCTGCCTCCACACCATGCTCTCAAATCAACAAACACGCCTCACGGATCTACTTACTGCTTTGGACTTGCATCAGCAAAATTCAGATTTCCACTCTTTTCTAGATGTGTTTCTGTGCCAATTTTGTCCACCAAGTTTTTCTTTCTCTTTTACTGCTTCCCTATATATCCTCCTATGAACTTCTTGTCCTCAGTTTGAAAACCATAATCATCAATTGTCCCGCCTTTCTGACCGTCTTCCACGTTGACATCAGTGTATTTACTGGTGAGTAGAATCTTTCATTCACCTCTGAGTAACTAGGTTTTTTTGTTTATTTTTGTGTTTTTTTTTTAACTGCTTTGCTTCTGAACTGTAGAGAAATTGGAACATTCTAAATGTTTCTAACCTACCACTTGGCTCCTCTCCTCAGAATTGTTTAATAAACACTGAGAAATTTTTAAAAAATTGAAAATTAGTTCATGATGCAGCCAGGAAATGTTTAGAAAAAACAGAGAAAGGGACCATCAGGTTATTAAATACTCAGTAATATTCATCTTACAGGAATTTGTCCTAAAGTCCCAGGTGATAGGTCTGTCCTTTCTGTTATCAATAACAAAGAACAGACTGTGTTGTTTCTTTAATTTTCATGCAGTTTTTCATTGAATAAAAACAAGTCCCAAAAGTTGCTTTCAAAATGTCACTGTACTTTTCACTATTGTGGTAGAAGAGTGTACAATTGTTGAGTTCAAAATCTGTAAACTGATCTTCCCCAAGAGCATTTCTTTTTGTATTTAGTACAGGATCTGCAGGGTTTCACTACACAGATCAGAATCGTAGTGATCCTCCTGTTTTCAGCCTTACACGTGCTGGGAGTACAGGCATGCACCACCATGCCCAATCTCAGTCACCACCTCAGTGTGCCCTGGGGACAGAGCCCGCAGGGCACACTGGAGATTGAACCTGGGTCCCTGTATCTACCTAAACAGATGCTTTAATCCACTGAGCTATCTGCCTGGCCCCCTCAAGAACATTTTAAAGTTAATCTTCTAGAAATGAATTTTACCTCGTTATTTGAAAGTTCAGCTCTTCTTTGCACAGTGAAATTTATGATTAAACTGCACATTTCTGGCAATAGTGATATTCAGCATGTTCCTCTAATCAAAGAGGAAACAGAAAATGCAGGATTTTTTTTTTTTGTGGAAGTGCTTTAATTCCATGCTTGTTATGCAGTTTGTGGTGGACAATTACTGGAGATTACTCACAAGCAGTAGAAAATTCATACAAGTACCAAAAATACATTAAAATATTTCCCATTCCATAATTCATTATGAGTACACTGAAGTTATGAAATTGAATAAACAATATCAGAAATGATGGGGATCTAATTCAGAGGAAAGTGTTAGAAGTTTTAATTATTACTGCCCTTGGTATTAGAGTCTAACTTACTCTCAATGTTGTCTGCAGGATGCTCTGGCAAAAATGTGGAAAGCTGCCTGAGATCAGTGTATCTTCTTCACTTCTACATTGGGTGAAATGTTATCTCTTGGCACCCTCCTGTAGGACTCCTCTACTGCGTAGCTTTCAATTATAGAACTTGTACACTAATTACTAAAATCTTTGTTCAAGAGTAAGAATGTTTTACTCGCTGTAATGTTGAGAACCAGTGTCTCATGTGTCAAGTTAAACTAAGAAAAATAGCCAAGCACAACTGTAGTCCACCTAACAGAGACTATGAGGTGAGAGGACCGCGTAAGCCCCTGGATTTGATACCAGCCTGGGCCATACAGAGAGATTCTCATCTCCACAAAACAAAACAAAATGTAACAATGCAAAATTAACAAACAAAATGCCAAACCAACTAGTTTGAACTGCATTTAAAATTAAATTACATGTTTCCCTAATTTGTTTTGGGGTTTTCCAGAAGGGCAAACTGAAGAAAAAATAAGGCTATATTTTGCACATTTGATTTCAAGAAAGAGTGGCCAAGACACGAGAATATAAATCAGGTTCAGAAAGGAAGTCCATACAAGCCCCTCAGTACCTCCGACACTGCACTTATGTGTTAAGCTTTCACTCATTTGAACTTTGAAGAATTAAAATGAATGCAGGCTTACTTTTAGGAAAATGATTTAATAAAATTTTACATGTTTAAATTATCCATCTTACATGGTGATATGACACAATGGTCCAGTGGCTGTTCATAATATAGACTTAATTCCTGACTCCCCTACCTAAATGTTGCATATGACAGATACACATAATGACTTATCACATCACTTTTTTCCAAATCTGTTCATCATTGACTACAATGCATGATGTTTTAGAGAGCAAGCCTCTTTCTGTTCTATGGTTAACCCACTTGATTATTTTATAAGAATGGCTAATTGAAAGAAGGGACTCCAGAATGACCAAAGTAAATTTACAATTCAAAATACAGTAAGCTAGAGAAAATACATGATGTTGGGAATATTGACACAGCTATTGTTTGAGAAACTAGAAGTTTTGCTGCAGGAACCTGGAAAAAGAAATAAATGTGAAAGTGCTTGCCCAGCAAACTATAAAGATGCCAAAAAGGACCACTGTCAAAAGAAGACTTTATATAAAATATTTCACAGGGATACTTCATGACACTCAAAGAACAAAGAATAAAAATACTAAAAACTAATTCAAATTTAAGACACAAAAAGGCACTCACAACATGTATAAGCTGAACAATGACTTGGATAGCACTCTTCAGATAATTTTTAACAAATTTTCATAGGAAAGAATCAAGTTATAAGTGGTCCTAATATTTGAAATATTTAAAAAATGAATATTAATTATACTAATTTCTCATTTTCTTATACAAGTGTAACTGAGAATGAGTTTATTTATTGTTCTGGGAAACAATTTTTCAAGATTATAAGAACATACAATCAGATATGTCAAATCTATTTAATTTCACTTCAACCAATTAAAATAATAATACTAAATGAAATATACAAAATCAAATTGTACATTTTACTAAACAGCTTATCATAGATATCCCATATTTGTCATAACCTTCTTCACGGTGATCAATATTGCAGACCCACAGTTCTCCACACATAAATGCACTGGGTGGCATTTTTTATAGTTAGTAATAGAAAATGGAATCTTATATGTATATATATCTTTTGCCACTGTAGCAATATTTCATGACAATTATTAATCTAAGCCTACAAACTGCAAATATATTAACATATTTACTCATAGCTACCTTCTCGACAAATAATTTTATCATAATTTAATATCAATTCATATTGAAAGATGTTAATTGAATAATATAAATTTGTTAATTCAAAATATATTTTAATTTCTATCTTGCCATTGTGTCAAGACAGTATATAGATGTGTGAATATATATCTATATGTGTATATGGGATGGCTTTTAATTTATTGCAACTAATAAAACTGTTGTTCTGCTATTTATAAATACAAGCTGATTTTATATTGTGTAATACATATAAATTTGTGGAACTTAATCATTCATTATCACAATTGATAGGAAGTTTTAAAAACCTTCCTTATATTCTGCCATAACTGCTAGAAAAGGAACATACTTTTAAACTCACATTTGCTTATTCAATTTGAGGCATTATAACCAATTTTAAATTTCATATGTACTGTTATCCTCATTTTGAATGAAGAATTCTTTGCATTTTTTGATCAGTTTTGCTTATAAATTACTTACTGTTTTTATACTTAGTTTTAAGTTTTTATCTTCACATATTTTTGAACAAAAATGTACTTATAATGCATCAATATCACTAAAATTTTCAAGAAAAGAGCTTCATCTTACAAATGCTTATTAAAAGGCAGCCATAAGGGCCAGGGATATAGCTCAGTGGCACACTGCCTGCCTGGCAAGCATGAGGTCGTGAGTTTGATTCCTGGTACCAAAAAATAAAAAATAATAAAAAGCAGCCACGCGTTCGCCTTGCTTATAAGCACGGAGGTACCTTGCCTTGATAGGGATTCACTTCATTTTTATGCTGGAGGGACCTGGCTTGTACTAAACAGTCTAAAATAGTGTTCTTCTTAGGTGGAGTAAAACACATAAAGAGCTATATTTTTAAAATGTCTTGCTAGGAACAGTTGAATCTGGAATATACCCAATTCACATGCATGTTTTTAGTAGTGTTTTCTTTTAGATTAGCCATTTTTCTTTAAAAACTTTATGAAAAATTTGGGACAGTCTGACTGTGTTCATTCCTTGATGAATGTGTCAAATGCACAGCTTTCCGCAGGAGTTTTTGACAGATATTTATCTGTGTATCTATCATCTATCTATCTGTCTGTCTATCTATCTATCTATCTATCTATCTATCTATCTATCTATCTATCCATCTATCTAGCTATCTATCTATTATCTATCTAATCTATCTAATCTATCATGTAACTGGCTTGCAAAGAGCTTTCATCATCTTTTTTTTTTTTTTTTTTTTTTCGGAACCGGGGATTAAACTCAGGCCCTTGCGCTTGCCAGGCAAGCGTTTATTCCACTGAGCCATCTTCCCGGCCCCTCGTTATCTATTTCTATCTTACATTTTATTTTCTTTTTTCTTTTTTTGGTGTTTTTTGAGACAGGATCTCACTATGCAGCTCAGGTTGGCTTTGAACTCACTTTATAGCCCAGGCTGGTCTCAAACTCCCAATGTTCCTCCTGCCTCAACCTCACAAGTGCTGAGATTATAGGTTATGATGTTTCTTTTCTATTTATTTATTTATTTATTTATTTATTTATTTATTGTGTTTTGCATTTTAGGGAAGGGTCTACAGGGTGTTCAGGGTCTCACTACTAGATCAGATTCATAGTGATCTGCCTGTTTACAGCCTCCCAAGAGCTGGGATTACAGGCATGTCCACCAAGCCCAGTCTCAACTGCTGTCTCAGCCAGCCCCAGGGGCAGGGCTGGCATAGCAGGCCCAGGGATTGAACCCCCAGCCCCTGAGCCTGCTTGCAGGCTTTAATCTGCTGAGCTATTTGACCTGCCCCAGGCTATATTTCTTGAAAGTGAAATATTTTATTGTCTTTTGGTAAAGTGTTTACTTACTCAGATTTTAAAAATATTTAACAATATAAAGGAGAAAGGACTACTTATCCTAGTATTTGATATACTGTAAGTTTAGTAACAAAACTACAATTATCATTGCAAAATATGTTTAAACAAATATATTCCAAATGTTTCTTATTCTCTCTATTGAAGTGGTATTATTAAATAAGCCCACGGATAATGATTCTCCTTGACAGTCAGAAAAAAGATATTCCTTTTAGTGAAAGGACTATTAAAATAATATAGTCTTTCATATTTATAATTTTTTTATTCACTATTCTTTATTAAATTTGCTTTTACAGCTTTCTCTAAGAGGGTTTTTGCAGTGTGTTTGGTTTGTGCAAATGCTTGTTAATTCCCTAGCATATATGGAAGTACAAAATAACACTTCCAACCTTTAAGACTGAACACTTCGGTAAATACCACAGATGCCAAACCATTCTAGCAGGTGCTAAATTGCTACTGGTGTATCACCTTGGGATACGATGAAGATAAATGGATTGCTGCCTTTTCCCGGTATTCCCTACTTACTGAAACACCTGTGCTAAGCACCGTGGTACTAATGCGCCACAAACATCTTTGTAGTGCACACAGGGCCATGTAGCTTCACATTTCAACTTGCTGAGCAGAGCCTGAATTTAATGTAGGTGCTGAAAGTGTTTCACCCCATGCTGGACACTGCTACGGCACAGCGACATTCAGTACCATGGCAGCAGATGCTGACTTTATTGTCTTTTTGTCCAGTTGTATTTTTTTCTCACCTCCAATTATTCATTGTGAAATTCTTCCTATTGTTCGTCGGTTCTGTGTGTTTTGCTGCAGGAATGTTCATGACCTCCTAGGAGTCTGGTGGGTTTTTTTATCCCTTTATTTGGACATCACAGCCCTACACTACTGTCAGCAAAACTGTATTCTGTTATTACTGAAGCTCCTGTATCTTAGTTTTTTAGCAAATCAGATTTGATATAAATAAGCCCTTACATGCAGTATGGAAGACTTTAAGATGATAGAAATATATCAAATGGAAAGAGTGACAATCTTATGTGTGCTAACAGTGAAGCTGACAACTGTTTTAATACATATAACAATTTTGCCAATGTAACCATTAAGCACAAATATGTGTATTTGCATTTGTTTATACTATGTAACAGAGTGTTTATGATAACAACTTTGAGAATTATTGTCAGCTTAATTTCTACTGTTTTGCAACAAATTATTTTAAGAGCTTTATATTCAAATATAAGTCACATATCATAAAATGAAATGTTCATAAATGTAAAATAGAGTGGTTTTAGTGTATTGTAAGAAATGTAGGGGCTGGGGAGATAGCTGGGCTGTGGAGATAGGTCTGTGGTCTAAGTACCTGCCTGGTAAGCACAAGCGACCGAGTTCAATCCCTGGTACTACATGCCAGGTTGCTACGGAATGCTGGGTACACCATGCCGACCACCTAAACCAGGAGAGGTGGCGCACACCTGTAATCCCAGCCCTGGGGAGGCTGAGACAGGAGGATCACTCTGAGTCTGAGCTGCGTAGTGGGATCATGTACCAAATAAATAAATAAATAAATACAATTTTAAAACCAAATACTTTTTTTTAAAAAAGCAGGATCATTATGTGGATCTAATTTTCAAACATGTTTGTCCAAAGAAGGAATGTCCTGTGCCCACTGGTAGTCACTGCGATTTACCTAAAGTAAACTTCAGCACAAGGCAAATAAGGTATAGCTCAACCCTAAAATGATGAAATTTAAGCTATAGCTGCTAGGATGATCTATCATTTCAGGGTTGAGAAGAATTTCATTCATGGCATTCCCTTTCTATCAGGATTAGAAGCAGTATTGTGACCAGCAAGGGAAATTCTGAAAAGCTATATGTTTTATGTATGCTTCAGTCCAAACAATTTTTATGAGTTGAGTTTGAATACGTTTTGCAGTTTGTCATATTTTCAGAAATAAACACAAAAGGACCTCTACTAATCAAGGGCACATCAAAATTCCCCTGTACAATCATTTGTGTTACTTGTTTATTTATTTTGCTTTCAAAATCCTTACGTAGGGCTGGCCAAATAGCTCAGTGGATTAAAGGGCCTGCAAGCAGGTGCAGGGGCTGGGGGTTCGATCCCTGGACCCGCCATGTGGCCCAACTCCAGGGTGCACTGAGAGGGCAATTGAGGCTGGGCGTGGTGGCACATGCCTGTAATCCCAGCACCTGGGATGCTGTAAACAGGAGAATCACTAGAAGTCCAATCTAGTGTAAGACTCTGAACACCTGTAAACCCTCCCGTAAAATACAGAAGAAAAAAAATCCTCATATAAAATGAGCTTCTAGTTCTTCATTAAAAAAAAAGAGTTGCATATGTTAACATAGTGTCCCCCAATGCCATTAAAATCTAAGTACTGTATTTCTTACAATCAAGTTTCATAGTCAGCATCTGGGATAATTTGGCCAGAGATGATTCTTCTGAATTGGTGATATAATCCCCAAATCTACAGTGTTACTGAAACCTTAGTTTAACTCCACTCAGTATAATCCTTGACCTACAGGCAATTATAAAACAGACTCTGATCTATAGAATAGTGGAGAAACAATCTTTTTTGTATTATTTGAAAAATTTCATTATTGAGCTGCAAAACCTGTAATGAATGCATGCTATGGACACACATGATGAAGCACAGAATGCTGAGGTAAGAATTTTACTACCTAAGATTTCTTTTTTCATATATATATATATATATATATATATATATATATATGTATGTATGAAACCATAAAACTGTATGGAGTGTTCATGAGAGTGTAAATGAAATTTTTTTTTCTGGGGGTTTCTCTGTTTTTATTTATTTATTTTTTTGTTAATTTTATACCAATGAGACAAATACCAATGAGACAGTTTCAAAACACGTTAGTAGGACAGTTACAATAATTAATACGTTGCATATTGTTGTCTTCATAGTGGTTATTCATAGTACAGGATGCAGACATGATATCCTGTCCAAACACTATTAGTACAAATCTTTCTTCTCATTGAATTAAGAGAAAGTAGCTGTGTATCTATCTTAACTATTTTGTATATACAGGTACAAAATGGTCCTTCATTCATATTCCCCTTTTTTTTAAGTTTTGTCAGAGATGGGTATTTCATTGTCATTTAAATATTGTAGGTGCATGAATTCAGCAAAATAATCCAATACAGTCCAGTAGTCTTTAATAGTGGTAAGCTATCCATAGGACTGGCAGACCTTGTCAGATGCAATAGTTAACATTTCTTGTTATATAGGTCTTGCTTTATTTTGGTCTTATCCATTCAGCAGAAAAGTATAAAAACAAGGTATAAAAAGTAAAACCATATTAATATGCTGAGCTGTAAAAAGCTCAAGTCAACAACTTCTGAAATTTTGTTTTAATATGGTCTTACTGATGCTTGCTTGAAGGCACAGACTATCCTCCTTAGAAAACAAGTGAAAACCTCCCTGTAAAACATTAGATAAACAGGGTAACTCTGAGTCCATTCCTCTCTCCTATTCATTTACTCAAGGGATGTTTATAGAGAGGCCTTAGGTCCACACTGCAACAGCTAATCTATTACACTAAGCTGCTCCTCTTTGAGTGTACTTTAAGAAATGAAATACGAGCCAGGTCAGTTCACAGAAAGGCACATGAACACAAGCTAATCGGTGTGAGCGGAATTGTTAGAGCAGAGCCGACCGAGCTCTCACATTTTTTATCTTCCCGGTGCTGCATTTTTCTTAAAGAACTATCCATTCCTGAATGAATTTTAATGACTCGATCATGTTTAAGAATGACACGAGTCAAAATAACTACCCTTGAAAGTTCAATGTGCTCACCTGAAAAAGGTAATGGTGTGAAAAGAGGTAAAAGATTCAATTCTAATCTGGGAAGCCTGCCCAAATTTCCAATAAATGAATAATGGAAATGTTTGCATAATAATAATCAATCCTTCTGATAATGAGTTTGCTGTCAGTATATAATCATGTTGAGTAATTAAATTCCAATGAATTCAGTTGCTAAGTCAGGCATATGCTTTGAGTTATCACCATGGAAGGGACCTCTCCCAGGTGTGTGCCTTGAGCCACTGCCTGGGTCAGATTATAAAACTTTTTGCACTAATTGCTACAATTTTTTTTTCTGCAGAGGCTTTTGCTCATTAGATCAAGTTATTATCCAGTGCCTGCTCTAAGAAGACAGTGAGGAATGAAGCAGACCGCCGAACAGTTTGGCCACATAGTCCACACTGCCACCTCATAGATCCCTGCCATTTCTAAGGATTTTTCCTCTTGCCGTCTTCCTGTTTCTCCTATTGTTATCCAAACCCTCCTAGAAGAGGGTCATTCTTTCTTTCCCTCCTTTTTTTCCCCCCGCACCCCGCTGAAAACACACTTTCCTTTCTTCATAATTTAGTACTTTCATTTCAGATTCTCCCTGAAATTATCAAAGCAAAATATAGTTCTAGTGAAATGGATCCTACCCAAAGATAAATGCTACAGAAACTTTGAGGAATTAGTATTTACATTTATACTACTTTACTATAAACCTGTAAAGGCATCAGACTGACATAAGTGTATCTTTAAGACAAGCCTCAGTTCAAGTCACTATCCTATAATCTATTAGGTGTAAGTCTTGAAAAATTATTTCAAAGTTTCAGTTTTGTTATTTGTTTCATTGACAAATATCGTAGCATCAATTGTATAAGAATTCTGAGAATTAAGAGTTATAATTCAAGAGATTTCCTTATACATTGGTTGAAACAAAATGGAGCACTCAGAAATCTAATAATTTACTTAACCATTTTCAAATATTTATCTAAATTGTGAACACAAAAGCAAACAATAGGAAATTTTATCAAAATTTATTGGCATTCGTGTTTCTCAGTTGAGAATATTTGCTAATTTGATATTAAGTCTGATAATGTTCTCTGATTCAGCATTACATTGACGCATCTATGTACTAAAATAATGGGAGGAAAAAAGAAATGAAAAGGTAAAGATTTAGAAATAAGAATCTAAAACTTTCGGGCTGGAGAGATGGCTCAGTGGTCTAAAGCACCTACTTAGAACAAGCTTAGCAAAAGCATCAGGGACCGCGGTTCAATCCCCCAGCA
>NW_004524670.1:2590173-2593667 GCF_000260255.1 Octodon degus | reverse complement strand
AAAAAAAAAAAAAAAAAAGAATCTAAAACTTTCATTTACTTATACATAATGAAAATATGTTTGCAGTAGTTATGGACTGCAAGATTCAATTTAGTAATTATAAGAACTACACAAAGCCAATAAGGAAAAATAACATATGCCTATATGTCGCCCAAAACCAGAATATGAAATAAAATGAATGGAATAATTTCAAAAACTTGACATCCTTGACCACATTTGTTAAAGATTTCTCAAAAAAATCTGTACATTGACGATATATTAAAAGTAATTGAATTTATAATTAAGTAGATTATTAAAGCTTTGAAAATTATTATTTGTATATTTACTTATTTTACTATTTAAAATAATTTTAAGTTTTACATTTTAAATAACAAATTCAAACTGCTTACTGATACAATTATCAAATGCAATATGTTTTTGTGCATGAAACTGTATTTTTGTACATGAATCCATATTTTGGCCTTCTTATGTTATTCTATAAACATAGTCCTAATTCATGGATATGAAGAGAGGTTTCTTTTGAACTGGAGATCGAACTCAGGCCCTTGTGCTTGTCAGGAAAGCACTTATTTTACTAAGCTACCTCCCTGGCCCCCGAAGAGAGATTTTTATTTCTTTTAAAATCATGTATGTTGGGCCAGAGAGATAGCTCAGTAGCGTAAATGCCTGCCTGGCAAGTGCAAGGTCCTGAGTTCAATTCTTGATACTGCCAAATGAAAAAAAGAAAAGATTCCTTCATACAGGTTATTTTTCCCAAAATTTTACTGTCAATAAAAATTATCTATAAAAGCCTCAAGTTTATTTTTTTATAGGTGACTAATACCACACTGTATAAAAATAGCACATCTTTTTTTTTTATCCATCCAACAGATGATGTTCTTTTGGGTTGCTTCCAAGATTTAAGATAAAGAGTAAATAAAATTTGAAAGGCACAGTAGATACTGTGAAGGACAAAGAAACTGTTCAGAAGTAAGGAACAACTGGGATGTGGGAAAGGAGAAAAGAATGGAAAGAAATACATACTTATTTACACAGGATAGATTGAATAATTGTACTGCTGATTTCTGCTGGTCCATCAAAATAAACAGTTAGTGCTTAAATTTTATTTTTCTCTCTCCTTTTAAAATTTTTTACATTTTGGACCAATTCTTAAAGCTTACATCTGATAATCTGAGCAACGCATTTGAAATCAACAATATCCAATATAACAACCATTATTAGAATTTGTATTATTTTGTTCTTTTTTAAAAATAAAAATATGGAACGCTTCATGATTTGTACGTCATCTTTGTGCAGGAGCCATGCTAATCTTCTCTGTATCGTTTCAGTTTTAGTATATGTTCAGCTGAAGCGAGCACTCTACCGTTTCTAATGTTTTTGCTTCATTTTTACTAATTTTTGTTCTTATTACAAATGAAAAATTATGTAGCGGCCAAATATCTCGGTGGATTAAAGCAGCACCTGCAAGCAGACCCAAGGGCCGAGTGACCCCCACTTGGGGCATGCTGAGACAATTGAGATTGGGCATGGTGGCGAGTGCCAGTAATCCCAGTTATTGGGAAGCTGTAAACAGGCGCATCACTACAAGTCTGATCTAGTAGTGAGACCCTGAACACCCTGTAGACTCTTCCATAAAGTACAAAAAAAATTATGATAAAATATTTATACATTAAGATACGTATTTTCTAAGAACAACTCTGTAACATCTAAGACTTTGCTTTATACATATTATTATAAAATACAACAGAACAATAATTCTACTTTATAGTGATGACATCCTGAAGACTGAAAAAGACCATAAATAAAGAACATAGTAACATGTCAAGAATATAGTACACTGAAAGTTATGTAGGTTCCTGATATCACTATTATGTCTAACCCACTACCACAATCCCATTTCATAGGGATTTTACTTTAGATGTCTTTAAATCTAGTAGAGTGGCTTAAACAGCTGTTGAGTTTGTTTCTATGTGTGAATCAGATGGGAAGAGCTGAGTGGGTTGAAGTAAGTTGGGACTGGCTTCACTTTGCAAGTCTGGGCACCCTCCCTCTCTGGGGTGATGTCAGGAGTACCAAAATCTCAAGAATACACCCCTGCGATAGTGCTTCCAACAGCTAAAGACAAGGCCCCATTTTGAAAACAAATAATAATAAAGCTTTTACTTTGATTCCATCTGCTAGTACATATTGTTCAAAGCATATTTATGGTCTCAAATACGTACTTTTTCTGATATATTTGTCATGTTTCCAAAAATAATATCAAGGGAAGGTGAAGGTGAACTTAGACAAATGTAAATGATAATGTAATTTACCGGCATTTATAAATGTTTCCAAGAAACAATATAAGGTGAATAAAATAGAAATGAAAGGCTCTGGGACTGGGAGTATTGGATCTTTAAGCCATAGAGTCACTCAAGAGTTGTAAGAAGGACCAAAGTTGAAAAAGTGAGTGAACCATCCAAGGCTGCTTGACCTGGTCAGTATCTGGAGAAAAGTTTGACAGAAAGTGCATTACTATTTTAGACACTTAAAAATGTTAGAATTTTGCTTTTTTTATCTGGGATGAATTTGTAGTGGTTTAGGGGAGAACTATATGAAAAATAGATGATGGAAAATTTATCACGAAGAAAGTATGAAGATACTTTGATGTACTTGTATTCACTAAATGTAAATGTAACATTTATTATAATTCTTATCATTTAGAACTGTATATAATTGGAAGTTATAACAGCTTATAGTTTGAAAGGATTGTCATAGGTAATGAGGGCTTTTATTCCTGAAGTAAATATTCTCAAGTATTTTGACAGGAATATAGTATTCACTATGCCTGCATACTCTTTGAATATGTAAACCTATATATTTTTACAGTTTTATTGAGTTCTGTATTAGGCTAAATGTTACCTTTATTGACCAAACTTAATATACAGTTTAATAGAATCTTGCAGAAGAAAATATGTATGCTTATTATCATGTTTGTTTGTGTATTATTATACAATTTTTCTAAATCATGCTTATCACCACAAAACAACTTGTGTAATTTAATTATGCACAAAGGTTTTGTAATGAATATTTTATTTACATTTATTTTTCAAATCTGCAATTATGCTTTTGTTTATATTTAAAAATATGTACTGAATCTGATTATATAGCCTATTTCATTTGAAACCTAAGGTTCTGAAACATATCAGTGTTTGTCTTCTCTTATATATTGTGACATAAAAAAGTACATGTTAATCTAACGAAATATTTGAATCTCTACAAATTTTATAATGGCTTTTCTATTTCTTGGTAGCCATCATCTTTGTCCATTTAGAATAATTAAAAGTTAGTTTCTCAAGTTTATATCACTGAATATATACACGTATGAAGGCGAGAGTTCTCAAGTGACTTAATGATACCATGTAAGTATTTAGAAAACCAACAAGCTGGGTCTGGAGAGATGGCTCAGTGGTCTAAAGCACCTACTTAGAACAAGCTTAGCAAAGCACAGGGAC
>NW_004524670.1:2586178-2589957 GCF_000260255.1 Octodon degus | reverse complement strand
AGGAGTTGGATCTTTGAACACATTTTTAAAAATTCACAAAATTTTACCTATCATAACAAAAAATGAAAATAACCAAGTAAATGAAATTATAGATGAAAAGAAAATAATATCATTGATACTATCTTGTAGGAGACACTTTCAGATCTTTGTCTCAGCCCAAGAAGTCATTATTTGCAATCCCAAAATTACGTTATTGGAATCCCACCAAGTTGATTCCAATCTACCACTTTCAATGCAACCCACGGTGAAAATAAAGACACTAAATTATATTTTCAATCATCGGGGAGTCAAGGGGCTCTAAGTCCAGCCTTGAAGATGGCTTTCTGGAACCAAGAGAGAGACCCAGGCCCTCACCCAGTTTTTATTCAGTGGAGGAGTGGCTTGAGGAGGATTGACTGAGAATTGTGGGAAGTAGGTGATCATTGTGAGCTGAGCTAGGTGGGTGGCCTACATTTACCTCTGCAATATGCAGAGAGAATATTCAGAGAGAGTAATCTGCATTATATAGTATCTCATGTTTTGCTAAGTCTGGTGCTTCAGCTTTGGTGTAGCCTTTCAAGCCCCAGGAAGTCATGGCCTCTGTCTAGAGGCTCGATCCAAGCTGGCGCTGCAGAGCATTAGCTCTTCCTTCCTGTCTCAACCTGGCTCACATTAAGAAGCAGCAGGAATAGGTTACCAGGGAAACATGCACGCCACCTTCAAAGACTATCACCAGCACCTCAGCTAGACCAATACACATAGCTTAAGGCCAATTGAAGGATAAACAGAAGTCCTAGCCAGCTCTGTACAGAACAATACGAGGAAATAGGGTCAGGCTTAGTCAAGATGGAGACAGTCGCTCTTCTTTCAAGGAGAGCTGCTCAGGTAGTTCTCCACACTATATGATTTAAAGAGCAATTAAGTAATACTTTGAAAAATAGCTGGGGAGATAGCTCAGTGTCATAAGTGCCTGCCTGGCATGCATAAGGTCCCAAGTTCAATTTCCAGTGATGTAAAATTAATTAATTAATTAATTAATTAATTAATTAAAAGAAGTTTTTGATAGGAGGAGATAGCTCAACAGTCTAAGCACCTGTCTAGCAAGTATAAGGATCTGAGTTTGATCCCTTGTACTGCACATCTTGCCAGCCCCACACCAAGCCAGCCACCCAAACTGGATGTTGTGGCACACATTTGTCATTCCAGCATGGGGGAGGCTAAGATAAGAGGATCACTATGAGTTCAAGCTGCATAGCATGGCCCTGTACCAGATAAATTAAATAATTACAATAACAACAATAATAATATGCCAGTTACAAGGAAAATCAAGAAAAAATGGAAAGTAGATAGATATGATCTACAATATTGAAGCAAGAGGATGTAAAAATATATTGGCCAATTACTAAAATAGTAAAAATTCTCTCAAAAATGAAAAGACAAGGCAAGATGATAAATTTTGCAATATATTTAAATGAGAACCAACACCAATGTTTCTCCAACAATTCCATAAAATAGAAAGGAAAGAAACACTTTCAAACTCATTCTACAAAGCCAGCATTACCCTGCTACCAAAACCCAAGAAGGACAAAACAATATAGAAAGAAAGACAGACAGACAGACAGACAGACAGACAGAAAGAAAGAAAAAAAGAAAAGAAAGAATACAGTTCAGTGTTTGTGATTAAGGTACATAAAAAATCATCCACAAAATACTTTAAAATTAAATTAAATAGTATATTAAAAACATACATCATAATTAAGTTGTTTTAATTACAAGGATGCAAGAAAAATCTATAAATATAATAATGCGTATAAATAGATTTAGACAAAATCACATGGCCTTTTCAATAGATCCATTTTATGTAATTCAATAGTCCTTTAACAGTGAAACTGTGAATAAACTAGGCATAGAAGAAGCATACCTCATGGTTATGTAAATGATGAAAATCACATCAAAGACACATTTGAGAGTTCCTGCTTGGAGTAACCCCAAAGAGCATTTGAATGAAGTTCATAGCACTGGATCTTCAATGGATAGGATATGGAGGTCGACAGGATAGGCTTAGAAGAGGTGACCCAAAGGGAGCAGTATGAGCTTGGGGCAGTAAGAACGGCTAAGTGGCTCTAGCAATGGGCACTGTGACTTAGGCAGTGGGGTAGGTGTGTTGCATTCTACACATTATTCCTTGGCTCAGGCAAGGAACTACCTGGCATAGGAATGGGCTGTGATTGTTGTCAGAGTCCCGGAATTCATGTGGCTGGGCACCGACAGGGTTGAGCCTTATCAACATCATAAAATAGGCTGTGCATGACAAACACATAGCCAACTTCACACTGAATGGGAGAAAACTAAAAGCATTTCCTGTAAGATCGAAAATAAGGCGAGTGTACTCTCTCACTGTTCTTATTTCATAATGAACTAGGTACTTTATCCAGATCAATTAGGCAAGATAAAATATAATAAAGAATACACAAAGCCAAAGTGAGTAAGGCAAATTGTTTCTGGTTGCATATTGTAAGACTCACATTTCTTTGATTGAAAGAAAGTACCCAGCACTCACAATTTAAAGGAGAGGTTAATTTTTGCTCACAGTTTACAGTGGGTTCAGCCATGGTTTGCTGCCTCCAAGGCAGAAACTGAAAAGAGGAAGAGCAAGGTGGAGCCTAAGAAGCAGAGGCAGAGAGAAAGAGCTAGGGATAAAAACATACAATTCAGGTTATGCCACCAACCCAACCTGTCCAACCCAGTCCTACTTCTGATGTCACGAAATTGCTGATGACATTTAGATCTAAATAATGATACATTAACACATAATCTTTGTGAGGATATTTTAGATTTAAATAATAATGCATGTGAGATGACTTTATAGATTGAAAAATCAAAACCTTTCAACAAATTATTGGAAATGTCAAGAAATTCAGTAAGAAAAAAACAAAACAAAAGAAGATACAAAAACAACATAAAAATTAGATTTTTTTGTATCTTGCTATTGAATTTACTGATAAATCAGAAAAGTTATCTTTCCCACAATAACTAGAAAATAAAGTAATTAGGACTAAACCTAAGAATGTGATAGAACTTTGTAATAAAAATTGCAACATACTAATGAAACCAATGACAGTAACAGATGGAATTTGGAGAGCTAACATAAATGGAATGTTGCACTTAGCAAAACAAACTGCAGATTCAATACAATCTACATAAAAATGCCAGTCATTTTCTTGGTGACCTTGATTAAACAATCCTAAAATTCAAATGAAGATCAAAAGACCCTGAGTAGCCCAAAGGAATGATGAATGGAAAGGGTGGAGTTGGAAGTATAGCAATGCTTGATTTAAATACATAAACATGGGCCAGCCAGATAGCTCAGCAGACTAAAGTGCCTACTTAGGCAGGCACAAGGACCTGGATTCGATCCCAGGTGTGCCATCTGGGCCCATCCCCAGGGTGTGCTGAGATGGTGACTGAGACTGGTTGTGTTGGCCTGCACCTGTAATCCCAGAGCTTGGCAGGCTGAACACAGGAGGATCACTATGAGTCTGATCTGTATAGTGAGACCCTGTAGATCCTGTAGTAAATGCATGAATAACTAAATAAATAGGCACTGGCATAAAGGCACAGACATATAGGCTAGTGCAATAAGATAGAGAACCCAGAAATAAATTCATATATCTTCAGCCAACTGATTTTCAACAAAGATGGCGAAGATATGTTGGAGGAACAGCCTCTTCAACACCAAATAAATCAAAGACATGAATTTAAGTCATGGAATTCTTTAAAAAAAAAAAAAAATATATATA
>NW_004524670.1:2566238-2586078 GCF_000260255.1 Octodon degus | reverse complement strand
AGAATCACTTGTAGTGATTCTCCTGTTTACAGCCTCCCAAGTGTTGGGATTATAGGCACGTGCCACCGTGCCCCATCTCAATCACAGTCTTAGCATGTCCTGGGGGTGGGGCCTGCACGGAAGGCCTGGGGATTAAATCCCCAGCCCCTGCACTTGCTTGCAGGCCCTTTAATCCACTCAGCTATTTGGCTGGCCCTCAGGCATGAAATCCTGAAACAACTAGAGGAAAGCTTAGGGGACACATTTCAAGATATTGGCACAGATATGGTTTCCTGAATAAAATCCCAAAATTTTAATTTAGGAAAGAAAAGCAATAATTCAGAAATGGGATTACATGAAATCAATAACACAGAGAATAATTTACACAGCACAAGAAATCACTGACAGAAAAAAGTCAATGTATAAAAAGGGAGAAGAATTTTGATCCCTATTCATCTGGCAGTGGTTAATATGCAGGACATGTAAAGAACACATGAAATTAAGGTAAAACCACATAACATATATAAAGACTAATGATCTGAACAGTCACCTCTCAGTAGAAGAGATACAAATGTTCAATGTGATATGGGAAAAATGCCACATCTCTTTGGCCATCAGGGAAAGGCAAATCAATACTACAATGAGATCCCATCTCAACCAAGTAGAAGGGCTATCAATAAACGAAAGGCAAAATAGCAAATTTTCACAAGAATATACAGCAAAAGTAACCTTTATGCACTGTCGGTGAACCTGAAAATCAACATAGCCACTGCAGAAAACTACAGGGAAGATCCTCAAGAAAGATAAAAATAGAACCATGAACTATAACATGGTCTGCTTATTCCCCTCTCCACGTACGTGCAAAGGAAAGCCAGTCAGTATGTGACACCAGCAGACTGGGGTTATGAAGGAACCATTCATAATAGCCAAGAATCAGTCTATGGGTCCATGGGTTAACAAACCTAAGACAATAATTTAAATAAATGAGTAAAGGAGAGAAAGTGGAAAACACGAAGGTAGGTATTTGGAATTAGTGAAGTGATCAGGGTGGGGAAGGGAGCAGGGAAGAGGGAGCAAAAGAATAAGAAGTGACTGAGATGTGTTCTACGTATATACAAACTGCTTAAAAAGAACAGCTATAATTTACCACAAACATATACTCTATAAAAGAGGGGAAAAAAACTATGGTATGTAGAATCAAATCCTGTGATTTTTTTTTCCAGAATATGGGTGAACTTCCAGAAATGTTAAGGGAAATAAATCTGACACAGATGAGGGTTGCATTTATGCATTCTCTCATATAGGGGAGAAAAACAAAAAATGAGAATAAAGTGTAACCTAAAATAGGCACTATGAGGAGATAAATAGGCAGCAGACAAGGTTGGAGACAGGCAAAAGGGGGACATGATCAATGCACAAATACATAACTAACATAGATACAGGAGCTTCTCAGTGAATGTTGCCAGGTTATGCAATTAATCTATCTATCTACGTATCTATCTATCTATGTATCTGTCAATCTATCTATCTATCAATCATCTAATTATCTATCTATCTATCTATTTAATCTTTTATTTATTTATGTGATACAGGGTCTCACTATGCATCTCATACTCATCGCCATCCTCCTGTCTCAACCTCTGCGGATCTGGGGTCACAGATCCCAGAAGTGGAAAAGTGGAAAAATACAAACTGTTACTAAATACATCGTAAAAGACATAATACTTACAAGATGCAGAAGAGACCTTTCTGATCCTCACCATTGACTGCCTCAGAGTTTATGGTGAGCTTAACCAAAATGATTTGAACTTCTTGTCTGCCCTATACAGTAAAATAACAACAACAACAAAAAAGCCCCAAATAGTATTACTAACTTACACTAGTAAATGTTCTTCTAAACTCAAACAGAATATCCCTCTGTGCCTTTTTGTTAGAACATAGTGGATAATTCCTACCTGAAAGCATCCCTACTGGATTTTTTTAAAGTGAAAAAAAAGCAAAAACAAATATCCAAAACTAAGACAGAGTAACATACAACCATACATGTGGTACAGAATTTCAAAGCAAGGACAAAAAATTGACATTGGTTATTATATTATGTATTATCATTAAAACTGTTGCTCAGATTAACAAACATAAGTGCAATATTGGTCAAATATTTAAACATTAACCCTTACTTTCAATGAAACCTGATTTTTCCTTGTGCTTTTTACACTTTTCAGTTTAAAAATATAATAATAATTGATAAGTCATTAGAAATGGTACACATTTAGAAGAACAAGATGAGGGGTATTCAACTATATTTGTTTTTTGCACATTGCTGTCTTCAATGTAGTTGTTCAGATTACAGATTTCAGCATATGGTTAGTCAAATGAAAAATATAAACATTAACCATTACTTTCAAAAAACTGATGGAGGGCCGGCGAGATAGCTCAGTAGTCTAAAGTGCCTGTTTTGCAAGCATAGGCAGGAGCATAGGGACTGCAGTTCGATCCCCAGCACCACATGCAGCGCTAGCCCTGCCCCCAGGTGGGCTAAGCTTCCCCCCACTCCTGCAAAAGGGACTCATGGAAATTAGTACTTCAATCATCTCATCTATGCTGTATATATACTTACGTGATTTTCCCCCATTCCTTAACATGTCAATGAATTACATAAGCAATTAGAAAATGAAGTTCTCTATTCTCCCATTTTTAGGAAGACATATTACACAAGCATTTCCTTATTGTACTTGGTACATTTACTCAAAAATTTTGGACAATTCTGTGGGCATAATTCAATAAATTTAATCAATGAATATATTTCAGTGAAAAATTTATTGAAATAATGTAGATTCACACATAGCAATAATGTAGAGAGATACAATATATACTTCCTAGTTTTCCCCAATGATAATAGTTTGTAAAACTACAGTACAATTGGAGTATTATTATTAAGAATATTCACTGATCATTTTCAATAATACACTTCTTTTTTGTTTTTGTTTCTTTCTTGGGAGGGGAGAAGGGTCTACAGAGTGTTCAGGGTCTCACTACTAGATGGGACTCATAGTGATCTGCCTGTTGACAGCCTCCCAAGAGCTGGGATTGCAGGTGTGCACCACCACGCCCAGTCCCAATTGCAGTCTCAGCGCACCCCAGGGGCGGGGCTGGCAGGGCAGCAATAACACACTTCTAATTGCATGTTTATGGTGATCTCTGCAAATACGTCACTGTCTCTCTCCACCATCCCTCTGTGACTGCCTTTCCTCAGTCAACTGAATTCCATACAGGTTCATTCAAGTCACTGTATATATCAATATCAAATTCATTTTTAATGATTGTAGTATTCCAGGATGTGTACATATGATATTTTTTAAATCAGTGACCTGCAGAAGAATATATAGTTTTTTTTTCAGTGTAGCATTATTTGAAATAGAGCTATCTTGACCACTCATGAACATGTTTTATTTCTTTGGACAAAATTACTAAGAGTATAATTGCTGAATTGTGTGATAGATTCAGGGTTATTTTCAGTGAAAAAAATGCCCAACTGTTTTCCAGAGTTAATGTAGTAGTTTATATTCTCACCAGCAGTGTGTGAGTGATACTATTTCTTTCCATCCTTGTCAGTAACTGATGATGTCCCTTTTAAATTTTTTATTTAGCTGTTCTGATAGAAGTTTGTTATAATTTTAATTTGTATTACTCTTATGGCATTTATATTTTTAATTTACCTATATGAAAATTCTGATTTAACATTTTGTATAAGTTATAAATTGTGGGTTAGGTTTTTTCTTTTCTCTGTAAATATATCCAGTTATCCCAGCATCCCTTGTTCAACAAGTTATAGAACCTAAGTAAAATGTGCATCTTGGTTAAAAATCAGTTGAAGGGGATCAGAGAGAGAGCTCAGTGGAATAAGTGCATGCCTGGCAAGTGCAAGGTCCTGAGTTCAATCCCTAGTACCACAGGAAAAGAAAATCAGTTGACATGGGCAGGGGAGACAGCTCAGCGGACTAAGCACCTGCTTAGGCAAGTGCACAAACTGGGCTCAATCCCTGGCACCACATATCACATCAGGCCTGCCCCTGGGCATGCTGAGCCAGCCATCAAGACCGAACTTGGTGACACACACCTGTAATCCCAGTGTGCGGAGGCTGGACACAGGAGGTTCACTAGAGTCTGAGCTGTGTAGTGAGACTGTATACCAAATATGTTAAGAAAATCATTTGACAAAGAAATATGACTGTATTTCTAGGTTCTTATTTACATAAGTATCTTTAACAGTTGTAGCATTCATAATCATATGTGATGCTAGAGACAGCAAGAGGAATTGATAAAGTCTTGTTTATGAAAATGCTCAAAGTATTACATAGGCAAAGTGTTAAGAATGCCTATAACATATAAGAGGTTGAGCTTAAAGTATATGGTCAACATATGCTTGAGCCACAAAAGAAAGAGAAGACAAATTTGCGTAAGAAGCTAGATATTTAGAAAGGATCTAAAGAATGGAATTAAAGTGAATAACAGTTGAAATGGTCAGGACATTAGAAAAACTGTACATAATGCTTTAGGGCCTATGCATAGGGCCCAAGTAAACCTATTGAAATATGTTGCTGAAATATTTTTAAGAACAATCATAGGAGATCTGATCGACAGTTTAATAACCTTGAGAAAAATGAACATATAAATGAATTTTAAGCTGAAGCCTGGAAAAGTACAAAGAAACCCTATTATAGCCTTCATATTCTTTCTTGAAAATCAATTCTACTAAGAATTTGTATTTGTCTATATACTTTGTCTTTCAGTTCTTGCCAATGTATTTTTTGTCTCTGTACTTTGCTTTTTAATTCTTATAAATGTATATTTTAGCTCCTGTACTTTCTCAATCTGTTCCTACAAATGGAATTCTTCTCAAAGCCTTGAAAATAATAATATAAGTAGGGAAATAAAGGGCTGCTGATTCATTTACAGGAGAAAAACATTTTTAATTAGATCCATTCAAAATAAAACTTTAAAATATAAAAGCATGTACAATAATTATATCCTTTTGTGCAGAATGGTCATAAAAAGCTCTTATGAAGGGATTGTGTGGTTCCATCCTGAGGTATGTAGACTCAAGTAACTCCATTGCAAATTTGCTGTTCACTTTCACCTATTCTATTAATTGGCTTCATGAATATCACTAGTCAAATTGATGCATGCAATTTTTGAAATCTGTGGAAAATTCTTAGAACTTCACTTTAACCCTATTGAGCATGCAGTTACATTTACTGATTATTTTATATCATCATATGATAAAAATATTCAAAAATAAGTATGTTCAGAAGAATATTCAGAGCTCTTGTTTCATGAGCTCAATTCTTACCATGATTCTGGTAGCAAACCTAGTTGATTGTGAGTCAAACTAAATTTCCTCATAAGATCAACATCAAACCTAACCACGGGATTTAATTCACTTTGCAACCAGAATTGTGGGAAGAACTAAATATGCATATTCATGCTTTGGCCTTGCGGAGCACATATAACAATGGGCTGATTGTGACCAAAATCCATGCAACAAAACCTTTGATAAGACATTGAAGAAAACCTATTTGCTATTATCAAGTATCCTCTTAAAATTGTCTTCATATAAAATTCAAATACCTGAAATCTTTCCATGGTAAATAGGAGATAAACCAGCCTGATTCGATAAAATAGTGGGCCTGTGAATCACTACATAGACCATTTTGATTTATCCTTGGGATAATGGATCATCGCAGTAATGCATAAAATAGTGATCAAATTTTTTTTTTTTTTACTAGTCAGGTAACGTCATATTAGAAAAAAAAAACATAAGTAAAAGACGTGGAATTTGATAGCTGCTAAATTAATTATAAATTTGATTAAATTAACTTTCTTAGATGAAAGTCTTGATTTTCCTTTGTCTCATGAATTTTAGCTATCACAATTTTGATTAGATAATGATTTTCTACATGCTATCTTCTATTATGCCAGTATTTTGTGTGCTGTTACTTTGAGGTAAGAATGATTATCTTATCTTAAAATAAAAGAAAAAATTCAGGAGTAGATTTTCTGCAACTTATACCTTATTTACAAGTATTTTTAATCTTATTATTGCAGTCTTTTCTTTCTTAGGTTTTAGTATGTTTCAGGTAGCAACCTTATCTATCCATTCAACATTTGCCTCACTCTCAAATTTCATCTTCCCCCTAACTTCACCCATTATCCTTGGACTCTAACACACTTTATTGTGGCTTGCCTCCTAAGATGGCTATTGTTTTTCAGTAGATTCTGATGATCATCTTACCCTATGTCCCTTTAAGGCTTAGAATTTTTCATAATTTTCTTTTTGGGTACTTTTTTTGTTACTTTACTCTTATTTTCTCTAGGTAGTCCCATTCTCTCTTATTGTATTAATATACTGTCATTTACAAAGTCATGTATGTAATTGTGACTGGCCATTTCAGAGATGACAGTTTTAAAACTACCTGTTCATACATAATTTTTCTTACTCTAGCTGTTTTAGAATTGTATAGGTAAAGTAGATAATTAGAACATTTGGGCAAAAATTCCGCTTTTGGAACAATGACAACTCTTAGAGCTCACATGAGCTTGTTCTTTGGCCCCAAAATAAGATAGTCTACATTTTCCTTTTGTTTTCCTTTTTGGTTCTGTCAAAATAAGACAGATATAGCAGTTAGCAAGTCTTTAAGCAATTAGTTTCAACTTCTTGTGAATATCAGCAGACTAGGACTTTAAAAGCTTTTTGTACTGCTGATGAGACATACAGAAAAATGCACAAATCTGAAAGCTACAACACGAACATTTATGGTTAACATTTATGTAGATAAAGAAACACAATACCTGCATCTCACAAACTCCACTCTTTGACACTTTATAGTTATTTTTTCTTACTCTTTATATGTAACTACTAACTTTATTTGTTTTTTAAATTTTATTTTATTGAGAAACATATATCAATGAAACAGTTTCAAAGCTGATTAATAGGACAATTTCAATAATTAATACATTGTACATTGTTATCTTCTTAGTGGTTATCCATAGTATAAGATGCAGACAGGATATCCTGTCCAAGCACTATCAATACAAGTCTTTCTTCTCATTAAATTAAGCGAAAGTAGCTGTATATCTATCCCAACTATTCTGTATATACAGATATAAAAGGGTCCTTCCTTTCTATCCTCTTTTTTTGTTTAGTCCTGTCAGAGATAGGTATTCCATTGGCAATTAAATACTATAGGTGCATAAATTCTGCAAAACAATCTAACCCAGTCTATCAGTCCACATTAGTAGAGGGTTATCCGCAGAAGTTGTTGACTTGAGCATTTCACAGCTCAGCATATTAATATGGCTTTACATTTCATGCTTTGTTTTTATACTTTTCTGCTGGATGGTTAAGACCAAAATAAAGCAAGACCTATATAAGTAGAAATGTAACTTTTGTATCTGATAAGGTCAGTCAAGTACCCTCAGGTTTTATCCTGTAACCCTGGACCACAGCTTGCAGATCCTTTGTGAGTGTCAGCCATGTGGATGAATCATGGCCATTGCTTGACCAGTTTGCTCTCTGTGAAAGCCTGAGAGAATGTTTTCTCTCTAGGTGACTCTCCTTAGCCATATTCTATGACATTGATCACATTGCTTTGTGGCCCCATAATCTCCTTGATCAGGAAATTTGGGACAAAACTGAGCTACATGATGTTATAGTATAGGTTCTCCTATGTCTTGAGTCTTCACTGACCTTGAAAGGCTAGGGTCAAAATGTTGGCTGTCCTTTCAGCCCTTCTATTTCTCTGATTTTTGCTTTGCAAACTTAGATTGTTAACCCTCCAGAAGAGAAGCTTATTATTACCCTACAACATATGCATTTAGATTTAACCTCACTATTTCTCTGAATATCAAACATCTTAGGCCTAACATGGAACAGGTATTTTCCATTAAGTATTGATATATTAAACTTTAAGTCCTTACAGAATATGGAGAAAAAAATTTTAAAAAATGAAAAATATTTAAATAATATGAATAAACAATTACATATTTTTGCACAGAAACTTAGAAATCTAACTATATACAGCATTGTAGCAAGACAGTCCTGTGACATTCTTTTCCTTGTGTCTTTTACTAACTTTACTTGTAACATTGTTAGATTACTCTTGTGCTTTGACTTTATAGGTAAGAAATTGAGTCTAATTTTTGTCAAAGAAATTCTCATATTATGGTGGCATTTATACAAATGGAACATGAACAGACTTGTGGAACGATTGGAAAAATTCTTTGGCAATTTGTTTTAAGCAAGAGTAGTTGTGATGGGCTTGGGAGATAGCATGGTGGTCTAAGCACCTGCCTGGCAAGCTCAAGGACCTGGGTTCGATCTCCAGCACCACATGCCATGTACCAAATATTTAAAACAAAACAACAACAGAAAAGAGTAGTTGTGGTATGATGATTGTCCACCAGCTTTGCAAATTTAAGCTCAGGAAAACCAAAAATAATTTTAGAAATTATGTCTAATTTGTTCTCATCAAAATAGATGAGTGAAGGTATTTAAGAAAGTATATACAGAAGCAAGGACAACTAAAATACATCAGGTCTGCTTTAGATTTCTGTGTGTCTCAGCTAAGGAGCCTGCAGGTGCTGTAATGGTTTTGGACATGCTGTTTCTAATGAGAATGCTGAGGTTATCTCATGAATTCTTATGCTCTAAATATACAGTATAGCCTGAAAAGGCCTCAAGTATATAACTCACTGGGAAACTTAAATTAAAATTTGGCTCTGGGGAGTATTGCATATTAAAATCCAATTTTGTAAACTTGCAATTGATTTAGAAATGGTTCTGAGGCTAAAACTATGTGCTCAAAAGAAAAATACAATAAATGTTGTCAGATGCTCTGATTGCTTCATGTGATGTTTGTTTTATTAAAATAAACATTTTCTATTTTCTTTTACATTTTATAGTGAGGAGAAAAGCTAAATATTATGGTGAGCCCTGAAGGCAATTCTTCTCTACTATGTAGTTTGTAAAAACGGGGTCTTTGTTGTCAGTAGCTCTAATACACTTTGAGGTCAGGCACGAGAGAAAAAATTGATCATCGTGTGCACACTGTGCTAAGTCTGAAAATTGATCTCAGCAGTGCTACATGACTAGAGATGTGAAAAATTTTGCACATATCAAAGTATAGGCAGAAAATTCCTGGCTTATCAACTCTTAAGTACAGAGCTACAGTTGACACTATCTTGTGTACTATCTTAAGCGAGGTACAATGATGCTGGAATAACGTTAGATTCTATAGCACATGGAATCTTCATTTTCTAAATATCCAGATATCATCATAATTAGCCTCCTAGTGAGTTTGTGTTTGAGCTATAACAAAGTACCTGACTATAGGAATCTATTTATTAGCAACAGGACCTTATTAGGCTCATGGTTCTGGGGGGAGGCAAGACCACGTACATGGTTCTCACATGAGGTCAGGGGCTGAGTGGTGTGCAATCACATGGCAGACCTCTAGGCAACGTGGCCTGAGAGCAAGAGAGCAAGAGACCCCTTAACTCACTTATACAACATGAATGCTTTTTTCTTTTCAAAACTTTTAGTTAAGGAACTTTTAAAATATATTCACAAGCAAAGGGACTGGTATAACAAACATGCCATTATCTGTTATAAAGATTCGATAAGCTACTCAAGCATTTATGATATATAAGCTTGAGACCCAATATTTCTGGTTTATCATATGTCTTCTTCCTTTAAACTCTGCCAAATTGATGGGAAAAATAAAATGTAGTAAGACTCCACGTGAACCAACTGTTGCTTGTTAGAACTGGTAGGTGTCGGGGCTGGAGAGATGGCTCAGTGGTCTAAAGCACCTACTTGGAACAAGCTTGGCAAAGCATCAGGGACCGCGGTTCGATCCCCAGCACCACATGTCAGCCAGCCCCGCCCCCTGGTGGACTGAGCTGGCCACACACACACACCACTCTCTCTCTCTCTCTCTCTCCTCTCTCTCTCTCTCTCTAATAAATAAATAAAAAATTAAAAAAAAAAACAAGAACTGGTAGGTGTATTGATGGGTGTAAGCTCACTACATTTATTTTAACTTTTAGTTGCAGTAAAATAGATATATGGTAAAATTTAGCATCTTAACCACTGTAAGTATAAAATGAAGTAGTGTTAAGTGCTCATATGTTTGCATTCTTACATAAACTGACCCATTTACATGCATTAGCGCTCATCAATGATAATTCATCCTTAGTCTCTGCCTTGCAGTATTATTGACCTGACAATTAAATTTATAACATTTCAAAGTGCCACCTTCTCCCCTGGGGCGCTATGGGACCATAACTGAGGCTGGGCGTGGTGGTGCGTGCCTGTAACCCCAGCTCTTGGGAGGCTGCAAACAGGAGGATCACTATGAGTTGGATCTGTGTAGTGAGACCCAGTAGACCCAGGACTCCATTTTAAAAAATTGGAGTACATATCCAAACCATAGCAAGACAAAATGTTTCAATTTTTAAATGAAAACTTTCTTCATATCCTTAGCTTTCATTGTATCCTCATGACAAAATGACCCACATAATAACCAGAAGCTATAATTCTTATAGTATTTATATTAGACATTATTTGATTATACTTGGATGTTCAGCATATGGGAAGTCAATTTTTACAGTACCATTTATTAAAAAGCCTATCTTCCTTTCTGAGAGTGTGTATGGCCCATTTTTAAAAAAGATAACAAAGCTGAATGAATGTGTTTGGAGTTATTTCCACATCTTATAATCTATTCCATTGATGCTTGGGTCTATTTTTCCCAGCACCATATTGCTTTATTTATAACAGCTTTATATTGAAATTTCAAGTAAGGGAAAATTATGTCTCCTGCCTTGTCCTTGTTGCTCAGAATTGGTTTTGCTACTATAGGTCTCTTCTGGGGCAAAGAAAATTTAAGATTGTTTTCTTTTATTCTGCGAGTTATGCTGTTAGCATTCTGATTCTGATTCCATTAAATCTGTATAACAGTTTTGGGAGTATGGCCATTTTCATTATATTAGTTCTTTCTACCCCCAAACAAGGGATACCTTTCCATTTTCTGGTATCCTCTTTGAGTTTCTTTTTTCAAAGTACAGTAATTGCCAATGTAAAAGTCTAAAAAGCAGGCAATATTCTCTGTGGTTGCTAATGCAGCATATTGTAGTTATCAAAATAAAGGTCTAAATCCAGATCAGGATCTCTCTACACGCAGAAATCTAAAATGTTAAAACAAAACTATCTTAAAGGCCAGAAAACAAAATAGGCCGAATACTTGAACACAAAGGTGAAAATAAAAACTGTGAACAAAAGCCTGATCATATGGGAAATATTACAAAGTGCCAAGAACTGGGAGCCCATCAGAGCTTTTTCACCAGAAGAAATCACCAAGAGAGAGAAGAGCCAACCAAGAGGGACGGAAATACATTTTGCCAACTATTTCTCACATGAAAGACTCATAACCAGAACATGCAAAGCACTCAAAGAATCAGAAACCCTCAAGTTTAAAGACACATTCCAAACATGGGCATCTGAAATGAATACACCACACAGATAAAGAAGCACAAAGGGCAAGTAGACAGATGAAAGCATTTCAAGGTCACTGGCCCTTTGAGAGGTGCAAATTACAACACAGAGATTGCTTCTCACTCCAAAAGGAACTATGAGTGTCAAAAAATCAATTGCTGGGGGCGGAGGAGAATACGTGCCTGCCTGGCATGTGCAACATCCTGAGTTCAATCCCTGATAGAACAAATAAATAAATAGAGAGATAGATAAATAAATAAATACAATTAAAGAAAACAATTGCTTGCAGGCCTGTGGGGAAAATAGTGAACTTTTTTTATTTCTGGCAGTATACATTAGTGCAACTAAAGTAGAAATCAAGGTAAAGATTCCCAAAAAGCTAAATCTAGAGGTTCAATTTGAGCTAGTTATTCCGTCTTCTAAAAAGAATTAAAAGCATCACTCTCCAGTGATATTTTCACGCCTATGTTTATAGAAACACAGTTGGTAATAGTTAAATCTTGGAATCATCCAAAATGTCTGAAAATAGATAAATGAATAAAAATATGTTTTTAAAAATGCAATGAGTATCACTCTGCCATAAAAGAACGATAAAATTAAGACATTTTTAGGTAAGCAACAGGAGTTGAGACAATACCCTGGTGAAATAAATCAGAATAAATCACACGTACTGAAATATTGAATTAGTTCTGTAGGGTAAGAAACCAGATGTGTATATAAGAACCAGATGTATCATAGATATTGTGAAATAGGAAGAAAATGTTCAAGTTGAAGTTTTTTTTTTTTAAGTTGAAGTAGGATGAATGTTATCATTATGTCTGAAGTGTACCAATACACTTAATAATTAATTAAACATAATTATTCTTGGGGGATTGTTTAATAGCTAGTTGTAGTTACTAAAATTCCTTATAGGCATTTGGAATATCAAAAGACTCAGCTTTAATCTTTTTAATGTTTTTAAAAGTATTTATTTATTTATTCATTTATTTGGTGCCAGGTCTCGGTATGCAGGTTAGGCTTGTAGTAATCCTCCTGTCTCAGCCTCCCCAGTGTAAGTATTACAGGTGTGCACCACCCTGTCTGGTTTGGGGGCTGACATGGCATGCAGTACCAGGGTTTGTATTTTTATTTATTTATTTATTTATTTATTTATTTATTTATTATTTATTTTGTGGCACCAGAGTTGAACTCAAGCTTATGCTACTGTACTATCTCCCCAGGGTTCAAACCCTGAGTGCCAGGGTTTTGAACCAGAGTCCTTGTGCTTTCCAGGCAGGCACTAAGACTGCTGAGTTTTCCCTCCAGCTCCAGAACTCAGATATATAAAAGTGTGCCATCACTTGTACGCTTGAAAATTCTTGTATACAGGGAAATGTATATATCAAAACCTGTAAAAAATGGTATAGTTTATAATGTATGGGACACATTTTACTAATCAAAAACATGAAAGGGACTAATACATCCTTTGGATACACATATATAGTTTCTGGAAGAGGAGTACAAAATGCATGAACCAGATTTTAAAATATCAGTCCTCCAGAGGACTGCAATATACTATGTATCTGGAGAACCTGAGTCTGGGTTGGAGATTAACGTTTTATATGTACAATTTCTGTCATATAGCACAGTCAGTCTATAAAACAAATACTACAGTAATTTAGTCACCAAACAAGGTGACTAAAAATCTCTAAAAATGCAAATTTAGAAACATAAATTCATAGCACAAACCATTTGAATGTAGGTTAAACTTTATTTTTGACTGATTAAAGCTCCTGTAGGCAGGCTCAGGGGCTGGAGGTTCAATCCCCGGGCCTGCCCTGCGGGCCCTGCCCCAGTGGTGTACTGAGAAAATAGAGACTGGGCATGGTGGCATGCATCAGTAAAAATCCCAGCTCTTGGGAGGCTGTAACTAGGCAGATCAGTATGAGTCTAATCTAGTAGTGAGACCGGAACACCCTGTAGGCCTTTCCCTAAAATAAAAAAAAATTTAAAAAAGAACACCAAAAAACTTTATTTTTGAAGGTTTTTCTTGTTTTCTAATAGTTGTCATATACTTCCAAATTGTTGACTTATTTAAAGTACCAAATATTTGAATAGTTCAGTATTAAATATTTTACTTGTACTTTTTTCCTCTGGTTTTAACTAAAAGAAGATGATAGCATCAAGAACTTGAAAAAGAAATGAAGTCAGCACTTTTAGCAGCAAGTAAATAGTTTGGAAAAGACCAGTTTGATAGCTAAGAATGAAAAAGGATTAGGAGAGATAAATTATGTAAACTTTCTTTATTAAAATGAAAACTATGCAAATATTCCATTTATGTTGCATTTTAGCTGAGCTAACCAATGACTGATTGCTTTCCTTTTCAGTGTCTTAATGAATGTTTTGCCTTTTCTTTATAATTTTTCATATTCTCAGCATATAATAGAGAATTATTTTTGAAGCTTCAGTTGTAAGAACAAAAATTGCCATTTTGCAACAACTGAAAATAGAGCATCAATTATAGGAAACTAGTTTATGTACTTAGATTCTTTTCATCTCTACTCTCCCTCATTTATGTAACACAAGGAAACTTTTTGCACACACCTCTTATTCAGTCAGCCAAATATTATGTATTTATGAAAACATTTATTGATCTTACATTAACTGATCACATACTTTTTAATGTATTTGCACTATGCATAAAACCTGTTCAAATTAATTTCTTTTTCTTTTTTTAAAGATGTATTTTAGTACAGTGTCTACAGGGTCTTACTACATAGATTGGACTCATAATGATCCTCCTGTTTTCAGCCTCCCAAGTGCTGGGATTATAGGTGCGCGCCACCATGCCCAGTCTCAAAGGTCATCTAAGCAGGCCCAGGGGAGTGGGACAGGCACACCGGGGATCGAACCCCAGCCACTGAGCTCTGCCTAAGCAGGCACTTTACACTGCTGAGCTATATGGCCGGCCCTAATTGAAATAATTTTTAGGGGTCTTCATGCTGCAAGTGCAGCTTTCTTCTCATTTGTTATTGATGTCTACCAGGCACCAGACCCTTCTCCCATTCTACCATCAAGCAACTGTCCAAGCTGCTGCATAGTTTACAGTTATAAAAATTTTCTGTATTTGGATGAAACAGCATCCTACAGCCTATCAGATACAGCATTCTGCAGTCCTCATTGTGGGTCAGATGATTAAGCCAGAATAGTAACACAATGTCCCGGCCATTTCATCTTACCAAGAGGAATCTGAGACACTGACCTCTTTCCAATTGCCTACACTAAGGAATCTTTCCTGGTAATACCAGAGGAGCCCTGTTAATGAAGTCTGTGAATTTCCCTTGCAGTCTTTCTTTCCTCAGACATTGTGTGTGACTAAACATTAATAACCCATTGTTTTATAATTCCTTGTATTTTTTCTTTCCTCAGTCCTGACTTTTGCCTCACTTGTCACTAAATTTTGGAAACTAAATTGTAAAGCACCTGCAAAATAATTATGTTTAAACTTACAGTTTTCTCTACACTCTACTGCCATATTTGATCAACTATTATGTACTTATAGAAGGTCTTTTTCTTTAAGTTAATGTTCTTTTTTAAAAAAATGTATTTAGTACAGGGTGTGCAGGGTCTCACTACACAGATCAGACTCATAGTGATCCTCCTGTGTTCAACCTCCTGAGTGCTGGGATTACAAGTGTACACCATCACACCCAGTCTCAGTTGCTGTCTCAGCATGCTCCAGAGATGGGGCCATCAAGGTATGCAGGGGATCAAACCCTGGTGCTTTAAGCTGCGGAGCTATCTGACCTGTCCTATAGAAGGTCTTTTTTGGTAATAAAATTCAATTTGTGCTATGCTTATAGAGATCAATGCTGCCAGGAAAAAAAAAAGTCTTACATTGGGTCATAGTGAGTATCTCTTGGTACAAAACACTCAAGATGAAAAATGGTGAAACAATAAAAAAATCCTTTAAATTTGGGAGGATATTGATTGATTTGATTTAAAAAATAATGTACTAAGCCAATTCTAAAGATATATAGAAAATATGATTTTCTTTTTTCTTTTTTTCTTTTTTTGTCTTTACTCTCCCATCTCACACCACTCTGCTTCACAAGGCAAAACTCAGAGTGGTAGGTGACCCATAAAGAGGCCAGCAAATTGCTTGTACTGAATTATCAGCATCCCTCATTCTTTTAATGAACTGTAGCAACTGTGTAATGAATCAATCTGCTACGGTGCAGGGATTTCCTGGGGGTGAGTAGCAGAGCCTGTGCAACTAAAGCTCTTAAGTGAAATGAAACCTGTCTTCAAAGACTACTCATAATTTGGAGAAATAGCTTTGCCAAAGAATGTTAAAATGCTTTCGCAACTGAAGTAAAGATTGTATAAGTAGCGGATAAGCTGTATTTGAGATTTTAGTAAATGTGGGTTTTGCAGATATGTGTGATTCTATTCAGCACTTAGAAAGGATGGTTTGGAAAAACAAACTTTTTACAAAATATTATGAGGAGGATAAAACTATTTTTAAGTACTTTTGAAAGTTCTTTGCTTGAATTCCTTCTCAGATCTGCACAATAACCACAGGAAGCAAATATGTTTTGCTATTTAGGGATTTTTCTAAGTTTCACAACTCTGAAGCCTAGTTTCAATAGCACATCTGTGTGAGTCCAAAATTGATGCCTTTTTCCTTATTGAGTTCCACAGGTTTAACATTGGTTTTTCTCTTTCATGGTTATCATAGATTTTTGCTAGGATTTGACAGCATTTTATGAGAAATTGAGTTAAAATATTTTAAATTTGTGAATGTTCCCTATTTCCTTTCCAAGTAATTTTTGATTTACAATAAATTATTTTTAAGAAGGTTAATTCAGCTCAAAACTCTTACATATATAAGTTATATGCCAGAAGATTGACATATCTACTATAAGAAAATATAGTCTGAAGGACATCATTCTTTACTGTTTTATCCTTTTCTGAGATTCATCAAGTTGCATGTATGGGCCACAATGGTATGAACAATGTTCACCCTCCTCTTTACAGTTCAGCCTCTATGAGTTTTCTCATCTGTTTTGTGTCATAAGTGCCAGTTGTACAGTTTTGGCTTCCAATTTGGGTCTCTATTGTGTCCACACTATTCTTTTCCAATGGGGTGAAATCTTTGTGAGGTTGCATGACTTCCCTGGAAGTTCTTAAATATGGAAAGTTCCGTGACCTTCATAAATTATCATCATAATCACCACTTAATAATAAAAATATCTTTATTTACATAATCAAAATGCAACATTTCTTCCCTCTCATCAAAGTCCTGGTGCAGGATAGATCCTTTACTAATTAATAGTGTATCTTCCCTTTTACTGTGCATGTTTTGATCCTTCTGCCTCTAGTTTCTATGGGAAGATGGAGCAGAAGTGCAGGTCAGTAGGGACTAATTTTTCTAATATATCCAAAGTTATTCATTCCTTGGTTTAGAAGCCACTTCAATAATGCTATTTCATTACTGCTAGATTTTATCAGTTTTCAGAACTTGTAGAACTTTCACACATGCATACACACACACGCACACACATGTATTACAAACACATATGCATACAAACACATAGAAACACATAGATGTATACTAAATCTTGACGTTGGTTAATATGGTCCAAGACTGGAGGCACCTGTTTGTTCTGATGGTCCATCGTCCTCTGGAATTTTTCATCAGCCAGTGCGATTTTCTCCTCCATCGCCCAAAGCAGATCCACGAGTTCTACACACGTTGTCTTTAGGAGATTTTTCTGGCAGTGAAGGTAAATCTTGAAGGAACAGCTTCCCTCTTTTCCTTTGTCCCCAAAACACATAATCAATCTCCCATGTTGTAGATGACTATGAAAGTTAAGGTTCTTATTTAGTGTGTCTTCATGAATTGTTGAATTGTAGATCAGGCTCCTCAGTAATTCCACTGGGTCTCCTAAAATAAAACAAAAACAAAACACAGCAGGCAGGGCTCACTGTGCAACAGTAACTTTCTCCAAACACATATCCTTCAGAAATTCTATTTCCCAATTACATGAAAGTATAAACGCTTGTACAGATATGTATTCAACATAATTCTCATGTTCTTTCCTTTTTTCTTTTGCAATCCCAAAGCAGGTGTGCAAAAGCTATTAGATATCTGCTCAATAATTTTGTCTTCTTCAAAATATTGAGATTTAACATCATATGGTGATAACCCATGTCTCCCTTATGTTCCCATTTGACAAATAGTAAGCCTATCAACTTGATGTAAAAATAGATTATATACAGTCTACAATTTTATTCTCATGTCTGTATGTCATTCTCATCATAAATATTGATGAATGACTCTGAATACAGGTTGTTCTTTTTTTCCTGTAATTTCCCCACTTAAAACCTATCAACAATTATTATTCCAACTACTCTTAAAAAGTATGATACAACAGGAGTCTGATTTCCCCAATAACAGCCCGATTTCCACTCTCACTGCAAAATACGCAATGCAGTATCTTCTCATTGATCCTTCTGCTTCTGTTTAGCATACTACTCTCCATCCATTTAAAATTAAAACATGGTGTTCACAAGAACCTTTAAAAATAAAGTACATTTTATCTGTTTAAGACTTTTTGACATTTTTTCATTGCCATTACAGATAGCATAAGGAGGTTAAACTGAAGAACGCCTTCCTCAGTTAAAGACACATACACCTACTCTGCACATCCCTTACCATCCAGTCACACTGGCTCTCACTTATTTTCATAAAACTTCCAATTGTGCCTGTCTCAACAGCTATCATCTGCCATTGTACCATGCTGCATACTTCCCTTCTCAGTCACCAAGAGACATCCCATTTACCATTCATGTCTCCATTATTATGATATCACTTTCAAGAACCTCCTCACAGATAATCTAAAACCACCCATTCTTGTGAACAGGTCATACTCCATTGTATCAGTACAACATACTTTTTCTTCATAAAACATACTATATTTATAAAGCACTTATACTGGGTTTTTATTTTGTTATTTGTCATCACTAGTCCTCACTACAGTTTTGAATTTCCAAAACTATAGCCCTCTTGTTCACAAGTTCATTATCAGTGAGAAACATTTCCAATTTTAAATTCTACATTTACATTTTAATTGCAAACATGCATAATCCATGTACACTGCAATTTTTTTCACTGTAACAAATGTTTCCTGTGGATAATTTTAAGTATGTTCAAGTTTGACTCAGTAAATTCATCTATTCATCCACACACTGTATCTTGCATTGTACAATAAATAATCATAAGCATTTGATATACAACATAATGTAGTTAGTACAAGGGTAAAGACCCGACTGACAGGCTGGGGAGATAACTCAGTAGAATAAGTGCTTTTCTGACAAACACAAGGTCCTGAGTTCCATCCTCAGTAACGAAAAAAAAAAAAAAAAAAAAAAGACATGACTGACATGAAAATAAATATATGTATGTACAAATATGGTAGATTGAAATTGTAAGTGACATCAAGGTAGTATGTTAGGTACAGTTTTTTAAAACATTGTCTTGGCACATATTTGAGTATATAATATTTACATTTCTCTTAGAGACTATGCATGATACTTAATATATATTATTTATTTTATATTCACTTCTTCACTAGTTTCCCCTTACTTGAATCTCTAGAGAACCTATTTGAAAAAGGTCTGTCTTTCCTTTTCTAACTTTTCTTTAAGAATGAATTATACTGTATCTTGCTCATATAAGACATTATGTGAAATTTAAATAAGTGTCTGATTTATTTTATATAACAAGATCTCAAGGTTCATCCATTTTTCTATGAATGACTCAAATTTATATTTCTTTGTAACAAAGCTGTACTCTGTTATGTTTAATTTCAACATTTTCTGTTGGTAGATATCCGTATTTGTGGAGAGCTGCTATGTATTACCAGTGTGCAGTACAATAATTACACTCGTGCAGCTAATCTGTCTCGCCAGCTTTCCACCTACCTCACAGGACAGTGGAACAGTACCGTTGATGCCCTTTTGGAACAACTGAGAGTAGCAGTCACTACCGTGAATTCGACTCGCATGGATACGGGATTCACAGAGGGACTCGCGTCATTGTTGACAAAAGCCGTGGACCATCTCAAAGAATGGGCGGGGGTGGGGGCCTGGGCAGTCCTAATGATACTGCTGTCCCTGGCGTGCCTGTGGTGTCTTTGCCACATGAGGACCCAGCAGCGACGGGATGCAGTCATGATAGCTCAAGCCTTTGCAGCCATTGAGGTTGGACAGTCCCCCGGTGCTTGGCTGGCCACCCTGGCCAAGTGACCAGCTGAGTAGCTC
>NW_004524670.1:2562657-2566138 GCF_000260255.1 Octodon degus | reverse complement strand
AGTGTGCCTAAGGAGAGTCACATGGAGAGAAAACGTTCTCTCAGGCTTTCACAGAGAGCACAATGGCCAAGCAATGGCTGTGACTCATCCACGTGGTTGACACTGACAAAGGATCTACAACCTGCCATGCAGGGTTTCAGGATAAATCCTAAGGCGACTTGACTGACCTTATCAGATACAAATGTTACATTTCTTATTATATAGGTCTTGATTTATCTTGGTCTTAACTATCCAGCAGAAAGGTAAAAACACAAAGTATCAGAGGTAAAGCCATGTTGGTATGCTGGGCTATAAAGGGCTTAGGTCAACAACTTCTGACATTGCCAGTTTTGTGGATGACCCACTACTATTATGGACTACTGGACTATATTGGAATATTTTGTTGAATTCATGCACCTACAATATTTAAATGACGATGGAATACCCATCTCTGACAAAACTAAACAAAAAAAAGGGGATACAAATGAATGACCATTTTGTATCTGTATATACAAAATAGGATAGATATATAATATGCAATATATTAATTATTGAAACTGTCCTATGAATTGTTTTTGAAACTGTCTCATTGCTATTTGTTTCTCAATAAAATTATTTGAAAATAATAAAAGAAAATTAAAAAATGCCTGTGGTGACCAGAAATCTAGAAACATTAGTGGAAGGCGATGACTGACACATTGGTAGATCACTACCTGGTTTTGTGGTTTACTGTAAAAACAGGAACAGTGTTTTGCAATTCTACCCCTTTTTCTAAGCATTTTCAATACCGACATAGAACCTAATAAACCATTATATGGCATTTTTATCATTTTATATCTTCAGGCAAACACCAACTGGTTTTTGTCATTCTAGAATTTGAGCAGCTACTTCATGATTTTTTAAAAATTTATTTTAGTACAGTGACTACAGGGTTCACTACACATATCAGACTGAGAGTGATCCTCCTGTTTTCAGACTCCCAAATGCTGGGACTACAGGCGCAAGCCACCACGCCCAGACTCAGTCGCCATTTCAGGATACCCTGGGGGTGGGACCAGCAAGGAACATCGGGAATGAAGCCCTGGTCCCTGCATCTGCCTAGGCAGGTGCTTTAGTCCACTGAGCTAGCTGGTCTGTTCTTGTTTCATGATAATTAAAGCATACATGTGACTTATTTTGTCTTGGTACTTATCTTTTCAAAATGATTTTTCAAGTTATTGGAAAATATATATATATATATATATAATTATATATATATAATTTTCTGTAATACCTATTTCTGGATTATAAGCAGAGTAACACAGTAGTGATCAATGCGATGTATGCTCCAAGAAATATTTAAAAATATTTTTGTTATTTTTTGAAATAGCCATCTGAATAGTTAACAAGTAATATCTAATTATAATTTTTGCCTTTTATTCCTTTAAAGCTTAATGATGATAAACATCTTTGTATGTGTTTCTAAAATATTTGGATATCATCTTTGGAGAATTGTGAAGGATTTTATTTTACTTTTTTAAAGAGACTTGTGTATTCAAGTCATATGTTCATTTAAAAACTGAATTGCTCATTATTTCGTTGCTGTAAAAAGTGTACCTCATGTTAGCTGGAAAGAAACTCATGCAAAGGATACAGATGTTCTTACCAAGGTAAAGATGAGTAGTTTTTCTTTTTCTTTTTCTTTTTCTTACTTTCTTTTTTTTTTCCTTGTGGAACCTAACATTGAAAACAGGCCCTTGTGCTTGCCAAGGAAGTGCTTATTCTACTGAGTCATCTCCCTAGCCCCAAGATTAGTAGATTTTGAATAAGGACAAAAATAATTGTCACGGTAATGTTTAGGATCTGCTATCTTACCTCAAGAAGGTTCTATTTGTCACTTAATAAATTCAATAGTTTTTATTTACTTTTGTTTTTTTCATTTAGACAAGAATATATATATATATACGATCCCCACGTGGCACACTGGGATTGGGCTCGGGATCATATATAGGCCGAGGGCTCGAGGGAAAAGGGAGAGAGAGAGAGCATAAGAAACTTACTGTTAGGAGCCTGAATAAACCACTGAAGGAAGAGCTGTGTGTTGCGTCGTCCTTGCTGGTGAGGTCGTGCGCGACACGTATTAGCTACTTCAAGATTTAGCTGTTTTGAGGGAGGTTACTATAAACACAGGCATGCATGGATCATTGTGTTATGACAGCCTTCACTTTTATGGTAATGTATCTAGAAGAGGAATAGTTGGGTCAAATGGAATTTATTTTCTTGTTGTTTTAAGAAATTTGCATATTTCCACAGTAGTTATACCACTTTACCTTCCAAAGTACAATACAGAAGGGTGCTGCCTTGGACTTGCCAGAACTTTCACTGTTCATATAAATGTTTGTATAATTGTGATGATAGTAGCTATTCTTTTTGGAGCAAGATGGATTTTTAAAAATTATTTATTTATTAATTTATTTTTGGGTGGAACCAGGGATTGAACTCAGGTCCTTGCACTTGCCAGGCAAGTGCTTATTCTACTGAGCTATCTCCCTGGCCCAAGATGGAATCTTAATGTTGTTTTTATTCACATTTCTATGATAGGGATATTGAGAAAATTTTCATATATTGCTGGCCATTTGTACTGTCTATTCATGTCAGATTTAGCTTTGTTTGTTTGTTTGTTTTGAGATACAGTCTTGTTATATAGTTCAGCGGAGCCTTGAACTCACTAACTGGGCTGCCCTCAAATTCACAGCAACCTGTGAATGCTCCTGAGTGATGGGATTATAGATGTGTATCACCAAACCTGGTTTCAGATATAGCTCTTAAAGTTAGTGACTCAGAACTTTTTTCTCTAGAATGAACCTGAAAACAAGGGTAAGTAATGATCAGTCAAAGTAAAAGGGACTGTGGGACAATGCCAGTGTGCCAAAGACCATGTAGATATTTCTGTAAAAGAGAAAAAAATGATAAAGAGAAAAAGTATGATCATTAAATTATGACAAAATACATTTTAAAGGCTCTGAACTTAAAATGGAAATATAACAAATAACATCTTCCGTAAATTACATCTGCTCACATTTGCCCTTTAAAAAGATGTACCCTACATTCTGAGAGAGAAGTCTTAGATAGATGAAATTGAAGGCTATTTCAGGTATCTAAGTGAGAAATGATGAACACACCAGCTGTTGGTGGCATGGGTATGGAAAAATGTTCAAGGTAGAATTGTATCAATAGAAATACACGTGGTATGCAAACTTAAGTTGTTAACCCTCCAGAAGAGTGGCCTATTAGTATTACCCTACAACACAGGCAGTTGAGCTTAACCTCACCATTTGTCTGAATGCATTTTGGAGCTATCCTTTCAAGGTCAGTGAGGACTTAGGACACAGGAGAACCTGTACTGTAACATCTTGTACCTCAGTTGTGTTTAAAATTTTCTGATCAAGGAGATTATGTGGCCACAGAGGAAAGTGATCAGTGATGTAGAGTGTGCCTAAGGAGAGTCACATGGAGAGAAAAC
>NW_004524670.1:2561098-2562557 GCF_000260255.1 Octodon degus | reverse complement strand
AAATTAGAATATATTTTAAAAATAGGCATAAAGAATTATAGACTATCATGTTTACATATAAGTCCAAAAATCTAACCATATACAACCTTGATGCAGGAAAGTCCCACAATATTCCTTTTCCTGTCTTTTGCTTTCATTCACCACCCCCATCTTTGTGAACAACCATCTACCCGAGAGACAGCATAGCAGCAACTGGCATGTCATGGCAAACAGCCTGTATTCAGAAGACAAGAATGACAGGCACTCCAAGCATGAAACTACTATTACAGATTACCATTTGCAGTGCAGTTGCTTATTTCACAGGTATCAGCATATATAGTTAGGGTGAGAATCTTTCCAATTAACTTCTAGATTCAAAAATCTTCTGGAGATTCTCAGGATCATTGCCTTGCCCATCTTAAACATGTAATTGTATGGCTGGACATTGTCATGTTTTCAAGCTCTTCTCCTTTCCCTGTCTTGATTAGTTAGTCCTCGAGATCCTGCTTTCTTTAACTTGCATTATACCTTTCTATTTGTATTTCTTCTTTTGAGTTCTTATACGAGGGAAAATATGCGATACTTACACATGTGAGTCTGTTTTATTTCACTTATGAGTATATGTTCAAGTGGCATCCACTTCAATATAAAGGCTTCAAGTTTATCATTCTTAATGTCTGAATAATACTCCATGGTGTAAAAATACCACATCTTTTTCAATGACTACTCAGGTGATGGGCATCTTGGTTGTTTCCAAGATTTGGCTATCACAAATTGTGCTGCTATAAACATAGGCACACATAAATCCCTATGATATGATGTTTTCAGATCCTCCGGGAAAATGCCCAGTAGAGGAATAGCTGGTTGAAATGGGATTTCCAGTCCAACTTTTCTAAGGAGTCTCCATACTGATTTCCAGAATGGTTGCACAAGTCTACATTCCCTCCAGCAGTGGAGAAGAGTTCCTTTTTCCCCACAGCCTATCCAACATTTGTTGTTGGGTGATTTCTTTATGAGAGCCATTCTTTCTGGGGTGAGATAGTATCTCAATGTTTTTTTACCTTACATTTCGTGGATGGCTACTGATGTGGAACATTTTTTCATATATTTATTCGCTTCTTTAATTTCATCCTCTGAGAATTGTGTGTTCATCTCCAATGACCATTTCTGGATTGGGTCTTTAAATTTTGGGGCCTTAGTGTTTTTAGTTCTTTATAAATTCTAGAGAGCAGACCTTTGTCTGATTATTTATTTGTCATGATATTTTCCAAATTTGTGGGTTGCTTTTTCACTTTGTTGGTAATTTCTTTTGACGTGAAAATAATTTCTCAGTAAGAGCAGGTCCCAGTTGTTAATTCTTTCAACTGTTTCCCGTGCAATTTGATTTTTGTTCATGAACTCTTTGCCTACCCTATGTCTTCAAGAGTACCTCCTACTTTCTCTTCCAGGAGATTTAGTGTCTCTGCTTTAATGTTTAGAT
>NW_004524670.1:2540020-2559787 GCF_000260255.1 Octodon degus | reverse complement strand
GAAGATTTTGAGGAGTATAGGGACTACATCTTCTGTAAATGTCTTGTAGAATTCAGCTGTGAATCCATCTGGACCTGGACATTTCTTTGTTGGTAGGTTTTTAATTACATCTTGTATTTCATTGGCTGTTATTGGGCTACTGAGGGTGGTTATATCTTGTCGATTCAGTTGTGGTAATTTGTACCTTTCTAGGAAACTGTCCATTTCTTCTTTTTTCTATTCTGTGAGAGTAAAGATTCTCAAAGTAGCTCTTAATAATCTTCTCAACTTCCCCTGGGTCTGTCGTAATTACACCCTTTTCATTCCTTATTGCTTGTATCTGAATTTTTTCTTTCCTCTTTTTGATGAGGTTAGCTAGGGCCTATCGATTTTATTTAATCTTTCAAAGAACCATATTTTTGCTTTTTTAATTCTTTGAATTGTTTTCTTCATCTCAATTGAATTAATTTCTGCTCTAATCTTTATGATTTCTTCCTGTCTTTGTTCTCTGGGTTTGGTTTGTTCTTCCTTTTCAGGATTTTGAAGGTGCAGCTTTAGGGTATTTATTTTTTCCCATTCTGTTTTCCTAATGTGTGAGTTCACAGCTATGAATTTCCCTCTGATAACTGCTTTCACTGTATCTCATAAATTACTATAAGTTTTGCTTGAATTTTCATTGAATTGTACATTGTTGAATTGTTGAATTTCTTGTTTAATTTCATCTGTGACCCATTGTTTGCTGAGTAGGGTGACATTTAATTTCCATATATTTAATGTTCTTTCTGGTTTCTTTTGTCATCTATTTCCTGTTTCATTGCACTGTGGTCAGATAATATGCATGGGATATTTTCTGTTTTCTTACATATACTTAAGTATGACCTATGGACCTGTATGTGGTCTATTTTAGAAAATGACCCATATCCAGCTGAGAAAAATGTGTATTCAGCTTTGTTTTGGTGAAACACTCTGTATATGTCCACCAAGTCCATTTATTTCAAGCTGTGGTTCAGTTCTGTTATTTCATTACAATGTTTTCATCTGGTTGACCTATCTTTTGGGGATAAGGGGGTATTAAGGTCTCCTGTTAAAATTTTGGTTTTGGATATTAGATTTTTCATGCCCATTAAGATTTGCTTTATATAGTTGGGTGCTTCTATGTCTGGTGCATACATATTTATGAGTGTTACCTCTTCCTCTTGTATTTTCCCCTTATCAGTATATAGTGGCCTTCTTTATTTCGATTGATCATTGTTGGCTTGAAGTTGAACTGTCTGAGAATAGGATTGCTACTCCTGCTTTTTGCTGAGGTGCTGGGGCATGTAGTATTATGTTCCATCCTTTGACTTTCAGCTTATGAATGTCTTTATGAATTAAATGTGTTTCTTGTATACAGCATATTGTTGGATTGTGTTTCCTAATCCACTGTGCCAGTCTATTTCTCTTAATTGGTGAATTAAGTCCATTTATATTGATGGTTAGAATTGAGATGTGTTGCCTTACAATTGACATGTCTTTTACCTGTTGTCATTTACTCCTTTTTCTCCTATGTTTAATTGCTTGCCCTATTTAGTTGGTTGCTTCCGATCTCATTGATGGAGTTCTGATAATTTTGGTCCCTCTCTAGAACATCTTTCAGTAGCTTTGTGTAGGGTTGGCTTTGTCATCATGAAATTCTTTAGCTGTTATTTGTCGTGGAAGTATTTCATTTCTCCATCAAACGTGAAAGGGAGTTTTGCAGGGTATAGTAGTCTGGGCTGGAATTTGTTTTCATAGAGAACCTGAAGTACTCTGCTCCATGCTCTTCTTGTGTTCGTGGTTTGTGAAGAGAAGTTGGCTGTAATTCTGATAGGTTTTCCTTTGAATGTGAACTGCTTCTTTTCTCTAGCTGCTTTCAGTAGATTATTGTTGTGCTGAATTACTGGGATCTTGACTATTATGTGTCTCAGTGTGTTTTTCATTGGTTTGAGGTTCTTTGGCATTCTGTATGCTTTGGTTACTGAATGTCAGATTGTTTCCTCATATTTGGGAAGTTTTCTGCTATTACTTCTGCCCATATTTTTTTAAATGTCATTTGTATTGACTCCTTCTTTCTCATTGATGCCTATTAGTCTCACATTGTTCCTGTTAGCATCATCTTGCAGGTGATGGATTATTCTTTCCTGCATCCTAGTTGTTTTTAAGAGTTTTATTTGATCTTGAGGTGTGTTAAAATGAAGATCAAACACTTGTAGTTTTTATTCCATGATGTTTGTTTATTTGTTGATTTAACAATTATTAGTTTAGTCAGTTCTAATAATTGGTAATACTGTCAGTATAATTATTTAGTCAAGTTTCAAAAGACAAAAAGTACACTGTTTTCATAATATTTCTTGATAAATTACTGTAAGAGCAGTAACATAATAGTTATCACTTCGAGTGATTAATATATACTTACTTAGAAATCTTAATTGAAACAATTTAGAGGTTAGGTCATGGTTTGGGTTTTATACATTCAGCCCATACAATTCAGTTGAACAGGGCACCTAAATTATAAGTTAAAAAAAGATCTTCATCTGATTATTTCAGATTAATACTAAAACTAAAAAAAATGTGTTTTATTCTCATACATATATATCTGACCTTAAACATGCTATGAATGAATTCAGCAACTAGATAATATCTTTAAACACATGGCTAAGGTCCTTTATCAGGTGGTAAGTTAGAATAGTGTATTTTTGTAAAATTCTTGTTTTCTACCTGCACATTTATTTATTCATGGTATTGTATTTTAGTTATTTAACAAGAAACCCTAGAATTGTAAGACAGAAATAACAGAGAATGTTTGCTTGGTCTGAGTTCCAAGTTTCAATTCCTACTTTTTGTAGATTTTTTTTATGCAAGTTATGCAATTTTTTTCAGTCCTCCAATTTTTGTTTGATTGTTAAATTAGTACTAACTTCATAACTTATCAGTCATTGCTTTTGCATTTGTGAGCACATCACCAATACAGTGCATTCTTCCAGAAATATTTCATGCCATGAGGATTTCTTTATTGAAATGATTTAGGCTATTACCTCATTAAGTGATTTTTTTCTTTTGTTGCAATTGCAAGGGCTGGTTCATGATTTCTCGATTTATATTTATGACTAAAATAACTACTCTACCTGACTTTGTGATTATTTATTCAAGTGATGGGTCATTAATTAGTTTTCATTTTATCTTTAAAACTCTCAAATAGGTTTTGTTCTTAATTATTGTTCAAATATTATTCCTCACCATTTATTTATAAATGTTTGCAGCTTAATTGCTAAGTAGAGATTGCTAGAAAGTCAATAGTTTATTTGTTTTATAATGGGAGTTTAAAGATTTATTTTTGTCTAGGAATTAAAAAAATTCCTAACTTGCAGAATATTATCACTTGATTATTGATAAGTAATATTTTTCTGTGTCGAAACAGAACATAATAGCTTGAAAGTTTAGGTCACTCAATGTTTATAAAACTGAGTATGTTTCTGATAATATCTCCATGTTAAAGATGTTGTATAAAAATGAATTATTCATGCAATGCTAATATGTAGTAAAAACTTAGTTCCTGAGTTTTTACATAGTACTTAGGTACTTGATAGTTCTTTAACAGCTAATAATAATATTAAAAGTAAAAATCCAGAATACTAAACATTGAGTTTTATTTTATTAAAATAAAGTAAAAGAAATAATTGTATGTAATAATTCTTCATAATCATAGCCTACCATACTGGGCAGGGGCTATAGCTCAATGGTACAATGCCTACCTAGCAAGCATGAGGTCATGAGTTGATTCCCAGTGCCATAAGAAAAATAAAACAAAGCCAAATCCTCAGAGATATCACACCATACTAATAAAACTGTAAAGATAGCTAAGGTAAAGGATCAAAGCAATGTGTAAAAATGAATAGGATTTTGAATAATATTTATTTTTGTATTTCTATTATCTATGCTAGGGCATCTATGCAATATCTGTAGATGATTAAATTAATAGTGTCAGCACTCAGTTGTGGTCAGTTGTGCATTTTTAAGTTTTTACTTTGGTGGAATCAATCTCTTAATTGCTTGAATTATTGAATAGGATGATTCTATCTAATCAATGTCATAATTTGGGAAGCTTTTGGGAATTTTTTTTTTTTTTTGCGTATCATTCCAATCTGAAGCACAATTTTGTCAGGTCCAGGATGTTTGCTTTTATGTAGTGTAAAAATTTTTTGGAATAGGCCAACATTTAACAATTCTTGATAAAGATTCAAATTCATGTGGAGGCAGGGGAGTGAACAGGTTTAGTCACAGTGGACCAACACTTGGCCAAGCTAAACTGTACTTATAGCATTCAGACAGGATAAGCTATTCCTTGACTGATTAGCCAAATATCAGCTGCCATTTGACACAAATTTATTGTTTTGAAGAAAATAAATATTTTCCTATTTTCTGAATCATACAAGAATGAAGAAAATAGAAACTGCAATAGAGCTAGTGCTTTAAATAAAGCATAAATAGAAAAAAGATAAGTGTCTGAAGAGACAGATATGATTATCTTGATTGGAATGTTGCACAATATGTATACATATATTGGGACTTCGGTCTATAAATATTTACTACATTTGTGTGTTGGCTTGAAAATGGGAAAGATAATGTATTTCCTTTGAAAAAATATTATTCTTATTATTTTATATTTAAACAAAGTATTTAGTATCTAATGTGTATGTTCTTACATTCTTTAGCCCCAAACAGATTGAGCTTTGACCTGTGGTCTAGAGGATTTCAAAAGCAGGAAAACTTCTGAATTTCAATTCTAAATTTGTTTCAGTTGCAGTGCTGTTAAACTGTGGAAGTGTGGTTCATCAGTTTAACCCAATATTCAGGGTAAGACAGTCAGAGGAATGCATCTTTCACAGAAAATTAACAAACAGCCATATAGCACCTAATGGCCTAAAAAGCTTAATCTATTTCCCAGATCATTTGAATTACTATCTAAGACTTTTCTTTCTTCTTTTTCTTACTGAAGAATATCAAGTTCAATATCTTATTTCTGCACACTTCAGATGAAAGCAGACTGTCTTTTCTTTCAAACATAAACCCAATAATTGCTATTTGGTCAACACGCTCTTTTATGGATTATATCTTGATGCTAAAAGACAATAATTGAGCTTAAAGTGCTATGCTTAAGATTTCAGAGTAATATATAGCAAATGCAGTAGAGAATCTTTTTCTTTCTATGTGAATTTCTGTCTATTTCTTAATGGAAATTCACATCAATGAGAACGTAGCAATTTGATATTTATTATCTCACTCTAGTTAAGAACAAGCTTTATTGAACACATGGCTGTCCCCTGCACAAAATAAATTACCTCTTGGCACTGAAGTTCTTTTAAATAAATATTTTCTCTCTTTTAATTTTAAATAAGCTTTTACCATCTGCTCTGTCCTTTTGCTGCAAATGCCAGAGAGCATAACTTACTATTTTCCCATTTACAAACTGCAGACAGAGAAGTGATTTGGTGCTTGGCATGTCTACATTCTTAATTCTACACAGTCAGTATTTGTTTTCCTTTTCTCATGCTTCAAATGTAATGAGAGATATTATTTTACTCTGACATACTGAAATATTTTCCAGAAAAACAGAACACAGAGAAGGAAGAATGATTAATTGAAATACCAAGCTATGACCATTATCTGTAGAAATGTAATGTACCTGAAGTAGTGTAATCAAATACAGGTGATGTTAAGCCTAATTGTGTTAGGTGAATGCCATATAGTTTATTGTGCCAAGACTCCGGATAAAGAAAATCTATTTGTGTCCTAAAAGGCACAAAGGACATTTGCAATTTTTTTTGCATCTATGTATTTAGCCCGCCTGTCTCTGTTGATAGGATACATATTCCAGAAACATATTTACAATTGCCTGGATATTAAGTATCATACATCACAGAACACAGGGTGGGTATAATAAATCTAGTAAAAGTATGGAAATTATTTTCAATTGAACCCAGACTCATGAAGCTTTTTCTTTTAACACACTGCATGAGACATAGCTAAATATATGCATAATGAAAAAGTCTCTAATCAAAAAAAAAAAAATCCAAAGAAAGGAAAACAGGAAAAACATGAGAATAAATTTATAAGACATAATATTGCTTGTAGGAAAGTGACAATATTTTATAAAAGCAGAACTTAGGAGCTTTCAAGGCTTTGGGTAGTCTCCTGAGAGGTTTTGCTCCCTCTGGAGAGGTCCTTTCTGTATTGATCTCTCAACACAACATCTTACAGCGGTCAGAGAGGGGATGGTCAGGCCTGAGATGCTGTAGATGAACAGGTTAATCTGGATTCTCTCTCTCAGTTCAGGATCAGACAGTGGTGAAGTGGTATGTGTTGTAGGATTAGATTACAGACACATCAAAGCACTCAGGTGCTGCTGTTCACAAGCACATTGTGTTTATTTTCTTGCAGTCCTTACTACAGCTGAAATCAGTCCTTATCTTTTAATGTTAAATTCAGCAGTATCCCGAGCTTGTCATTTTATCCGTTGTGCTTCATATGCAAAAGTCACTTTGGAAACAGAGTGGGAAGAGAAATATGGGGAATTTAAAACTAAGCAACGGCTTAAAAGCTACAGATGTTCTTATAATGATAAGACAAGTAAATAATCCATGCAGAGGGATGTGTTTTTTTGTTTGCTATCAATATGAATCTCTCATCCAGTAATTCTTCCTTGTCATAAAGCTTCTAAAAGGTAATTACTTATATATAACATTCAATTCAAAATAATTTGGACACACAATACTTATCAAATATGTCAATCTCATTTGTTTCTTATAAATGAGAATATGGCATCATGAATATCTCATATTATCATTTCTTTAGGATATACTGTAATGTTACACTAGTATGCAATAACATAATTGTTTACTATTTTATTTTATTTTAATTAATTAATTTATTTTTTCTGCATGGTCTCACTATGCAGCTCAGACTCGTAATGATCCTCCCCCTGATTTCTGCCTCCTTAGTGCTGGGATTACAGGCGTGTATCACCAGGCCCAGACTCCGTCATCAGCTCAGCACGTCCGGGGTGGGGTCATCATTACATGTGGTGCCAGGGATCGAACCCTTTGTTTACTATCTTAAACATCCATTCCTGTCTTTGATATGAAAGCAATTGTTATTTTAAATATATAATCTTTAAAAATTCATTATAAATATCCTTTAATTTATATTCCATGTACATTTTAAATTTTATAATATTCCTTTAGCTTCTATGAGCACAGCATTTACTATTATCCATGATCCATAAATATTGAAGTGATTCTGCTTCTCTAAAATGCTCTTTCTGAGAATATAAGGTAGAAATTATCACAGAGACAGATATTTAACCCAGAAAGGTCCACTCGACATGTATCTTGTCACTCTTGTGTGGTCCTGGGGACAAGGCCAGGCTATGAGAGTTCTTTGCTAACATTTGTATACATCCATCCAAGAAAAGTCAGTTTTTTCAGTGGAAACAATCACCAATGCAAAGCTGAGGAATATATATATATATATATATATATATATATATATATTCATTTATAAAAGGATCCATAGACTAAATATTAAGGCTGACTGCTAAGTAGCAAAGCCTAAAAACCTAAAAAATACAGTAATGGAACCATTTATCCTTGCCTATGTAGACTTGGTCTTGCATGTACTTGTGACTATATCATGCAAATTCCAATTCAATATCATCTTTTCCTTTCCTGCACACAACACATTCTCTTGTCTGTCTTCTAATAAGAAGTGCTACAAAAGTGTTTAAAAGCATGGGACAGACAGAGGTCAGAGAAACCTTGTTTGGGGAAGACCAACATGTTACTGTTTATACGAACGACACTGTAACTCATCAGGGGAAGATATGGTAAGGAGAACTTATGTGCTCAACAGACCTCCTCTGGTATTTCTGAGACATAAGGACCTGATTTCATTCAATGCTTACTAAATGCATTTTCTTAGAAGAGACATTTGCCTCCTAATACTGGCTATCTCACCTTACAATTGCACAAGGAAAGAATTTGTATTTCATCAGATTGCATCATCTTTCATCCACAAGTTTAGTTGGAAATATACAGAAGTCAATAAAAATATAGTCATGATAAAAGTCCCAATATTTAATATGCTGCTGAAACTGTAGAAGATTACCCCAGTTTCCCATATTTCTGTCTTTGTTTTAAAAACCCAAGGCTTAGTAATAAAAAATCATTGGGGGCCGGGGAGATGGCTCAGTAGGAAAAGCACTTGACTGGCAAACACAAGGGTCTGAGTTCAATCCCTGGTTCCGCCAAAATAAATAAATAAATAAATAAATAAATAAATAAATAAATATCATTGAATTATGATTTCTGAATCAGTGAAGGAAACATGTAACCTTACCTTCTTTGAATTAACATAATCATTTAATGTCACTGAATCTGGAATCCATATAGTTGTGTCACCACCAGTGACGTAAGTTGGTTGTAATGTCTAATAAGTAAAATTTTAATAAAGGGATCTGTTAAGCTATAAAGATTGTAATAGAATCTAATTTCATAGCTTTTATAAATTTTTTATTCAAAACCAGTTTCATTCTGAATAAGAATATACAGCATTATGAACCCCCCCCCCAAAAAAAAAAAAAAAAAACCTCTCTTCTTTAACACACACAACTCAGATTGTTTGTGCCCTAAAGTCATGACTAGACATTGTTGACTAATACAGTTTCTATTATTGTGGAGCTCAGCAGGAACATACTGCATAATCAAATTTTATTTTTCTTTCCAATTAAAAATGATTCATGATGTTCATGGTTCTTTTATTTGCATTGTTGTAAAAATTTCAAGCCCAATTGTTTATTTTATTAAAGTCATTAATAGCTTTTTCAGTCTTCCATCTCTCATTCTGCCACTAAGTAACAATTTTTGGTTTTATTATTACTTTTATGGGCTCTTCCTAGTAATTGGGAAGGTTCTTAAGGCCTACCTGATTAATGGATAATAAGAATATTTTCAGCATCAATATGTCAGTATAGTGACATGTTTGAGACATTATGGTCATTGGCATTGTGTAAAAAAACTCAACAGCAGTATGAATTCAGTTAATTTCATTTTCTCCAATATTATTGGACTATGAATCATACAGAAAACCAAAACATCTGAAAATCTTGTGTTAAGTGTTAACTATTTCTTACTTTGTTCTTTGAATGTGAGAAGCACTGTAGGACATCCAAACCAAGGAACAAAGATCCATTTGTATGGATCATGCTATTTTTTTGGTTATTTCCTGAAACTTGAATAACATAGAACAAACTTAAAACAAAATGACAACATAATTCAAATTGCTTTTTGTGAGACAGCCTCTCTATGTGTCTGTCTATATACTATACCTAGATTTATATATCTATATTGGGTAAGTATATTTAAGTCATTTAAAATCAAGCTCAAAAGTAAGTTTTATATGATAGCATATGGTAGTCAAATATTTTCTATAATTTTAAGGAAAATCTTATGACATGCATAATTTCATTTTAATGATTTTGAAAATGTTTTCATGTATTGATGAATTCCCAACTCTCAAAATGACTGAGTACAAAAATAACAATTAAATCTATTTTTCCTTTTTTCTATTAGTGGCAACAAAGAATGGGTTTTAAGGGAAAATGGGAAGCAACAGGAATTTTAGCTTAGTACTAAATTATGCCTAAATTGGCGTAAAATGTTCTGGTGCACTCATATAATAGGGCAACCATAAATAATGTAAATATATTATTTACTGTATTTTTAGAAAAAGACTTTAGAAGTTTGCATCACTAGAAAGATAAGTATTGAGAAATAGATATACTTCATCTGACTTCAGCATTGTACAGGGGCCAGGGAGATAGCTCAGTAGAATAAGCACTTTCCTGGCAAGTGCAAGGGCCTGAGTTCAATCCCCGGTTCCGTAACAAAACAAACAAAAGAAATTGTACAATATATACATAAGTTAACACATCACATTTTACTCCCTAATATATACAGACTTTCTTGTATGTATCAGCTAAGAAATAAGAGAAGGAATATGGGCTCCTCTATCTTTTGACACCATTCACTGAATATGCACTCAGTCATACACTGTCTGTTTTGTGAGCTTTCTAGAAACACTCTTCTCCCATTTCACGTATAACATTTGACTTAATTTCATTGAACTTGTACAGTGTGAATCCATAACTGCTTTTCATTTTCTATTGCTGACCAATCTGAACCCAGAGTATATCATAATTTGTGGTTTAAAGAAAGCTCTTGAATATTTCTTTTGTTGGGTTGTTTTAATGTATTTTATAGTACAGGGTTTATAGGGTCTCACTACGTAGATCGGACTCGACGTGATTCCCCTATTTTCAGCCTCTCAAGTGCCAGTATTACAGGCACAAGCCACCATGAGCAGTCTCATTCGCCATCTCAGCATGCTCTGGGGGTGGGGCTGGCACAGCATGCTGGGAATCGAATCCCAGTCCCTGTGTCTGTGTAAACAGGTGCTTTAATCTGCTGAGCTATCTGGCTGGCCCATTCCCTTGAATTTTTTTCTTTTTATATAATCAATTTTATTTAGTTGTTTATTTATTTTTAATACATTGCATATTGTTATTTTCCTAGTAGTTATTCAGAGGACAAGATGTAGACATGGTATCTTGTCTAAACACTATTAGTACAAACATTTTTTCTCACTGGACTAAGAGTAAGTAGCTGTGTATCAATCCTAATATATATATATATTCACTACAAAATGGTCCTTTATTTATATCCCCTTTTTTGTTTTGTTTTGTCAGAGATGGGTTTTCCATTTCTGTTAGAGTTGAATATTTCTTAAAAACATTAACTTGAATCTATTGATTCTTAAACAGGAAACTGCAGATTAACATTAAATAGAACTTCTAGCAGAAAAACTGTCAAAAGTTGTTCAAGTACAGCACAATATCTTATAAAGCAAAAATCATATTAAAAACTTGTTGAATAAAAAAAGGATATCAGTGAGTAGGGAAAGTAGTAAGCAATGTACAATGTTGAGCACCCACTTTACATTTCAGAGAGGAGACTAACAAACTGGATTTCAGTGAATTTAGCAATATAAACATCATCAAAATTGGAGATGAAGTCAGAGTTCAATTTTTCTCTCCTGTAGGAGAAACAAAACAGTTTACTAGTAATGTGAAACTGGCCAAAACACAATAATGTCACACACTGGTGTGCTCTTGGCACATTAATGTTCTGATGATGAGGAAGGAAAGAGGTGTGAAAGCAGCACCTGTTCAGAAGTAGCCCCATGGTGCAGCATCAGTGTGTGAGGAGCAACAACTGCTGATTCTTCTGTTTTTCACAACTAAGCAGGAAGTGAAAACTAGATACAATATATTTTAGAAAAAAATACAAAATTGGAACCATAATTAACCAACATCAAGCTTTTCCTCTGTAGTGGTCAATATACTATGTCAACTTGGCTGGATCCCCTGGGGCCGGTTCTACTAACTGGGTCATGGAGGTCTGCCCCATTGGGCAAGGAGGTCCTGCCCCAGAGTGACTCATCACAAAAATGATACATAAAGTGGCTTAGGAAGGATTCAGCCTCACTTCCTCAAGGAGTTCCGATCTCCCTCGCCCTACTTTGCAGCCACCCCACTTCGGAGGAGCTGCAGTCTTCAAAGTGCAGTTCCAGTCTTTGCAGTCAGCTTGGAAGAAAGGGATGGAGGCTTGATAGACGTCACAACTGCTGCTCATTCCTCTGCTCTCCGCAATCATGGACTGCTTCTTTCTGTCCTGGAGCCAGCCAAGTATGGACTGAAACCTCCACTAACTGTGATCTAATAAGCCTTTCTTTCCTTCATTTTGGGTATTGGGTATTTTGTCCCAGCAATGGAGTAAAAAGTAACTGAGACATGCTCTACATTGACGTAGATAGACTTGTTGTATAACAGAACCTAGAAATATTTTTATCATGTAGTAAACTGAGAATTTTAGGTAAATAACAATACAGGCACAGATAACATCGAAAGTACAAGAGCTAAAAAGATCAAATATAGCATGTTTGGAGACAGGTAATAGGTTTAGCCAAACAATTCTTACCCATAGACCTAAAAGAAATAAGGTAAAAATCAGGAATAAAAAGAAGCAGATAATTTTTACATTGTTTCTTATTTGTGACTAATATTTCAGGGAGGGGGTTTTCTATAGTGTTCAAAAGCTGCAGCAAAGGAAAATGAACCCCACCTTTCTGAGTCATATTCTTGTTCATAATTGTTTTGGCTTGTGTCTAGTTGTGCTTCCAAACCTCATGTAAGTCATGAGGCAGACATGGCTGGAGGAGCAGTAAGTGGCTCTAGGGGCAGGGCCAGAGGGCCAGGGTGGGGCTCGAGGGTTGGAGCAAGAGGACCAGGGTGGGGCTCAGGGGCTGGCCAGAGAGACAGAGACCATCAAACTGGCAACATGTGCTACCCCCAGCTGGCTGTCCCTGAGGTGTGGAGAGGGTCATCCTGGGCTCTCGGCGCCTCAGCCTCTCCTCTGGACCCTGCAGAGCAGGGCGGCAGTTTCTGTGATTGAGGCACCCTCTGGCAAAGAGGAGATGTTTGTTGAAGACAGAGACACTGACCCTCTCTCCCAAGCAAATAAGGCTCCGAGGTCTTGCTACATAATTCAGGCTGTTTTAAACTATGAAACCTCCAGTAACTGTGAGCTATGTAAACCTTTTATTCTCTCATTTTGAGTGTCGGGTACTTATCCCAGCAACAAGAGAAGAGTAACTAAGACAGTAAGTTTGGTGGCTTATACAACCTGACTTCTTTCTAGGTTCCTGGTGTAAGTCTCCTAGAATTTTCTTGTTCCTATTGATGCCACACACATAAGCTTTCCAACACATTGTGTTTCTGTTTACATAAGTTAGGATATATTGACATTATTTGCATTAAAATGATTGTTTCAGATAATGCTATGCAGATGTAGGAAATTTGGATGAGTTTGTTATCTGGCACATTGATGATTACGGGGAACCCAATTTTAATAATTTGTATAAAAGAATATTCATAACACAGGATATAAATTTAGGTTACAAAATCATGTGTGTTTTTCCTACAAATAATTGCCCCCCAAAAATACCTAGTTGAGAATAAAGTTTCTAGTTCTGTAGGAATCTCTGAAGAGAGTAGTATTAGGGTATGGTAGCTATTAAGACTGAATTTGGGTAGCTTAAAAATACTAATAAGTGTTTCAACAACTAACAGGACATAATATCAACTTTGTCTGAAGGTGCATCTATTAATTAAATAATACTTTTAATTTTATGAGTTTTATTATATAAAACAGTGAATACTTCACAGGAAAAAAATGTAAAATAAAGTATTGAATTTTTAATTTTTATTGAGTGCTTATGAAAAAGCAACACAATTTTCTACACCTTCTGCTTTTTGTTTTACAAAGTCTAAAAAGTAACAAAGGAAATAAATTCTTATATATATTTCAATAAAAATATTAACAGAACTCCATAAAAGTACTCTTCCCTGCAATGACCACAACAATGGCAGTCTTCACACATGAGAACAGCACAGCCCACACACTTGTATTGCTTCCACCCACAGTACATGTGTTTTGCTTTCCTGATCTTTCTGAAGGACGTATTTGAAGTCCTGCTGGCCTGCCTTTCTTTCTTCAGAAGTCTCTCATTATATGATACAATAAATACATATCAGGAATACACAATTTCAGTAAAATAAAGAGTTAAATTCCTAATACACATTGTACCATTAGAAATGACATCAATATTTTCACATGACCTGTGTATTTACTCACAGAACCTAAAAGATAATATCAGAAATAAAGGGCAGGGGAGATAGCTCAATACAATCAGCACTTGCCTGGCAAGCACAAGGACCTGAGTTCAATCCCCGGTTCCACAAAGAAAAAAGAAAGAAAGAAATCCTTCTGTGAAGTACAGTGAAAATACTAATTGAACTCTATAACAATGATAATCTTTTCTTCAATTGTCACATCAAGGCAGTTTTCACATATGACAACGCATAATACACACACGTCTTTCTTGCAAGGCAGACATAGGTGCTTATCTTTCTTTTCCTATGTAGCAGGCCATTCTTGCCACCTTTATTTCCTGTTTTTTCCGGAGTTTCCTACTATACTGTACAATGTGCGCTTATCAGGAAAATAATATATCAGTAAAATAACAAATATATAATGAGTGCTTAGAGCAGACATCAACACTTTCACACCAGGTGTTTACTTGCTTACAAAACTGAAAAGATAACATCAGAAATAAAAACCTATGAGAAGTAAAAGGTAAATATAAACAAAAGTTTACCACAGGAATAACATTTCTTTAATTGTCATGCCCAAGGCAGTCTTCACACATGAAAACTGCACGTTCCACACACAACTGGTGCTTATACACGTAGCACATGTATTGTGTCTGCCTGTCCTTTCCTGCAGAGCACAGTCGGTGTCTTCTTGGTTGTGCTGTTGCCATAGTTTTCTGCTGCACCTGCTTGTTCACCTGTCAGATCACCCGTGTGCTCCACAATTATTTTTCATTGTTCCCTAGGCACAAATTTTGTTTTTCCTTTACTGTAAAAGCTTTCCTGTGTGATTCAGACCTAATCTTCTAACAAAATTTGTCTGTGATATTTTGTATTTATTGCTTTGTTCAAAAACTATCAAATTACTTATGTCACACATGTTTATGCTCTAGCAAAGCACAATAATTATCCATTAATTTGTGTTTTGAACGATATCATCGTTGCTGCATAACTGATCAGCAACATCCACTTCTCTTCGTTTTTTGTTGTAGAAACCATCTCGGGCCAGCATTTTGTTGAGATTTCCCTATCCATGTTTCCATGACAGTGCAATCATCAGTACCAGCTTGTTTTTCTTTGCCACCTTTGAGGCCACATCATACTCTGTCATATCATACGTTACGTCTTTCTGAAATTCAGAGCGCAGACTCCACAGCTCTGTTTTGAAATTATAACATTTCATTTGGAATTTTTTTGCCTTGTTCTCACTTCCAGTTCCGGTGCTTGCCAGCTTGTGCTTTTTAGCAAATGTGCCATCGGTTGGAAATGGGTGAGCCAATTGTCAAAAGTCGTATTCCGGTTAGGGAGATGGCAGCAACAAGTCTGCTCACAAGGTTATTTGGTTTATCGCTATACAAACAAGGACCTGATGACTGAGACTCAGGGTTCATTTCTAAATTGGAGGCAAAAGCTTTTACACTTATCAGGGCATACATTTTTATACCATATTTGTTTTGGTACTGGGGATGGAAACTGAGGAACGTGCGCTTGCCATGGAGGTGCTTAAGCTGTTGAGCTATATCCCTGCCCTCCCCTCCCCTGAACACACACGTTTTAAAACATGCTGCCTGAAGCTACCATGACCATGAAAGCCTGCAGGATGTTCATCCATAGTCCTTCATCCGATGACGGGTAAATGGCTTGACAATTATCCACACATGTCTCAAACCTGGAGTGAATAACAGCTAGTTTTTCTTTCTTGGTGGGTGGTTCTGTCATCAAACCTCAGATAATTTTAAGGGAAACCAAACCTCCTTCATATAGTCTCTATTTTACAACCTCAAGCCCACTCTAGTCATTTTTTTAAGTCTCTTACATTCCTGTGATTATTAATGGAAAGCTCTGCTGAGTACAGCAGTCCCATGAATGCTTTCAGTTCAGTTAGTGAGGTGTCACAATAAATTCAGTTTTGAGTATGGCTGTTGGTTCATATAGAACATTTCATCTATATTTCAACATTTGTGCACTTCATACATGTAACATTTCATACATCACAGTTTCCAACACTGAATGACAAAGCTGGCCTTCCATTCAAGAGGCTTCACTCCTGCCAAGATCGTCACTATATTGTCAGAATGAGTTCTAAGATTAGATCATTCAGTTTGGTTGCATGACCATTTCCACCATTTCTACCAGTCCAACATGTACTCAACAACCAGGGGAAATACATTTTATATAGCTAGCACTGAAAATTAGTATTTAGACATATATACCAAAATCACTATCATATTTCCAATTCTTAAGATCTAACATATACACAAGTTAATGGTGCCATTTACAAAAATGAAACAAGGATGGAAAATAAGTAGTAATATAATTCAGTAATTTGAAGGTAAAACTTCATCACGTTAGGTTTCCGGATACATCTGCTTGCAGTATCACAGCATGGAGGACGACCTCTGGACGAAAGCAGAACATTTTCAAGACATTTATTTGATGCCTCAAATTACTACCACAAGAAAATAATACCATATTACAAGGACTCATCCCATATTTTCTACAGTAAATATCTACTTTACCATAATAATAGCTGCCTGTGCATCTCGGTAGCTGTGCTTCAGGGATACTGGAAACAAGTTTTATGTTTACCCACTTTGTATGATGAACCATTGGCAAGGTATGTCTACACATGCAGAAGAATCAAACTGTGAATTTTACCAACATAATGTTCCATTTGAAAGGATTTAAATGCACCTATACTACTCTTGTGCATGCAGGCAAGAACACTAACACTGGGCTGGGGAGACAGCTCAGTAGAATAAGTGCTTGCCTGGCAAGTGCAGGGTCCTGAGTTCAATCCCCAGTACCACAAAAAAAAATAAATAAATAGACATAAATAATAAAAAACAAGAACCCTAACACTGAGTCACATCCCTGACCCACTGGATTTTCTATAAGTAAAATGTATTGGGAAAATAAGGAGGGGTATATTCTGATGTTGCTTAGTTAATAAGATAGCAAATTTTTTGAATCAGGCAGCAACTATTAAAGTAGCAGACATCAGATAATCATTAGCTTTTTTAAACTTTAGCAGGGGGGTTCATTCTTTGAATATATTTTGTACATATTTTCTAAAGTAGAACTCATCAATAAATTAAAGTTAAAGGCTGATATGTCCTCTGTTTTATATACAAAAATTAAGTGAACAATTTGGGGAAATGCAAATGGTATAGTCAACAGTAAATATATAATTCATATGCTATCCCACCTTCCTTAATGCACACTGTAAATAATTTCACTACCAAAGTTTTGGGAAATATTTGATATATGGAGAGAGTCCTTAAGACCATTCCTAGGTTCAGTGACATAGAAGGAGGATGCACAGGGTTCCTCAGGAGAGTCTATGCATGCCTATGAATTATTATAGCAGAAGACTACAAACAAAATCAGCAAATGGAAAATGTACATAAGAAAAAAATCAAAAAGATATCAAACCTAAGTTTATGAGAATTATCGCCTAGAAAAATTACATAAGGCACATTTAACTCAACAATCAATCACTTATGATAGCGTATTTCTGAAATGTTTCCATCAAAGATGTTTATCAGAGACTCAGTTCGTAGATCTCTTGTCATTCTGCTTACTGTATAACAAATTTTTCAAATGTAAAGCAAGTGTTCTTCATAATTCATATTTAGTATTTAGGACAAGGTCTACAGTGTGTACAGGGTCTCACTATGTAGACTGGACTTGTAATGATCCTCCTGTTTTCAGCCTCCCAAGCACTGGGATTACAGGCTTGCGCCACCACACCCAGTCTCAATCAACATCTCAGTGCTTCCTGGGGGCAGGGCCAGCACAGCAAGCCAGGGGTTGAATCCTCACTGTTGCGCTCTGCCTAAACAGGCACTTTAGTCCACTGAGCTATCTGACTGGCCCAATATATCATATTAACTAAGCACACTTAATGGTTTTTAACAGCTGGTGAAAATTCTCCTAATAACCAAGTCTCTTAAACCCAGTCATGCTAACTGTACAAGTGACTTTCTAAGGGCAGTGAGTCTCAGGTCTGCTACATTAACTCATTTTTGAAAAAAAATAGTCTGATGATTGAGGAGAGTAGGGCAGCATCCTCCCAAAAATTGAAAATGGCTGTGTTGCATAGGCCCATCTCATCAGATGAGACTCTGTGGTTTAAAATAAAAATCTCTGTTTTCAAATGAAGATGAGAGCATGATAGGGGGTTTGATCCTGTTTAGAGGCACCTAATTTCTATTATTTCAAATCCAAATTAATCATGTTTTCCTCAGTGAGGAAATGGTAAACACAACTGTCAAAACAGGACCTTAGTTCAAAGGTAATTCTTCATGCTATATTCCTGGGAATACATAATTTGAAGTGACAAAAAGTTGCCATTTGGAATGTATGACCAAACTAGATAAATAAGCCAATAAAATTTTCATTGCACCTGCCTATTTAATTTAACCATCAAAATAGATGTAAAATTTTCTGTTATCAATTTATAAAATCCAAGCCCTATTAATGAAAGAAAACTGGATTTATCTTAAGAAGGATATTGCAATAAACCCACACCTACTTTCTATAATTCTTCACCTTTCTGCACGGAAGGACCCATACCTATTCGTCCAAGTAGCTATGTGGAGTAAAGCAAAACTAGGTGAATATTTGAGGGAACACTGGACCATTGCTGTCAAAAACTGCAACCTTAACATTCTCAGTTACAATTCATTCATGTTTGTTTTAAATCTCATTGTAAATTCTTCATTCACATCCCTCTTGTGATGTTCTAGTTTTTGTTTGTTTTCATTGAATTGACTGATGCGCTTGTTTTTAGATAACCATGTTACTTTTGGTAGAAAATGTTCACTGTTGTCCACCGGGAAGCATGGAAGAGGCAGTTATCATAATGCAATAGTTTTTCTGTGGTGAGTAGCAAAGATTTATCTTCTTAGCTAAGAATACACACCTGTGTTCTTTCCTCTGCAGAAACTCTGGATTGCAACAAAGACCAAATGGAAGCAAAGAGAACACTTCTCTGGGCCAGTATGGAATCAAAATAAAACTATGTCACTCTGGGATTCTGTGACTCTATGTCACATGAATCCTGGAGAAATGTGTAAGTGTATTCCCACACCGCTCTTCAGTGTGAATGAAGCAGAAGATAGATATATCCAAAGAATTGCAGAACTTTTAGTATGAACATAATTAGGTGATTTTCCAATGGCAACTCCTATCCCAAATGTGTTTTTCTTTCTAAAGAAAATCAATATAACCCTAGGATCCACTATGTTAGTATTGATCCAACGATAACTTTTAACTTCTTTAAAACAATAAGCAGAAAACAGAAAGCAGTTGGCTTTCACCTGGCAGGAACAGCAGCTGAGCGAGACACTTCCAATTTAAGCCAATTTCAGCTTTCTAAAAATTTTGAAAACTAAGAAGTAAAATGTAGAAGATATTTCTATTAAAATTCTTGCTAAGAAACATTCTTATTCAAGAATGTGTGACAAATTCCCTGAAAATACAAAGATTTTTCCTTCTCTCTAAACATTAAGTGTAATGATTTGTAGCATACTATAAAAATCCTCCTCAAAGGAATGAATGAAATGAATGATAAATATATCAAAATATCAGTTTCATGATGAATAGGTTTTTAAACACATACTGGTGAGTTTAATAGAAATGCAATTACGAATGTATTTGGGTGTTCCACTCTAATACATTGGGTAGTATTGAAAGACTTCTGCATTAAAACTTTTAGTTAACCTTCAGATTTCAGTTGGAGCATTTGACAGTCAAGGCTTATGACTAGCTAGCTAATCTGAGGATGCCAAGGATTGTTGGAATAAATGAGGGTGCTATATTTAAACTAAGGGAAAATAAAAAAGGAAATTCACCTAAAGGTCCTGGCGTCTGTCTTTTCTTTCTTTCTTTCTTTCTTTCTTTCTTTCTTTCTTTCTTTCTTTCTTTCTTTCTTTCTTTCT
>NW_004524670.1:2530468-2539920 GCF_000260255.1 Octodon degus | reverse complement strand
TCTCTCTCTCTCTCTCTCTCTCTCTCTCTCTCTCTCTCTCTCTCTCTCTCATAACCATCACTTTCTTTTCTCCAAAAACTCTATTCTCTTGTCTCTAGGGAGAAATAGGGGTAAAAGGTGAACATGCTTTGTATCCAAGTTATTGGGTAATGTCCATCCACAACCCCAAAGGGAAGTGTGCCCAGTGGCACTTCCTTACCTTCAAAGAGCAGACTTTGGATGAAAGCACATTCAAGGATGCTCTGTCAAGATTGGGCACCTTCAGGGTGGGGCAGTCATGGACTCGAGGATGCTCTGAAAACACATATGAGCCATAGATAATAATTCTCAAAACTTCAAAATTTCACTGTGCCTTTAATTCACCTTAAAGATTCATGTACAATGCTTTATTCACAATAGAATAAAGTAAAAAGGGAAGCTCACTTATGTGTATGTCAGTTTTATTTTCCAATTTTGACAGGACAACAGTTCAATACTGTGTCATTACAACCCCATTCAAAAGCACTCTGGATACCTTCAGGGAACACTGTTACTGTGCAAAACAATTTAGGTGACAGTATCATGCTTGTCTTTCTGAAAGATGAGACAGCTTGAGGCAAGAAATTTTATACGGCCACGGGCAACACTTTTGGCAATACAGTGGCAGTGTATCTGGATAGTTTCATTGTTTTGATCATTAAAAATTTTAAGAGTAACAAGATTGGAAGTTATTTTTACAATGAACCTCAGAAAAAATTTCAAAATGAGTGCTTAATATAAACATTCAGTAAAAAAATCTGTTCTAGAGGAGGTTCTCTAAAGCAGAAGGAAAAACATCCATGCTTTTATTAATATGTACAATCTCTCAATGAGTTTAAACCAGAAGTTGTTCCCTGTATCCAGAAAAAAAGAGCATCTATTTAAAAATGTAACAGTATGGTTTTCTCTAATAAAAAATACCTGAAGATACATAATATATCAAGGTTAGCTATAGTAGTTTTATGATAACTAGTGAACTAGTTTCCTTCTGCTTTCCACCTCACAGTCTTTTTAATCTTCCTTGATCCTTCAAAGTCAACTTGCACTTCACATTTGTGACTGGAACTCCAGCTGCCATCTCTGCATGCTGAGCAGCAAATGGGGAAAGGCTGTGGTCCAGAATGGTCCCCTGAAAGCCCATGCTGCACAAATGCCTTCTAAGTCCTTCAATTAATTGCACTTAACAGAACTTAGCATTATGATCAAACTTGGACAAAGCATGAAGAAATACCATCTTTTAAGAGGCATATTTCTGCTTGAATAAAATTCATATTCTATTAATGATGAAGCAAACAAAATATCTATTCAGTGCAAATTAGTAGTCCTATGACTAATGCCTTTACTTTCAATCTCTGTGCTTGACAATTATCATGATTAAAAGAAAACTTGGAAGCTATTTCTGCAGAAATGCAGCATTGAATCAACAGTACACACATAGTCACTGAAAAATTAGCCTGGCCTTCAAAGGAGTGTCTTATGGTACCATAAAGAATAGGATGGATTGAGTGAGATAATATACGCTCTCTTCAGCATTTAATGTGTGGTTATTTCCTTAGCTAGAGTACTCAAGACTAATAACCAAGATACATAAGAGGGGCTTGATACCTGTTTCTATTCCACAAAATCATCTATACATAAGAAAATTTTTAGGGCCAGGGAGATAGCTCAGTAGAGTAAGTGCCTGACTGGCAAGCACAGTGTACTGAGTTCAATCACTGGCACCACAAAAGAAAAGTTTGTGGTCCACAGATTTAAAGCCTATTGACCAAGAATGGAAAGAGAAATGTGTCTATCAGAGGGTACTATATGATTTTTACTGAACTGGAGATGTTACTTCTACATACTAAGTTCTTCATGTGGCCAATAGGCAATAAAATTGGAAAAGAGTGTGGATAGAAGTAAATTGATCATTCTATGGTCTCCATTTACTGCTACAACTTCACTCCAAAGTAAGTATTAATGTAAACCATACATTTATTTTAAAGTACAGGAAAAATAAGCTTTGAGGTCTTGGAGCATTAATAATAGTTTTAGGGGCCGGCGAAGTGGCTCAGTGGAATATGCATTTCCCAGGCAAGCGCAAAGGCCTGATTTCAATCCCCCGTTCTGTAAAAATAGTTCTAAGTGTGGAGTATTAGAAGCATGCCCTCCAAAGATAATCACATACTATTTCCAGAAGATGTGCTTATGTCACCTAACAAGGCAAAAAGAACACCAGGGTATGAAAAATTTTCTGGATTGTACATGTGGCAGCTTTATAATCAAAAGGGCTTTCATAAGTCAGAGGCAAGAAATATATTATGCATTTGCTTTTAAAGCTGGAGGAAAGGGTCACAAGTCTAGGAACTCAGCAGACCTCTAGAAGAAAGAAAATAGGTATGTACTCCCTGTAGCTTCCAGGAGAGATACAGGCCTGCCAACATTCATGCTTTATCCTCATAAGACACATGTCAGGCTTGAGAATACCGGGACAAGAAAATAATTCTTTTGTGTTAATTTAAACCATTAAACCTGTCCTAATTTGTTATCCCAGCAATAGGAAAATGATACAGGCAACTAGATCAAAAATTAAAATTAGTATTATTTGAAAGAAAACAGGAAATGTTAGAAAAAAAGTCTGAAAATATCAGTTCCCACCATGTGACCAACTATAGAAATGAAGACTCAGGCCCTTGCACTTGCCAGGCAAGCACTTATTCTACTGAGCTATCTCCCTGGCTGCTACACCTTTTAACTAGCATGTAACCAATACAATCTTCAGTTTTGCATTGTTTTGACTGCATATATAGGAGGCGAGTTTTGTGATGGTGAAAGTTTTTGTCCCTTTGAATATGGACACAGAATTGTGACTTAACTAAATGAAAAATTTGTCTTATCTTGACATAGTTTCTTGGAGATTTTTGATGAACTGAATGATGAGATGTTAGTAAATTATTTTGAACATAAATGGGTCTATTAAATGCTGAATGAGAGCAAATTTTTAAATAGGTAGAGTCTAATCACTATATTCATACTTTAGCATATAGGATAAAGAGAATCAAACTAAATCCCAGCACTTTCCATCTGGAATTGTAGAAGTAAATTACAGAAAGGAACAGAGGAGTTTAGATTTTTTTCAAGATGGGGAAAACACTTCCCGGAATAGAATCCAGGCTCTATGACACAGTCTCTTCCCGGGCTGCCTAAGCCTGTTGTATTGAGTAGTTTACTGGCAACGTGTCTTTCCTGGGATTCTGGGCTTGTACTCATCCTATTTATTCTGACATTTCATAGATGTTGTGAGTTATGTGAGCTCTTTTTCAGAAAATATTTTCTTAAGTTGTGCAGACTTGGCTTTCCATGAAGAAAAACATTTTCAATTTAAAGAAATAATAATGTATTAAAATTCTAATAAGGTAATATTTGCCTTGGGTCAGAGATAATTCAAAGTTTTTACCATGACTTGTATGAAGTATATTATGTGTCTCTTGTGCTTTTGTTTTACTCTTTGACATTTTAGATCATTTGCATGGGCAGATCATCTTTCTAAATTTCTAAAATTATAGGGGCCTGAGAGATGGCTCAGTGGAATAAACCTTTCCTTGGCAAGCGCAAGGGCCTGAGTTCAATCCCCAGTTCTGCAAATAAATAAATAAATAAATAAATAAATAAATAAAATAAAATAAAATTATATAGAAATGAATCTCCTCCAAAAATGGTTAAATTTGTAGAGATGACTGAATTGTTCATCTGAAAACAGTCATTTGCATTTTTTTTATTCTTTGAACATTTTTACATGACATACACATCTCTTGTGTGCACTGTTTAGTTCTAGAGTTGGTGAAAGCTGTCAGTCCCTATTAAAGATTTAAGACCTGCATATTCAGGAAGGAAATAACATTCAGGAAAGCTTATTGACAGCTTCATGTTTTGTTGTGATTCAATAGCTTACTTTTAGGGCTGGTGAGATAGGTTGGTGGCCTTATCCTAGCAAGCACAAGGATCTGAGTTCAATCCCTGATACCACATGCTGTGCTAGCCCAGAATCAGTAGTGATGGCACACACCTGTAATCCCAGTGCTTGGGAGGCGAAGACAGGCATATCACTATGAATATAAACTGTGTGTCTGCTGTGTATGTAGAACACATAACAACAAAAAATTTTAAATTAGCTTGTTTTAAAATTACAAGGAAATGAAGTAGCTTTGTGAGGTTTAAGCAGAAAAATTATAAATTTGAACATATTGTGAGCAACTATGGCACCTTGACTCACAAAGCAAAAAGAAAGAAAGAGAGAAAGAAAGAAAGAAAGAAAGAAAGAAAGAAAGAAAGAAAGAAAGAAAGAAAGAAAGTGCTCAGGGGACTAAAGTGCCTGCCTAGGCAGAAAGCAGGGCTGGGATTTGATCCCTAGCATACCTTGAAGGCCCTGCCCTTAGGGCATGCTGAGATGGTGATTGAGACTGGGAGTGTTGACATGTGCCTGTAATCCCAGCATTTAGGAGGCTGAAAATGGAAGAATCACTACAAGTCTGAAGTAATTAGTGAGACCCTGTAGATCTGTACTAAATAAAGTTTAAAAAGAAAAACAAAAAGAAAGAAAGAAGGAGAGAGAGACAGAGAGAGAGAGACAGAGAGAGAGAGACAGAGAGAGAGAGAAAGAGAGAGAGAAAGAAGAAAGAAAGAAAGAAAGAAAGAAAGAAAGAAAGAAAGAAAGAAAGAAGAAAGGAAAATTAAAAGGTTACACATATAAATCAGTGTGAATAACCCATGTTAAATTATCAATGCTAAATAAAATAAGAAGTAGAAAAATATGTAGTGTTCTTTTTATCCCTGAAGTTATTTTTTTTAAAAAAAACAAAGAAATTTATTTTTCTCTAAGCGTTATTTATTTATTTATTTACTTATTTTTTCCATAATTTTATTGATAAACAAATAGCAATGAGACAGTTCAAATCAAATCGCTAGGACAGTTTCAATAATTAACACATTGCATACATTCCTCCCAGTGGTTAATTGCTGTACAAGATGAGGACATGATATCCTATCTATAAACACCATTAGAACAAATCACACTATTCATTAAGAGAATGTAACTATATATCTATCCCAACCACCTTGTACACAGATACAAAATGGACATTCATCTGTATACCCTTTTTTTTTAAAGTTCTGTTATTTGAATATTATAGGTGTGTTAATTCAGCAAAATAATCCAAAAGAGTTCATTAGTCCCTAATAGTATTGGTCTTCCACTTGACTGGCAATGTCAGAAATTGTTGACCTGAGTCCCCCACAGCTCAACATAACAGCATGGCTTTACTTCTTATAAGACCAAGGTAAAGCAGAACCAATGCAACAAGAGTTGTAGCTTTTGAGTCTGATAAGGTCAGTGAAATTCCCTAAGGATTTATCTTGAGATCCTGTACCTCAAATTGTTTGTCAGTGTCAGCCATGTGGATGAGTCATGGCCATTGCTTGGCCAATGTGCTCTCTGTGAAAGCCTGAGAGAATGTTTTCTCTCCATGTGACCCTCCTTAGGCACACTCTACATCGTCGATCACTTTCCTCTTTGGCCCCATAATCTCCTTGATCAGAAAATTTGGGACACTACCGAGTTACATGACGTTACAGTACAAGTTCTCATAGTTCCTGAGTCTTAATTGACCTTAGAAGGCTAGGGCCAAAATGTTGGCTTTCCTTGCAGTCCTCCTGGTCTGCAAACTTAGGTTGTTAAACATCCAGAAGACAAGCTTATTATTTTTATCATAAAACTTAGGCTGTTAATCTTAAACTCACTATCTGTCTGCATATCAAACATTTTAGGCATAACATGGAACAGGTATTTTTCATCAAGCATTGATATGTTGAACTTTGTGTCCCTACAGAATATGATAAAAAACATTTAAAAATTAGAATATATTTTAAAAATAGACATAAAGAATTATATAATTCTTATGTTTACACATAAGTTCAAAAATCTAACCATATACAACTTTGAAGCAGGACAGTCCCACATTATTCCTTTTCCTGTGTCTTGCTTTAATTCATCACCCACTTCCTTTTGAATAACCATCTACCTGAGAGACATCATAGCAGCACCTGGCATGTCATGACAAGCAGCCCGTATTCACAAGACCAGAATGACACGCACTCCAAGCATGAAACTACTATTACAGATTACCATCTGCAGTGCTGTTGCTTAGTTCACAGGTATCAGTATATATAGTTAGTCAGGGTGAGAATGTTTCCAATTAACTGCTAGATTCAAAAATCTTCTGGAGATTCTCAGTATCATTGCCTTGCCCATCTTCTACATATAACTGAATGTTTTGACATTGTCATGTTTGCTAGCTCTTCTCCTTTGTCTCTCTTGATTAGTTAGTCCTTGAGATCCTGCTTTCCTTTTACTTGTATTATACCTTTCTATTTGTATTTCTTCTTTTGAGTTCTTACACTAGGGAAACTATACGATATTTACACATATGTGTCTGGTTTATTTCACTTATATGTTCAAGTGGCATCCACTTCAATATAAAGGATTCCAGTTTATCATTCTTAATGTCTGAATAATACTCCATGGTGTAAAAATACACATCTTTTTCAACCATTCCTCAGGTGATGGGCATCTTGGTTGCTTCCAAGATTTAGCTATCACAAATTGTGCTGCTATAAACATAGGCACACATATATCCCTATGATATGATGTTTTCAAATCCTCCAGGAAAATGCCCAGCAGAAGAATAGCTGGTCTAAATGGGATTTCCAGTCCAACTTTTCTAAGGAGTCTCCACACTGATTTCCATAGTGGTTGCACCAGTCAACATTCCCACCAGCAGTGGAGAAGGGTTCCTTTTTCCCCACAGCCTCTCCAACATTTGTTGTTGGTTGATTTATTTATAATAGCCATTCTTTCTGGGGTGACATGATATTTCACTGTTGTTTTAGTTTGCATTTCACGGATGGCTAATGATGTGGAACAATTTTTCATATATTTATTCGCTTCTTTAATTTCTTCCTCTGAGAATTGTGTGTTCATCTCGGATGCCCATTTCTGGATTGGGTCTTTAAATTTTGGCGCCCTAGTGTTTTTTAGTTCGTTATAGATTCTAGAGAGCAGACCTTTGTCTGAGTACTTATTTGTCATGATTTTTTCCAAATTTGTGGGTTGCCTTTTCTCTTGTTGGTAATTTCTTTTGATGTGAAAAAACTCAGTAAGAGCAGGTCCCAATTTTTAATTCTTTCAGCTGTTTCCCATGAGAGTTGATTTTTTTCATGAAGTCTTTGCCTACCCCTATGTCTCCAAGAGTTCCTCCTACTTCCTCTTCCAGGAGATTTAATATCTCTGACTCGTCTCTCTAAGCTTTTTTTAAATAAGAGAAGTACAAACATTTTGTAATAGCCCAAGTCAAAAAAGATTTTTAAATCAAAATATAAATGTATTCATTCATATAGATAGAATAAAATATTTAAATGAACACTGTTCTACATGATTTCTTAATACCTCTATACTAGTATTCTTTGTTTAATAACCTCTTTTAGTGACTGTTGAACTTACAATAGATATGCAATATTTGTACTTAAATTTACCACTTACATACTCGACCCATATTTTTAATACAGTTCTTTTTTATATATCAAATATTCCTGAAGTTATGATGTTCAAAAACACTGTAAACTTCCTATATCTCACAGTTAGAAGCTCTCAAACTTTGATCTTATTATGCTTTCTTAATATTGAAGACTGCTAGAGATTTGGGTTATTTGAGTGTCATTCATTAATATTTATCACTTTAGAAGTTAAAATTGAGGACTATTTAAAATATAAGAATGTTAAAATGAACATATGGCCATTAGATTCTAACGTGGTGATAACATAATGTACCATGTAATCTCTGGATATCTCTGTTGTACATAAACGATAGAACTAACAGATGTAGCTAACAATCTTCTGGAATTGTTATAAAAAGTATTTTTAACCTGATAAACTCTCTGTTTTTGAGGATTCTTAGGTGTCTATAGATCATTAATCTAGAAAATCAACAGCAGATATTATAAATATCTTAAGTCTTCTATGTTCAAAATTTTAAAAATCTCAAATAATTTTAATTAAGCATGGATGTTAAGTCTGAGAGGAATTACTGCAGTCCATTTTTGTGATAAGTGTAACAAACCATTAGCAAATCTCAAAGGTGAAAAAGAGGAGTACCTTATGCATGGACAACCAAATGGAAATAACTAGTTATGACATTCCCTACAATTTATATATTTTTTCTATTTTATGTTATCTTATATTTTTATAGAATGGCAGTTGTCTTAGAAGAAATAAAATATGCTTCATTTCCTTGTGAAATGCTAACAGAATGTTACTATTTGAGAGTATTGTTTAGAAATAGTAAGTGGCCCCAGTCTAAAGATTTTTATGCCTTAAATTGTCCTTAAATATTTGCACCCATTACTCTGCCACATAGTTCCCCCCAAAAAAACCCATTCAGACTTACTTATTTTTGTTATTGCACTTTCAAACTTTCTTTTTATTTATTTATTTATTTTTTATTTTTTATTTTTCAACAAATAATACACTGCATATATTCTTCTTAGTGGTTAATTGCTGTACAAGATGCGGACTTGTTATCCTATTTACAAACACCATTAGAACAAATCATTCTATTCATTAACAGAATGTAACTATATATCTATCCCAACCACTTTGAATACACAGATACAAAATGGACTCTGTTTCTTATATTGTAATGTATCCGGTTATTAAAAATAGCAGTAACTATTTGATATATTTCTTTATACTGAATAGATGCATTAATGGGAACATAAATAGAAAAGAATGAATACAACTGAGGGCACAAGAATGGAAACAGTTAATTCTTCCTGGGGAAGATGTTCTTAGAATAGATGTTAACTGAAATGGTCCCTCAAGAATGGAACAGTGTCTAATAATGAAAATTGAAAAGAAAACTTTCCAGGAGAGAAACAGAGCAAGGTGAGTTATGACATAGTGTACTGCTAAACAGAGTTCTACTTGAGCAAGGCAAGAGTACATAAAATGAAGAGTGGCTGACACATCCACAAAAGTAAGAATGGAATGTATTGCAACATAAGCTTCCATATTTTGACAGAGTGGTATTTCTTCCCTAAGTGATGAAGTATTAATCAATGGCTGAAAACATATAAAAACTTTGGGATTCTAATGAAGAACCCAGACAATATCTAGGCTTCTCATTTAACGAGTAAAAAATTGGTCTCCGTATGAACATATTGCTTTAATAATAGATGATAAACATTGGAATCAAAACCATCTCATGAAAAGGTAAATTTGTAAAATTTGTCTTTTTAATAAATTGTTTCTCATCACCTGCAAGATGATGCAAAGATGAACAATGTGAGAATAATAGGCATCAATGAGAAAGAAGGAGTCAACACAAAGGACATTAAAAAAATAT
>NW_004524670.1:2512898-2524868 GCF_000260255.1 Octodon degus | reverse complement strand
TGATTTGTTCTAATGGTGTTTGTAAATGGGATCACAAGTCCGCATCTTGTACAGCAATTAACCACTAAGAAGAATATATGCAGTGTATTGTTTGTTGAAACAGTCCTTCCGATATGATTTGAAACTGTCTCATTGCTATCTGTTTGTCAATAAAACTTTGAGAAAAAAAAAAAATAAATTGTTTCATGTAATATTCTTTGGATTTGTTAATATATGATTCAATTTGGCTTATTTATTTGTTATTAACATTACTTCCACCAGTAACTCAACTGCATCTTTTCTGCCTTGACGAAATGTTCCCAGGCCATTGAAATCACAATTGTTCCTTTCCACTATTAGTAACAATATTAGATACATTTAATTTAAATTGGTTTTGTTAAAAGACCATAAAATATTAGATGCAAATTTGTGTTACATTACATGCATTATATATTTCTTCAATGTTTATAAAAAAAGATTTTTTCAAGACCTCATTTAATGAATCCAAAGTTATTAACATATTAAATATGTTTTACTATGTGAAGAGCCTGGCATAAACTAAAATGTTAAGCTTTTCCTAGCTAAATCTTTTAGATCACTATTGGCAGCTGGATGGTGAAGTACATTGCCATGTTTGAGATTGGAGAACCCATGGAAGTTTCAAAAATATGTACTTTTGAAATCCCCACTTCTATCAATATTGAGATTAGCTACAAAAATCAGTGTTAAGTCTCTTGCTATGTTTCCTTAAACTCATATTAATTTTGATCCCAAATCAAACTGAGAGCACAAATCAAAGAAAAGTATGTAGGTGCCCATCAGATTCTTCTCCAACAGGTGCCCAGGCCCAGCTTGTGTGTGGTAATTCTGCGCTTGCTAGATTTTACTCCAGCCAGCCGCAAGACCTGACATGTGTGGAACCTCACACTCCCTGGATTCTACTCCAGCCTGTGCCTAGGCTGGACATGTGTGTGGGACCTTCTGTGCACTCTCCGGAATGTCCTCCATCAGACAGACCTGGTGTAGAAGCCTAAGGTAGAACTCCCTGCAGTGGCAAGGAGCAACACCCACACAACTAATCCAGGAGCAGAATATCTTTCCTGAGGGGCACAGCGGGTCCACTTCCACAGGCCGCAGCAGGAAGAAGAGGAGCACAGCAACCAGAAACACACCAGCCACACCTGGATGGGTTTGTATTTGATAGATCCAGCACTGGTAAGATGAAACACTTTGCTAGACCCAGATCTGTGAGACCATCCTCTCCTTCCTCTCTTGATTGAGAGAGGGAGCAACAGGTAACCAGAGTGAACTAGTCTGCCTGGAAAACTATGGATACAAAAGGAGAGGTGATCAGATAGAACTTAATGGAACTAACAAGTACAATTCTTAATCTAATATCTGCTTAGATCTTAGGATCTAAAAGGCAAACCCATTAGATACAAAAGTTAGTCAACTGCTAAATCTCACTACCCAATATTAGTGTTGCTGATTGTAGTTCTATAACTACAAAACTGTAACTGCCTTAATAACATAATCTGTCTTGGGTAATAATATCTATATATGCTAAGTTAATAACTACCAAAGCTCTACAAAAAGGTCAAAGCTCTACTATATGAAATGAAAAAGAGAAGGAGCAAAATTCAGTCTCAGGCCCTGAGCCCACCCAGAACAAATGCAGGAGACAATACCATAGAAGGTATTGGAAATCACAAAACTGAAATCCCTGAAATAATAGCCTCTGAAATAAAAAACAACTGTAGAAAGGTATAGAGAAAATCAAATCAGAAATAATCTCTGAAGTTAAAAAAGATATGATAGCTATAATGAAAGAATTACTAAGTGCTTCTAAAGAGTACACTAATACAAAAATAGAGGAGAATAGAAAAATGATGGAATCATTGAATGAGAAATACAGGGAAAAAAATAGAATACATGAAGCTGATGCAAAGAGATACACAGGAAAGTAAAATCTCAATCACAAGCTGGCAAAACCGTCTGAAGGAAAGTGAAGATAGACTTTCAAATGATGAAGACACAATTGCAGCTAGTGAAAATATAAGAAGAGATCTCTTAAAAACACCTAGAATACAGGAAAACAGTAATTCAACATCTGCAAGATGATTCAAAGATGAACAACACAAAACGAATAGACATTAATGAGATAGATGCAGTCAATACAAATAATATAAAAAGAATATGGGCAGAAGTAATAGCAGAAATCTTCCCAGATATGGAGAAACAGTCAGGTAACTGCAGTACATAGAACTCCAAAAATCATCAAGTCAATTACAAACATACCGAGACATAATAATCAAGATCCCAGAAATCCAGCACAAGAACAATATACTAAAAACCACTAGAAAAAAGAAGCAGATCTCAATTAAAGGAAAACCCACCCTAATAATGGCAGATTTCTCTTCATGATACATGAAGTCAAGAAGAGCATGGAGCAAAGCACTTCTAGTCCTCCAAGGAAACAAATTCCAACACAGACTGCTATATCCTGCAAAACTCTTTCAAGTTTGATAGAGAAGAGAAATGCTTCCATGACAAAGAACAATTAAAGAATTTCATGGTGACAAATTCAACCCTACACAGAAGTCTAAAAGATACTACAGAGGAACCAAAATGCAAAAAACAAAACAATAACAACAACAACAAAAAAAAAAAGAGACCAAAATGAGCACAACTCCATGAATCAGAATGGAAAGAGCCATCAAATAAGGCAAAGAAACACTGGAGAAAAAGGAGTATATAACAACAAATAAATAGGATGTCAATTATAAGGCAATACATCTCAATTATAACCATCAATGTAAATGGATTCAAGTCACCAACTAAAAGAAATAGACTGGCATAGTGGATCAGGAAGCAAAATCTAACAATATGTTGTATGCAAGAAACACAGTTAACTCATAAAGAAATTCATAGGCTGCAAGTCAAAACATGGAAAACAATACTACATGCCCCAGAACCTCAGAAAAAAGCAGGGGCAGCAATCCCCTTCACAGATAGTTTGAACATCAAACCAAGACTGATCAAACAAAATAAATAAGGCCCCTAGATACTGGTTAGAAGAAAAATGTAAGATGAAGAGGAAATAGTCTTAAACATGTACACACCAAACACAGGAGCATCCAACTCTATAAGACAATCCTTAATGTCCATGAAAAATCTAATATATAATACCACAATTTTAACAGGAGACCTTAACACCCTGTTAACTCCGAAAGATATGTAAAGCAGACAAAAAATAAGCAAAGAAGTGGCAAAACTGAACCAGAACTTGGACCAATGGACTTAGTGAACATGTACAGTGTTCCACCCAACCACAGTCCAATTCACATTTTATCACCTGCACATGAGATATTTTCTAAAATAGGCCACTTACTAGTCCAAAGGTCATGCTTATGTATATATAAGGAACAAATTGTCTCATGCATATTATCATGGGATATTATTATATTGCACCACAGTGCAATGAAACTGGAAATAAATGACAAAAGAAACCAGAAAAACCACATAAATACATGGAAATTAAACAACACCCTACTCAACAATCAATGGGTTACAGATGAAATTAAACAAGAAAGTAAAAAATATCTACAATTGAATCAAAATTCAAGCACAACTTATCAGAATTTATGGGATGCAATGAAAGCAATTCTCAGAGGGAAAATTTTTGTTGTAAATGCACACATTAGGAAAACAGAATGGGAACAAATAAATACCCTCGTGCTGCAACTCAAACATGTAGAAAAGGAAAAGCAAACCAAACCCAAAGTAAATATGAGAGGAAATTATAAAGATTAGAACACAAATTAATGCCATCAAGACAAAGAAAACAGTACAAAGAGTTAATGAATCAAAATGCTGGTTCTTTGAAAGGTTAAATGAAATTGATAAGCTCCTACCTAACCTCATCAAAAAGAGGAAAGAAAACACTCAAATTCAAGTAATAAAGAATGAAATGGGTGAAATTACCACAGATCCTGTGGACATTCATAAGGTCTTCAGTAGCTACTTTGAGAATTGTTACTCTCACAGAATCAAAGACAGAAAAGAAATGGACAGATTCCTAGAAAGACACCAATTACCAAAACTGAATCAAGAAGATATAAGAACTCTCAATAATCCAAGAACAGCCGTTGAAATTCAAAATGTCATAAACAACCTGCCAAAATGGAAAAGTTCAGGTCCCAATGGATTCAAGGCTGAATTCTATAAGAAATTTACATAAAATATAATCCGAGTAGTGCTTAAACTCTCCAATGAAATAGAAAACAATTCTCCCAAAAATCACTGGAGGCAAGAATTATAATGATACCAAAACCAGAGAAAGATCCAATTAAAAAAGACAACTACAGGCCAATTTCCCTCATGAATATAGATGACAAAATCCTCCATAAAATAGTAGCAAATAGAATACAGTAAATCATTAAGAAGATTATACACCATGAACATGTAGGATTCATCTCAAAGATACAAGGATGGTGCAACACACTAAAATCTATAAATGTAATAAACTATATCAATAGAAACAAATCCAAAAAGTATATGATCATCTCAATTAATGCAGAAAAGGCTTTGGACAAAGTCCAACACTCATTCATGTACAGAGACCTACAGAAAATTGGAATAGATGGCCTCTATCACAATCTGATAAAAGCCATTAATGATAATACAAATATTAACATAATTCTCAATGGGAAAAACTGAAATCTTTTACTCTCAGATCAGGTACAAGACAAGGATATCCTCTATACCGCTGCTCATTCAGCATAGTTCTGGATTCATTAGCTATAGTCATTAGAAAAGAGAGAGAAATAAGAGGAATAAGAATAGGTAAAGAAGAAATTAAACTATCATTATTTTCAGTGGCATGATACTCTACTTGGAAGACCAAGAAAGTCCATCAAGAAGCTACTAGAATTAATACACAAATTTAATAGCATACCAGGATACAAAGGCAATGCTCAAAAGTCAGTAGCATTCCTCTCTATATATAACAAACACACTGAGAGAGAAATTAGTGAAACGATACTTTAACAATAGCACTGCAGCAAATGAAATAATTAGGAATTAATCTAACTAAAGAGGTAAAAGATTTATTCAATGAAAATTGCAGTACTTTCAAAAAAAGATCATAGGGGATTTAAGAAATTGGAAATATATTCCCTGCTCCTGGATAGGAAGAACCAACATTTTGAAGATGGACATACTCCCAAAACTGTCATACAGATTTAATAAAATCATTATAAAAAAAAACCCACCAACATACCTCACTAAACTAGAGAAATCATTCCTAAAATTTATTTTTTACTTTTTATTTTTTGAATGGTACCAGGGTTGGAACTCAGGACTTTGCATTTTCCTGGCAAGCACTTATTCCACTGAGCTATCTCTGAAGCCCCCTAAAATTTATTTGGAACCAGAAAAAAGTATAGAATAGAAAAGACAATCCTGGGCAACAAAGGCAAGGAAGGCATAATAATTCCTCCCTTGAAACTATATTACAATGCTACTGTGATAAAATCAGTATGGTATTGGCAAAAAATAGACCTGAGGATTAATGGAATAGATTAGAAAATGCAGAAACTTCTACAAACACACTCAGCCACACATCTTTGACAAAGGGGCCAAACATTTTTACTGGAAGAAAGATAGCCTCTTTAACAAATGGTGGTGGAAAAATGTGCTCTATACATGCTGAAAACTAAAATCTAAGGATCAGGGAGATGGCTCAATGGAATATGTGCTTCCCTGGCAAGTGCAAGGGTCTGAGTTCAATTCCCTGTTCTGAAAACAAACAAACAAACAAACAAACAAAACCCTAAAACCTCACCCAGGTCTATAAACATGCACTAAAGTAAAGTCAAAATGGATTAAAGATATAAACATTAAAAGAGAAACACTAAATCTTTGGAAGAGAAACTAGGAAGAAATCTTGAAGACATGGGATTAGGCAAACAGATCATGAACAAAAATCAAACTGCATGGGAAATGCTTGGAAAAATTAACAGTTGGGACCTCTTCTTACTGAGAAGTTTTTGCACATCAAGAGAAATTATGAACAGAGTGAAAAAAACAAACCACAAATTTGGAAGAAATCTTAAACAATAAACACTCAGACAAAAGTCTTCTATCTAGCATTTATAAAGAACTAAACACCATTAGGGCCCAAAAATTTAATTACCCAATTCAGAAATAGGCATCTGAGATGAACACAAACTTTTCAGAGGAAGAAATACAAGAAGCAAATAAATACATGAAAAAGTGGTTCACATCACTAGCCATTGGTGAAATGCAAATTAAAACAACACTGAGATACCATCCTAGCTCACAAAGAATGGCTGTCACAAAGAAATCAACCAACAACAAATGTTGGAGAGGCTGCAGGGAAAAATGAACCCTTCTTCACTGCTGGTGGTAATGTACATTGGTACAACCATTATGGAAATCAGTGCGGAGACTCTTCAAAATCTAGGACCAGAAAACTCATTCATTCCAGCTATTCTCCTACTGGAAACTTTCCCAGAGAAACTGAAAACAGCATATTACAATGATATACGTACACCTATGTTTATAGCAGCACAATTTGTTACAGCCAGATCTTGGAAACAACCAAAATGCCCATCACCTTGGGAATGGCTGAAAAATTGTGTTTTTATACAATGGAATATTAACTCAGCTATAAAGAAAAATAAACTTGAAGTCTTCATATATAAGTGAATGCAACTTGAAGATATACTCACGAGTGAAATAAACAAGACCCACATGGATAAATATTGGATTGTCCCTCTGGTGTAGAAACACAAAAGAAGAAATAAAAATTGAAATGTATAATGTAGTTAAATGGAAAGAGATAGCATAAGGATTAAACAATGCAGAGAAAAAAAAGGAGAAAACTTAGAAAACATGGCATAGGAAAAACCATACATTTATATAAACAAGATTGTTAAGTATCTTCATGAGGTCTTTGAAGTTTGTTTTTTTTTTTTTTTTTTTTTTTTTTTCTTTCGGAACCAGGGATTGAACTAGGCCCTTGTACTTGTCAGGCAAGTGCTTATTCCATTGAGTCATCTCCCCAGCCCTTTTTTGTTTTTGAGATTTTTGAATATAGCAGTCATTGGATAGAATTCTCACATGACTAACTCTACATTCTGTTATCTGTGAACTAAGTAACTATACAGATCATAGAAAAATGTAGTAATAAAACCATACTTGAAATACCTGTCATTTTGATCTTCTAAATGTATACTGCTTCTAATGTCTTATCAATTATTGCTATATACTCCTTAAAGTAAATGTAAAAAAAGTAATAAAAGAAAATTAGGGACAAGCAAAAAAGTGTTGCAGGATTGTAATGCCACAATGTTGCATATGGTGTGATTTCTAAATTTTTGTGTAAAATTGTTTAATTATTTTTTCTTTAGAATAAGGGATTTAAATTTTAGAATATCCATGAATATTGGAAAATAGCAATTCTATGTTATATCTAAGGCATATGATATCCAGATAGTGATGTTAAGCTCAACTGTCTCTGTTTCAGGGTAATAATATCATTAAATTTCTCTTCTTCATGTTTAATAACTGAAGTTTTCAGACCATTAATTAGAGAAATAGAGGGTCTACAAGGATAACCAATGTTTTGGCCCTAGCCATTCAAGGTCAGTGAGGACTCAGGACATAATAGAACCTCTGATCTGACATCCTCTAACTCATTGGTGTCCCAAATTTTCTTATCAAGGAGATTATGGATCCACAGAGGAACATGATTGACAATGTATAACGTGCCTAAAGAGACTCATCTAGAGAGAAAATATTCTCTCACGCTTTCACAGAGTACAAATTTGTAAAGCAATGGCCGTGACTCATCCAGATAGTTGACACTGACAAAAGATCTACAATGTGCTGTTCAGGATTTTAGGATAAATCCTGAGGAGATTTGACTGACTTTGTGAGACACAAAAACATTTTTTAGTTATGAACGTCTTGCTTTAACTTGGCCTTAACCATTCAGAAAAAAAGTATAAACATGAGGTAAAAACATAATGCCATATTAATATGCTGAGCTGTAAAAGGCTCAAGTCCACAACTTCTGACAATTGCCAATTCTGCTGATAATTCACTAATATTGTGGACTATTGGACTATATTGGCTTAGTTTTCTGAATTTGAGTACCTACTATTTTTAGATTGGTTTCAAGTATGAAAAGGTCCTTTCAAGACTTTTTCCAAATAGAGCTTCTGTAACTGTAGTGGAACACCCATGTCTGATAAAATAAAACAAAAAAGAGGGATATAAATAAAGCACTAGTTTGTAGTGAATTAAAAATATATGTATATACAAGATAGTTAGGACATATATGCAGCTACTTTCTCTTAATTTAATGAGAAGGGTTTGTACTAATATTGTTTAGACACGATATCATGTCTGCATCTTGTCCTCTGAATAATTGCTATGAAGACAACAATATGCAGTGTACTAATTATTGTAATTGTCCTGCCAACCTGTTTTGAAACTATTTCATTGCAATTTTATCTTTCTTTTCTCATTAAAATGAATAAAAGATAAAAGAAAAGAAAGATATATAAAATACTTTGGAGCTATGAATGGAAATCTGGGAGTGATAGATTGGGACTAATACTTTTCTGAACTCTGTTTTCTCTAAATTCTTGTGTTATGTTGTATATCTGGTTTGGTGTTCTTTTATGCATTTGGGTGCAATTCTCTGTAGTACTATGTATTTTAGAAATATTTTCTAAGACATTTTGATTTTTTATTTATAATTTTTGGTCTTATTTTTATTTTTGTTTATTTTTTATTATTATAATTTTCTTTTATTTTGAAGAGTACAAACAAGAGCAAGAAAAGCAAAAGCAAAAAGAGAAACAGGGTAACATAACAATACATACATTACAGATTTTTAAAACAAGAATAACTGATTAACAGTGATTTATATATTATCTATTCTTAACTTCAAATCTGTTGCTTAGATTAACAGATACAGTTATACAAGATGGGACATATGACAGAATATTACCACATGTTTGCAAGAAGTCTTAAATTTTTGTTCTTGTCTTTCATTTTCTTTTATTACCTTTTATAAAATAATTACTTTAAAGAGAGTATCGTACTAAAGAAAATAAAATTGTGATAGAAAAAGGCATTTTTTAAAAGAGCATAAAATACTATTAAAACAGAAAAAATACAGGTGATACATAATTTCACTTAATGAAGTATTGTGAATTTAAGTGTTTGCTGTAATAAATAATGTTGTTTTCCAACCAGATACCCATATTACCAGATGCATGCATATAAAATTGGAATAAGAAGAAAAAAGAAAGAAGTGTGTCAGAAATTAAGAAGGAAAAAAGTGTAAACAATTGAAAAAAGGAGACAAAATAAATGAAGTTTTATCTGCTGCTTTCCACAGACTAGCGGAAATGCATAGTAGAGTTGTCCAAACTATAATGATTACTTACTTAGATCAATCTCTTTCCCCCAAACTCCCTCCTATCTTTCTCAAAACAGTAACTCTTTCCTTTTAAATAAGTCTGTTTCCTTTTCCCAGTGCCTAATTTGGCTTTCAGGTACTCACACTAAGGAGTACCTGAGTACCTTTTCAGGTACTCACACTAAGATATACTTAGTATATCTAAGTATATCTTACCCTCTTCCTTCATTTGCCCTTTTCCTCATCCCAGTTTTTCCTTCCCATTGAACAATTTCTTTCTCTTTCATGATATCTGTTGTACTTATCAGATTTTCATTACTCATGGGCCAGGGAGATGGCATAATAGAATAAGCACTTCCCTAGCAAGCGCCAGGGCCTGAGTTCAATCCCCGGTTCTGCAAAAAAAAAATAAATAAATAAATTGATAAAAATAAGATAAATAAAATAAAATAAAGAAGATTTTTGTTACTCTTTCAGGTTCTCACACTAGCAAGATAACGTATGTTGGCACATGTGGGTCTGATTTATTTCACTGACCAATATAGTCTGTAGCTGCACCCATTAAGTACAAAAAGCCTTGAGTTTATCTTTTTTATAGCTGAATAATACTCCATTGTGTAAAAATACCGTGTCTTTTTATCTATTTCTCAGCTGATGGGCATCTGGGTTTAACTATGACAAGTTGCACAGTTATAACATGGATGCACATATGTCGCTGTGGTATGATGATTTCAGCTCTTTGGAAAAAATATCCAGGAGGGGAATATCTTGCTTGAATGGGACATCTAATCCTAGATTATTGAGGATTCTCAATACTGATTTACCTAATGTTTGTACCAACAGTGGAGAAGTATTCCTTTCCCCCGACAGCCTCTCCAACATTTGTTATTGGTTGACTTCTTGATGATAGCCACTGAAGCACTAAATCTTCTGGAAGAGAAAGTAAATAGAAACCTTAAGGACATAGGAATACATAAAGAGTTCAATAAAAAATAATCAAACTGCATGGGAAATGCTTCAAAGAATTAAAAATTGGGGTCTCATCATTTTGAAAAATTTCTACATATTAAAACAAATCACCAACAGAGTAAAAAGGAAGCCTATGAAATGGGAAGCAATTATAGCAGACTATCTGTCAGATGAAGGAATCCCATTTAGAACATACAAAGAACTAAAAAAATCAGACCACCAAAATTCCAAAGACTCAATCCAAAAATGGGCATCTGATGAATATATACTTCACAAATTGAGATACAAGTGACAAATAAATATATGAAAAAATGTTCAGTATCATTGGTCATTTTAGAGATGCAGATTAAAACAATGTTGAGATATAAATTTTTTGCTTTTCAACATTTTATAAAAATTATTTCAGTTGTACAAGGGCATTGGAATCTTAATGAAGAGTCCTTGTATACCACTGACCTAGCTTCCCATTTTAGTGATGCTCATAGTCATACTATTATCTAAACTCAAATAATTTTCCCAATATCATCAATGGCACTAAAACATTTTTTTACCTGCACAACATGGTTAAATACTAATAGCAGCATTATAACACCGGATATTTCAGCTGATTAGTTTAGATAATATCACTGTGCTTTATAAGAACTTATTAAAATATGATATGGTTTTAAATAAAAAGAACTTAATACAGTAAACACACATTGACATTAATACTTCTCATATATTTTATCTTGCTTCAAGCACACTTATCGTTTTCTCTACTTTCTGAAGCGAACTGGAAGTCTTGATTTATGAGTGCCTTTACAAGATACAGTAAAAAATACAATGAATGTTACTGCCAAGTATCATGCAGCAAAAGTGCAGAACCACAAACAAGCAAGCAAACCAACCAACCTGCATCTCCTCTTACGCCTCCTTCACTGGTTCTGATGCTGTGAGCCATCGGGCTCTCTCCCAAAATCAAAGTTACCATGAAAGGTAAATATTTTGAAATAATTTGGGACACTCAGTTAGCTCAGAGAGTGCAACTAAAGAACTCATGAAGCATTCAACTTCTGCTTTTGTGTTTGTTTGTTTGTTTGTTTGGCTGTTTTTTAAATGTATTTGTCACAGGGTCTCACTAGGCAACTTGACTCATAGTGATCCTCCTGTTTTCAGCCTCGCCAGTGCTGGGATTTCAGGCATGTGCCACCACGCTGGGACTTCGTGGCAGTCTCAGCACACCTGTGGGTGGCGCCAGCATAGTCTGTGGTTCGGGGGATGAGACCCAAGTCAGTTGCTGCACTTGTCTCAACAGGCGCTTAGTCCACTGAGTCCTCTCACCAGTCCAGAACTTCTAAAATAGATTCAGAAAGTGACAAGAAATTTTTCATTGCTTTTATTTATTTTTCTCAGCTATTCTAATAATTATTTCTAAAATAATATTCGTGGGCTATTTACTACCTTTTAAAAATTACTTCTTACCGTTTTCTGCCCAGTTCCGGGAGCCCCCAGACCCAGTCCTAGCCCAGGTCCGGTGAGTGTGCGGAGAGTTTCCTGCTACCCTGCGCCGGCGGGACCAGTCC
>NW_004524670.1:2493096-2508969 GCF_000260255.1 Octodon degus | reverse complement strand
TTATGATTTTGCTTTAGAGACTTGTATAATAGTTTTCAGGTAAAATTATAAGAACAACACTTCTTTCTTTTTAAATTTTTTTTAAATTTCAAAGACAGAGAAAAAAGATTAACATAACAAGGAAACCAATTTTCAAACTAAGTTATTAAGACTGTTACAATAGATGACAGATTGTATACTGTTGTCTCCTCTTGTTCGGCCAGAGTAGAAGACATAGACATAATGTGTTGTCTACACAATAATAACAACACAAAACTCTCTTTTTAATGAACTAAGAGGAGGTAGCTGCACAGCAATCCTAACTACCTTGTGTATACATGTTTTTCCTCTTTTTCTGTCTTCATTTCCCCTTTTTCTTATAAAAATCTTCAAACATTTTAAACCTGATGTGATCAGTGCTATAAACTTAGGGTAAAGTGAATTACTGTGAAAAATACTGCTCTCTATAGTTGCCTACAATGTTTCATTCCAAGAATTGATGGTGGATTTCTATCTATTGATAGCTATCATACTTTTTCTTTGATTAATCTAGTGAATTAAATTAATGTGCTCTAATATTTTTTCATCTTTGTACTTCAAGTTTTTAAAATAATTTCATTGATTGGGCCACCAAGATAGCTCAGTGGTCTAAAGTGCCTGCTTAGGCAAGCTTAGGCAGTTGCAGGAGTCCACCAACCATGCCCTCAGGGTAGGCTGAGCCAACCAAAAAATTTTTTTTCATGGATTTGTAAATTATACTCTCTTAAAAATTTCTCAATTATATTTTGTGATTTTTAAACAAATTATGTGATTATCTTAAGCTTGATTAACATTGTAAAGTGTTTAGTTTAAAGTTTGCTGCAAATTTTACCACTTGATTAAAAAGAAAAATCAGTTTGTTTTGCTTCACCATACTTTCATTATGATACATCATGTTGTGTATTTCTGTTTTTTTCTCTTTGGGATTTGTTGAAGTGTTTCAGTCTTTTATTGCACCTAGAAATTTTTTTCTGTTAACAAATTAAATGATGTTTCTTCCTCATTTTCTATATAAGACAATTCTGTTTAGAGTATACTCTACTTCCCAGGGCAACTGCCCTTCCATTGATTTAACAACCTAGATTTGGCTTGCTCTGCCATGAGGAAAGACTGGGAAATAAAACAAGAGCTTTTTTTGTTGGTATAACTCACAGGTGAGTCTACTTCAATTGGAAGAGCTAAGCAATTCTTCTACCTGATTAGCGGTGTCCTGGGAAGTGTATGTTCTTTTATTCTCAGGAAAGACAAGAACATGTAACAGAAAAACACAATGATGAATATTTTCTTCATGTGTTTAATTTTTGGAGTCTGATGCTCAACATTACTTACAGGGCTTTGTATGGTCAATATGGTGGGAAAGTCTATGTGTTTTTCAATTTTCACTACACTGGGGGAGATTATATTGGAAAAGGAAACCAAATCAAAATATAGACCTGAATCATTTTTTCTTCTATAAAACATTAGAGTAAGACAAGTTATCTAATTTTCCCTCATTTTTTAAATACTTTAATTAGGCCTTACCTGGCTCTATGTAATATTCTTAGATTTAACTTCCTGTGTTTTAGGGACTAGCACCTTCTTCTTCCTCTGTAACATTATGTAGATTACAAAGAAAAACAATTATGCTTCTCTCTAATAATTTAAAGACTGCCATTAGAGCTCCACAAAAGTTCACTGCCTAACTTTCAGTTTCATCTGCATAGCTAACCCTGGGTAGTCTCTATTATTTTTTGAATCTTACATTTTCCAGAAATGTAATTGTTATTTTATATATTACCTCTATTTGCTTGCATAAAGAAGATCTTATTGTGATATCATGCTATAATTCTAAGTCTAGGAAAAATTTTGTTACTATTTTTGTTCTTTCTTTATTAGTTCATACTCTTATTTCTCTAATGCACTTTTATAATGTGGATTCAGTTCATTGCTCAACTTTTCAAATTTTTTTTCATGATCAGGAACTTATATAGGGAAATTTCTATTTTGTATTTTTAAAGAATACAAAACTGTGATAGAAAAAAAAACAGCTTTAGAAATGATACAAGATCTCACCAAACAAAGCAATAGGAATTCATCAATGGTTGCACTATTATATGATGCCATTCTCCAATCAATTGTTCACATTACCAGATATGAAAATGTAAGATTCCTTTAAAGAAAAACAAAATAAAACAATAACAAAGAAGTTCTCGAAATTCAAGAGAGTATTTAGAATTTAACCTTAGTGAAAGTGAAAGTCTTTTACAGTGGAAACAACAGTGCTGTGAAAAAGATGATGGAAAGGGACAGGAGAGGAAGGAAGTCCCATGTTTATGGGAAGAGAGAAAAAATACAATTAAAGTTCTCATAGCCCTAATACTGATTCACAGATTTAATGTAATCCTAACCACAATACCAATAACATTCTATATCCTTGTAGAACTGGGATAAGCCATCAAAAATTCATGTGAAACCAGAAGATACACAAAGTAGCAAAGAAATCCTGGATAACAGGAGCAAATTGGAAGAGATTACAGTTCTAGACTCTGAGTTCTATTACAGAGCTCAGGTTTTTTTTTTTAAAAAAATGTATTTTAATCACTGCGTGGTACTAGAAGAAAAAACAATGTTAATCAGTGCAGCAGAATTAACGTTGTAGAAACTTTCCCAGGTACATTCAAGTTTGATTTTACCCAAGGTCAAAAATATTACACTGATATACAGATAACTTCTTCAATAAATAGTTCTGGAGAAAATAACTATCAAATGTAGGATTGAATAGGACCCATGTATCTTACCAAATTCTCAACTAACATTAAAGCAGATCAAGATCAAAATTAAAAAAAAAAAGCACTTAATCTGCTGGAAGAATAAATAGGCAAAACCCTTGAAGATACAAACATCAATAAGGACTTTCTAAACAGAATCCCTTCTCCTTAAGAGATAGTGTAAAAGATCAACAAATGTATTATTAAATGAATATCTGTCCAGACAAGAAAAGAAATAAACAACAGAGAAAAGAGACCACCTGAAGAATGGGGGTGGGGGGAGAAAGCCAGCTGTCCTCCAATGAATGAAGGGCCAATATGTAAAATGCATAAATAACTCAATGAAATTATACCCTCAGCAACAACAAATAAAACCAACATGTACACTGGCTAATTGAAAAGAACATTTATTTCTCCTAAGAATTCTCAACGGGCAGTAAATAACTGAAAAAATATTCAACATCTTTTGGCATTAAAGAAATGCAAATTAAAATGACACCTAGATCCCATTTTCTCCAGGAGAATGGTTTTCATTGAGAAATCATTTAATGATGAATACTAGAAAGACTGATCTCCATTGGTGGTAGCAGACTAACATAAAGTGTGCCAACTAGTACTACTGCTTTGGAAAGCAGTATGGATATTCCTATAGAAGTTAAAAAGAGGAATTGTATTGGGCTGCCTGTTCCTTGAGTAGATATAATCCCCCAAAAGATAAGACATCATATTACAGCACTACATTCACATCTGTGTTTAGTGTAGTTCAAATCATAATAAATAAATATTGAATTTTGCCTATGTGTCTTTTAACAGATGAACAAATAAAAAATAGTAATTATATACTATGGAGTACTACTCTGTCATAAAGAAGAATAAACCAAGGTCATTTATAGAAAAATAAATATAACTCGAGACCATAATGCTAACTGAAATAAATCACACACAAAAAAGCTTAAGTATCAGATGGTTTATTTTATATAAAACATCCAGATCACACTGCTTCTTTTATATGAGAAATACAAATTATAAATAAATAACAATAAAAAGACAGATAGGAAATAGTGAGATAGTCTTACATAGAAGGAAATAAGCCCAAAAGATCAATAAAAGATGAAAAGAAGAAATGAGGGGACCAAAGAAGAATTTAGATGTGAGAGGTACATGAACCAAATCTGTACAAGCAATATAATTGATATATACTGCAACCATCTACTAAAAGAATGGAGGAAAGAAAGAATGATTGGATACCAACAGGTAAAATACCATGCCTGTGAAACTCAATGCTAAATGTGATAATCCATTTTTAGTATTCTAATAAATCCATTTTTGGGTTCCAAAGTGAATAAAAAAACCCAATGAATTAGAAACTTCTCATTCTCTCTCTCTCTCTCCTTTCCTTCCTTTTCTTTCTTTCTTTCTTTCTTTCTTTCTTTCTTTCTTTCTTTCTTTCTTTCTTTCTTTCTTTCTTTTTTTGTATTTTGTACAGGTCTACAGGGTCTCACTATGTAGATCAGACTCATAGTGATTCTCCTGTTTTCAGCCTGCCAAGAGTTGCGATAACACGTCACCACACCTAGTCTCAATTGCTGTCTCAGTGTACACCGGGGACGGGGCTGGCATGGTAAGCCGGGATTGAGCCCTGGCCTCTGAGCTCTGGCTAAGCAGGTACTTTAGTCCACCGAGCTATCTGGCCTGCCCAAGTGTTCTTTTTGTTGTGGTTCTTGTTGATGATGACTCTTCTTTCACTTTCAAATCATTTCTTATGACCATAATATAGAAAAATTCTCCATCTTAGTGAACAATGTGATTAAATTGCTTCCAGTTCTTTTTGTAGCTGAACACCTGAACACATTTGTGAATTTCCTTGGTGCAGTGTATGCTTCCATATTCCATTATTAGAACTCAGACAGCTTAGAGGAGGCACTGTTTCTCTTACTACAATAATATTTAAACTTCTTCACATCTATTGAGAACTCAGTGTTAACTTTTATTTAATTTTCTCAATTCATTTACTTATAGTATACCTAACATCGGAAATTCCTACATGTGAATTCGAATCTTGTAGCTATCACAGTATGCTCTTAATAGTTCTGAAGCAATAGCCCACTTGCTTTTTCTCTTAGAATTCCTGTGAAACAAGAGTAAGTACTATACTTTACACAATATGAAGATTATCCTCACTTCAATTACAGGTGAAATAGTTATCATTTATTTGCCTAATCAGTGAAATTTTATTGTAGAAACAGAACATATACTGGTCAATGACCAGAGGCAGACAGAATGAACTTAATAACACATTTAGGGCATACTATTAATTTTTTGTAATAAATAGTATTTTTTCAGTGTGATAAGTTATGATAGAAAACAAGATTATTACCCAGTATCATGTAGGTGTTTATTAGATGTCAAAGGTAAATGAAGATAAGTATATAGGGAATTCAATGTTTAATAAATGGTTCAATTAAAATATTTTTTATATTTTAATCATGCCAGCTATTACTTTGCTAAGCAATTAAACAGAATTCATTCAACCAGGGCTAACCTGAGCCTGTGGGACAAGCCAGTCTCTGTCCAAATGCAGAGTAGGTGAGACCCTCTTCCAACACCTTGGGACTCTTCCTCATCACTCCACAGCACCCCTCAACCCGCTCGCTAAGTGAGAATTTCTGCCATGTTCTGGGTTCCCCAGATCCAGTCCTAGCCCAGAGCCCGATAATGTGTGGGAAAGCTTCCGGCTACCCTTCGCAGGTGGGACCTGCCAGTCCAAGCCCAGGAGCAGCATGGGTGAGATCCTCTTCTACACCATTGAGATCCCCCACACACACCGCTCCACAGCACCCCTCCCACCAGCCCAGTGAGAATTTCTGCCACATTGTGGGGACCCCTGGATCCAGCCCTAGCCCAGGCCCAGTAAGTGTGTGGGACAGCTTCACCTCCTCCTTACTCCACTTTCTCCCCTCCAGACTCAGCTCAGGCCTAACATACAGGCCTAGGGTGAAACCCAGCAGCTGTAATCCCTGCAGCGAGAGTAGGGACAGAACCACCCAGCTAGTCCAGGAGCAGAACATCTTGCCAGAGGGGCACAACAGGTTCACTCCCAAGGCAGCAGCAGGAAGGAATTGAGCACAGCAGCCAGACCCAAGCCAGGCACAGCTGGATAAATCCAAACTTTGTAGATCTGTGCCTGAATTTCAGTGGGTGTCAAGGTTATAACTGCACCAAAGCTCTACAACAAAGGTCAGAAGACAGTGCTACACAAAATGACAATGAGAAGGAGAAAAATGCAATCTCAGACACCAAGCCCACCCATAACAAGTGAAGAGGACACTAACACAGAACTAATTGTGAACCACACAGCTGAAATCAATGAATCAACAACTTCTGAAATAAAGAAACAACTGCAAAAATGTATAGAGGAACTAAGACTGGAAATGAAAAAAGAAATCCCTGAATTAATAGCATCTGAGGTAAAGAATCAAATGCAGAAAAACATGGAGGAAACCCAAAGCCCACACAGAACAAGAGCAGAGGACAGTAGCTCAGATCAAATGCATGAATTAATAGCATTGATAGTAAATAAGCAAGAGCAGAAAGTTATACAGGAAATCAGAGCAGAATTCTTTTCTAAAATTAAAAAAATAATTATCAGAACTCAGAATCTGAGGTAAAGAATCACTACAGAAACATAAGGAGGAAACTCAATTTGAAGAAAACACTGCAGTAAAAGATATGTCAACCAGACAAAAAATTAACAAAGAAATAACAGAACTGAGCTGTAGCTTGAAACAAATGGACTTGGTAGACATATACAGAGTGTTCTACACAAACACAGCTGAATACACATAGGTATTAGCTGCACATGGGTCATTTTCTAAAATACACCATATACTGGTCCATACGTCATGCTTAAGTATATGCAAGAAAACAGAAATTATCCCATGCACATTATCTGACCACAGTGAAATGAAACTGGAAATAAATGACAAACCAGAAAAAAACCTAAATACATGGAAATTAATTGACATTCTTCTCAGCAACCAATGAGTCACAGATGAAATTAAACATGAAATTCAACAATATCTACATTTCAGTGAAAATTCAAGAACAACTTATCGTAATTTATGAGATACGATGAAAGCAGTTCTCAGAGGGAAATTCATACCTGTGAACTTACACATTAAGAAAACAGAGCGGGAACAAATAAATACCCTAATGCTGCACCTCAAAAATCCTGAAAAGAAAGAGCAAACCAAACCCAGAGCCCATAGATGGGAAGAAATCATAAAGATTAGAGCAGAAATTAATTCAATTGAGATGAAGAAAATAGTTCAAAGAATTAATGGAACAAAAACTGGTTCTTTGAAAGATAAAATAAAATCAATAAGCTCCTAGTTAACCTCATCAAAAAGTGGATGAAAAAAATTCAAATGCAAGCCATAAGGAATGAAAAGGGTGTAATTACCACAGACCCAGTTACTACTTGGTAGTAATAGCTAGCAATAGCTACTTTGAGAATCTTTACTCTCACAGAATAGAAAACATAGAAGAAATGGAAAGATTCATAGAAAGGTACAAATTACCAAAACTGAATTGACAATATATAAGCACTATCAATAGCCCAATAACAGCCAATGAAATAGAAGATGTAATAAAAAACATACCGACAAAGAAAAGCCCAGTTCTGGATGGATTCACAGCTGAATTCTACAAGAAATTTACAAAGGATGTAGTCTCTATACCCCTTAAACCTTTCAATGAAATTGAAAAGGAAGCAATCCTCCCAAAATCATTACTGGTGGCAAATATTATACTGATACCCAAACCAGGGAAAGACATAACTAAGAAAGAGAACTACAGACCAGTCTACTTCATGAACATAGATGTCAAAATCCTCAATAAAATCCTATCAAATAGAATACAGCAAATCATCAAGAAGATCTTACACCATGACCAGGTAGGATTCATCCCAAGGATGCAAGGATGGTTCAGTATTTGAAAATCTATAAATGTAATACACTATATCAACAGAGTGAAAACTAAAAACCACATGATCATCTCCATTGTTGCAGAAAAGGCTTTTGGCAAAGTCCAACACTCATTCACGTTCAAAGTCCTACAGAAAATTGGAATAGATGGCTTCTACTTCAATCAGGTAAAAGCCATTTGTGAAAACCCAACAGCTAACATAATTCTAAATGGGGAAAAACTGAAATCTTTTACTCTTAGATCTGATACAAGACAAGGATGTCCTCTGTCACCACTCCTATTCAATATAGTTCTGAAATCATTAGCTACAGCCATTGGACAAGAGAAAGAAGTAAAAGGAATTAGAATAGGTAAAGAAGAAGTTAAATTTTCATTCGTTGCAGATGACATGATACTTTACTTAGAAGACACAAAAAACACCACCAAGAAGCTACTAGAATTAATACAGATATTCAGTAGCATAGCAGGATACAAAGGCAATGCCCAAAAGTCAGTAGCACTCCTCTACACAGATAACAAACACATTAAGAGGGAAATTACAGAAACAATACCTTCTACAATTGCACCGAGGAAAATGAAACACCTTGGAATTAATCTAACTAAATAAGTCAAAGATCTTTTCAAAGAAAATTACACAACTCTTAAAAAAGACATCATAGAGGATTTCAGAAAATGGAAAGATCTTCCATGCTCCTGGATAGGAAGAACCAACATAGTGAAGCTGGCCATACTCCCAAAAATGCAATCCCTATGAAACTACCACCAATATACCTCACAGAAGTAGAGATATCATCCCTAAAATTTATTTGGGACTGGAAAATACCTACAATAGCAAGGGAATGCTGGGTAATAAAGACAAGGCAGGAGGCATTAGAATCCCTGACTTGAAATTATACTATAAGGATACTGTGATAAAATCAGCATGGTACTGGCAACAAAATAGACCTGATGCTCAATAGAATAGATTAGAAGATGCTGAAACTCCTACAAACACACTCAGCCCCCTTATCTTTGACAATGAGGCCATGCACACTCACTGGAGGAAAGATAGCCTCTTTAACAAATGGTGCCGGGAAAACTGGCTCTCTACATGCCAAAAACTAAAAATTGACCCAGGTCTATCACCATGCACTCAGCTAAAGTCAAAATGGATTAAAGATCCGAATATTAAAATATAAACACTAAATCTCCTGGAAGAGAAAGTATGGGGAACTCTTGAAGACATAGGGTTAGGCAAAGAGTTCATGAACAAAAATCAAATCGCACGGAAAACAGTTGAAAGAATTATCAACTGGGACCTGCTCTTACTGAGATATTTTCTTCACATCAAAAGAAATTACCAGTAAAGTGAAAAGACAACCCACAATTTGGAAAAAATCATGACAAATAAGTACTCAGACAAAGGTCTGCTCTCTAGAATTTATAAAGAACGAAAATACACTAGGACATCAAAATTTAAAGACCCAATCCAGAAATGGGCATCTCAGATGAACACATGCTTCTCAGAGGATGAAATTAAAGAAGCGAATAAATATATGTAAAAATGCTCCACATCACTAGTCATCTGCAAAATGCAAATTAAAACAACATCGAGATATCATCTCACCCCAGAAACAATGGATATCATAAAGAAATCAACCAACAACAAATGTTGGAGAGGCTGTCGGGAAAAAGGAACCCTTCTTCACTGCTGGTGGGAGTGTAGACTGGTGCAACCGTTATGGAAAGCAGTGTGGAGACTCCTTAGAAAACTTGGACTGGAAATCCCATTTAAACTAGCTATTCCTCTACTAGGAATTTTCCTGGAGCATCTGGAAACATCATATCATAGTGATACATGTATGTCTATGTTTGTAGCAGCACAATTTGTGATAGCAAAATCTTGGAAACAACCAAGATGCCGATCACCTGAGGAATGGATGTAAAAGATGTGGTATTTTTATACAATGGAGTATTACTCAGCTATAAAGAATGATAAACTGGAAGTTTTTGTATTTAAGTGGATGCCACTTGAAGATATACTCGTAAATGAAATAAACCACACATGTGTAAATGTCATATAATTTCCCTAGTATAAGAACTCAAATTGGAAATACAAATAGAAAGGTATAATACAACTAAAAGGAAACAAGAACTGAGGACTAAGTAATTAAGAGGGAAAGAATAGCTAGGAAACATGACAGGGGCAAGCCATACAGATATATGTAGAATATGAGTAATGCAATGATCCTGAGAATAATAATAAGACTTTTGAATCTAGCAGTTAATTGGAATGATTCTCACCTGACTAACTATATATACAGACACCTGTGAACTAAACAACTGCACTGAAGATGGCAATTTGTAGTAGTAAATTCATGCATGAAGGGCCTGTCATTCTGGTCTTCTGAATATGGGCGGCTTGTCATGACATGCCAGTTGCTGATGTGCTATCTGTCAGATAGATGATTGTTCAAAAAGAAGGGGATGGTGAATGAAGGCATCAGACAGGAAAAGGAATGTTGCAGGACTGTCCTGCTACAAGGTTGTATATGGTTAGATTTCTGGACTTATGTGTAAACTTAAGACTTATATAATTTTTATGCCTATTTTTAAAATATATTTTAATTTTTTAAATGTTTTTTCATCATATTCTGTAGGGACTTAAAGTTTAACATAGCAATACTTGAAAATACTTGTTCCATGTTATGCCTAAGATGTTTGATATTAGGACAGATGGTGAGGTTAAGCTTAACAGCCTAAGTTGTATGGTAATAACAATAAGCTTGTATTCTGGAGGGTTAACAACCTAAGTTTGCAGACCAAAATTAGAGAAAAAGGAGAGCCACAAGGAAAGACAACATTTTGGCCCTAGCCTTCCAAGGTCAATTAAGACTCAGGACATGTGAGAACTTGTACTGCGATGTCATGTAGTGTCCCAAATTTTCTAATCAACGAGAATATGGGGCCACAGAGGAAAGTGATCCATGATGTAGAGTGTGCCTAAGGAGAGTCACATGGAAAGAAAACATTCTCTCAGGCTTTCACAGAGAGCACATTGGCCAAGCAATGACCGTGACTCATCTACATGGCTGACACTGACAAAGGATCTACAATCTGCAATACAGGGTTTCAGGGTAAATCCTGAGGGGATTTGACTGACCTTATCAGACCCAAAAGCTACAACTTTAGTTGCATAGGTCTTGCCTTATCTTGTTCTTAACCAACCAGCAGAAAAGCATAAAAATGAAGTATAAGAAATAAAGCCATGCTGTTATGTTGAGCTGTAAGGGACTCAGTTCAACAATTTCTGACATTGCCAGTGAAGCGGAAGACCCAATACTAGTATGGACTACTGGACTCTTTTAGAATAGTTTTTTAACTTAAACCTCTAATATTCAAATGACAGAACTACACAAAAAAGAGGATACAAATGAATGTCCATTTTGTATCAGTGTATTCAAAATGGTTAGGATAAATATATAGTTACATTCTCTTAATGAATAGAGGGATTTGTTCTAATAGTGTTTGTAAATAGGATGTCATATCTGCATCTTGTATGGAAAATAACCACTAGGAAGAGAGTTTGCAGTGTGTTAATTATTTGGGCTGACCTACCAGTTTTATTTGAACCTGTCTCATGACTATTTTTTTTTTTAAACAATCACTACATTTTATTTTATTTTATTTTATTTTTTTTAACATTTATTTAGTGTGTGTGTGTGTGTGTGTGTGGCCAGCTCAGCCCACCAGGGGGCGTGGCTGGCTGGCATGTGGTGCTGGAGGATCGAACCGCCGTCCCTGTGCTCTGCCAAGCCTGCTCCAAATAGGTGCTTCAGACCACTGAGCCATCTCTCCAGCCCCATGACTATTTGTTTCTCAGTAAAATTATGGAAAAAAAAGAGAAGAATTCATTCAACCTGTTCACTTGAAAGTTTTTTAAAAGGTCAGCAATAAGAAAAGATTTATCATTTGCAATCAACTTTTCACAATTAATATTAGTGTAAATGTGCTGCTAATAAATTCTGCATCTGAAATTATGTTGTAAATATTCAACATAAGATATTAATATGAATAATTATTAAAATTTCATAAATTATTGTGTGAAGAAATTATTTTTTGTTTAAAGATCATCAATTGCTAAAAGCACTTTCCCATAGTATGATGAAAATGGAAATAGATAATTTTATTGTTATCAAACAGTATTTTCCAATATTGGCTCTACCGTGAGCTGACTGGTATTCAGTTGATAGGCAGCATCATGTTTAGAATGACCTTGGAATTGACTTTCTTTATGAGGTCACTTTATGGCCACATTATTTGGGGTTAACTAGAGAAACACAGCCAAAACATCCTGTAATTTGCAATCCTAAACTGAGACTTAAGATTGTGAACTGATTTCAGTTCCTTTTCCTAACTTTTATTCTGATGATCTGAGTATCCTATAGACACCAGCACCATCTTCATGGAACAACACCTCCTTATTTGGCACCAGAGTCAAAGAAAAAGAATTTAGAAGAAAGTTCTCTAGAAGTCTCTTGTCTCAGACATGCACCACCAGGTAGGTAACATGCTGTTGAGTGCTATTGCAACAAAGAAGAGAACAGTTAATTGAGAAAATGTAGTTTAGTTCCATCAAATGGATACTTTACAAAACCATCACCTAATACTTAATTGTCCTTTAACAACTTCTATGATATCTTTAGTTATACAAACTTTAGACCAAATAAAACTAGAGGGGCCAAGGAGATGGCTCAGTAGAATAAGTGCTTCCTTGGCAAGTGCAAGGGCCTGAGTTCAATCCCTGTTTCTGAAAAAAAAAAATCCCTTGCTCCAAAAAAAAAAACTAGACTATAAATATAAGGAATTAAATTGATGAAATATGGAAAATAAACTTAAGTATGTCAGTAATTGGGATCATTATGGATAACTTTTCAAAAATATGTCTGACATAATATTTCTTTCATAGACTCTTTTTTTTATAGTTTTTTTTAACATTTATTTGTGTGTGTGTGTGTGTGTGTGTGTGTGTGTGTGTGTGTGTGTGTGTGTGACCAGCTCAGCCCACCAGGGAGCGGGGCTGGCTGGCATTGGTGCTGGGGGATTGAACCGTGGTCCCTCTGCTTTGCCAAGCTTGTTCCAAGTAGGTGCTTTAGACCACTGAGCCATCTCACCAGCCCCTCTTTCATAGACTCTTATGCAATCTAAAAAATCACGACAATTAGATTTTTAATTATACAAAATGTTCAAAATGATATATTTTAACCTGAATTTGAAAGCCATCTATAACACTCATCATTGATAAAGGGAAAACTTTTAGTTCATTTTTACACGTGCATGTAAATAATTTCTAATGCATTTTATTTGGGAACAGAATACATCAGTATACATTTAAAATATTAAGTTCTTAATATTAAGTTCTCTACAGATGAACTTAACGTTTAAAACATGTAATATTCTTTCTGAATTGGAATGGGAGAACATTTCTTTACCTTGTCCTCCAGAATGTTGGTTGTTACTACACATGAATAGAGGTATTAAGTAAAATAACTAATTTAATAGTTTCAAGCTGACAAAGAGGTTTTTATAAGTTCTGATAATGCATAAGAGCAATAAATTTACCTATGCTTTTATGTCATACCAAAGGACTTTCCTTTGAAGAGTGTTATTTCAGTATGTTTTTTTTGTGCAGGTTAACAATATAAATATCTACATGTGCTTTCCTATGATCTTTATCTCTAAATGAGATGAAAACAACATCTTAAATTATTATATTCACAGTTTGAGTATTATTGTTGCTTTTAAAAAGATTCATGTGTTAAATTATATATTCTCTTTCGTTTTGAGACAGGGTCTTTCTCCGCAATTCAGGCTGGCCCTGAACTCTGTAAGCAGGCTGGGCTCAAATTCATGGTAATCATCCAGCTCCAGATTTGAGCTATAATTTTTAAATGCTACATAAATTGTGTACATTTATGGGGCACAGTGAGACATTTTAACACATGTATAATTGCTCAAATCTGGATAATCATATTTGTTTTCTCATCCATTAGCATTTCTTAGTGTTGAACCTATTCAATATATTTTCTCTCCTAACCTTTTCAAAGTGTATAGAACCTTATTACTAGCACTGTTCACCATACTGCATACCAGAGCAGCACAATTTACTTTAACTTATAGAATTACATATTAGCATGTATATCAGTATTTCTTAAAATAAAATAACTAAGAAAAACATGAACCATATTCAGCCCAACCACTATTCAGAAATGCCTGATGGAGCATACCGGTAGTGCTGGGTGATTTTCTGTCAGAATACCTAGTACCTGTTTTCCCCTCCCCAGTAGAGTTGTCCCTGGATACCTGCTCACTTTCTGTTTCCTTTTCAGTTAGGAATTGCTATGTGACTAACTTATAACTAATGGACTATAAAAAGTAGTAGTGTTCCAACTCCACACAAGGAAGTTGTACTAATAAACTAATTAAAAAAAAAAAAAAAAAAACAGCACTGTGCACAAATTATATCCCTGTAGTGTTGAAATTCCTTTCTTATCCCTGGTCTTTTCCTTTCTCACCAACCTCAGTGTAGACAGGCTGATCTTGAAATCCATGCATTGAAGCCAGAAATTTTTTTTTAACTTCACTTCCTGCATGAAAGTACTGATAGAAGAGTCCAAAATCTGATCATTTTCTCAGTTTCATCATAAAGAAACAGTTTTTTATATTTGTTTTTCTATTTGTGATAACCTAATGAAATTCTATGACTTTAGAAATCCTATTTGTTTTTGGTAGGACTCAATTACACAATATTTAGTGGTGTCAGCTGTTTTAAGAATGGATAAGCAAGGGGCCAGGGAGATGGCTCAGTGGAATAAGCACTTCCCTGGCAAGTGCAAGGGCCTGAGTTCAATCCCTGGTTCCAGGAAAAAAAAAATGGATGAGGATTAAGAGGAGACCCATGCATTATGATGTAAATTTAAATGAGCATGCCTTAAAGTGAAAAGTGAACAAATACTATTTCAAGTGCAACACAAGAAAAACTAGATGTACGACCTGTATAAATCTGCTGTATAAGCAAACCCCAGAATTTTAGATTAGAGTAAAGCTATTTTCTTCTGGTGGCCACAAAATCAAGCAAATTATTATCCATATATTTATTGTTTTATATTATAATAAGCTTTGGAGTTATGTTTCTGTACAACAGAGAGAGGAATAATAAGTGGAAAATACTGAACAGCTGTGGGAGGTTAGATAGAAATATTCAGGCCTAACTGGCCTCTTGTCTGAGCACTAGAGACAAAGGCAAGGTGAGTGTGTGCTGACATGCTGCAGGGAAAATTTACATTGCTCGGTTCCTGTTGTTTACTTACTATGCACCATGCGTGGTGGGAGACACCTGAAAGCCTGTTGTATTCTGTGTGCTGGTCCCAGTCTGAGTGAATAAAGCCAGAATGTGCCTGTCAGTTGGGGCTCTTTGTGCAAGACTGAAAAGACCCTCTTGGCTCCCCACATTGTAACTTATTTAATGCCTTTCTGGGTCTCATCTGTATTTCCTTAGTTATGTACAAGCTTGTGAGTTGGTCTCCTATAAATAACAATAAGGAACCAAATCTCATACATTGTATTTCCAAAAGTAGTGATAAATTGAATTATTTTTTTTCACCATGAGAGGTTAGCCATGTAAATGTAAGAAGATATTCATGTTACAGTCAGAGAATAGGGCTTTGTTGAACTGGCAAGTGGAAAAAGAAGTTGGGTAAGGCAAAGTTGAGGGGGCAATAATGGTAAAGTTCTGAGAAACAAAAAGTAATGTTTTCAACTAGATTTCAGTTTTCATACATTAAATTTATTTTTATGAGACATTTTTTAAGCTAAGATATATGAGATTCTCCAGAGGTAAAAATGTAGATGAGGAGCAGAAATTTCTGGGCAGCAATAACATATTTATGAAAGAAACAATAGACAGGGGACTCCCTGAATTCATAAGGATTTGAAGATACCTAGTTTAAAGATGCACATATTTTTGCAGATTCTCTCCTAATTGAAAATATGCAAAACAGTTAATATGAGTTTTTGAATTATGTAGTATATGCCTTACTGTATTCCCTCACTTCTTGTCAAATAAATCCTAATCTACATATAA
>NW_004524670.1:2467041-2492996 GCF_000260255.1 Octodon degus | reverse complement strand
GAGAGAGGGAGAGAGGGAGAGAGGGAGAGAACGCTTTATATTTTTTGGAAATGTCTGTAGAGATACTGAAAGTTTCCGGCCCCATGTGACATTATGTGCCTCACACATCAGCACTGAGAGAAAACACTTCATAAGGACTTTCCTCATGGCGCTTGGGAGCCCCCTCATCCATCCCTCATCACATCCTCTTCTTCCTCTGTCTTCTCCCCTGTTTCCCTCACTTTTACCCTCACAGCGCAGGTGAACTTGAAAGCTGGCCTTTAGTCCCTGGAGAAACACAGGGGAGACCACACAATGAAACAACAGAGACCTAAATGGCAGGAACCATTTAGTGCCTGAACATGAACATCCACTCATGAAGAAAAATGTTCTTTCGAGTGATTCTACTTTCTCTCTTTTGAACCTTTTGTCTTAATCCCTAGACATTGTGAAGCAGAACCAAACTCTCTCTTTAATGTTCTGTTTAAATTCCAGCTCTGTGGAACTTATAATTGTAGTCTGTGGTTATTTTTCTCCATCAAGTTCAGTAAGAATTCAAATCTCTCACTATCCTCATTAATTACGTGGACTAAAAGTTCTTTCTGCCCTCTATTTCTCTCTTTTAGGTTAATGGAGTGTTTCGGGTTCAGCAGTGATATTCTCAAAACCATACGTTTCATGTTATTTTATTATTGACTCGCTTTAAATTATAAATTTATAATTCAATGTGTATATTCTTTCTGAATTCTGCCTTCATTTTTCCTCAATCCTGGCTTTCTTCTTTATTATTATTTACCTTACATTTTGATAAAAATCCATTAATATTTATGGCTGGTATTGTATATTATCAGAAAATTAGAAGCTTGAAATGGTACCCATTTATTACTGCAACTTAAATCTCTCCATTTCCATTTGGAATTTGATGAGGGATGAACCTACTCACAAATGTACTAAAATTACATGGTAAATATATTTCCTTGTATCTTTACAATGCACAGAAACTTACTTATTAAAATCAATCCAAAAAAATAGTGTGTTTTTTCCTTTGAGTATCCACTTACTGTAATACTCTAATATATAGCATTTCTCTGAGTAAGTCAGACCCTACCAGGACTGTCTATAATTTAATTAATGTAATAAAGCCAAAGGATTAGGAGATTTATTACATCTGTGACATCCTCTCACCTTTGTCATATACTACAACCTAATCAAGAAAATGGCATCCTATCACCTCTAGCATATTCTATTCACTAAAAACAAATTGCAAGTCCTAACCAAAACAAAGCAAGAAGATTACATGAGGTATGACTATTTACTTATATGAGAAATGAGATATTTTAGGTACAGTGATAAAGGCAATTATAATCACGCAAGTAAATACTCTATTTTAAAGTCACCTATACAATAAACAAAATTAATTTGCATTGCAAACGGATGTGTGCATTTCAATAATGATGACTTTTAATAGTAATAAAGGAAGTTGTTTTCCTGCTCTAAAGAAGCAATCTGACAAAAATGATAAACATTGAAATTTGGACAGAGACACAATATATTGCAAGAGCAAAAAAAATTATTTAAAGCAAAGAAAACACTCTGAATTGACTCCATAGTAACAGATAAAATGCAGTGAGACAGTCTGACTGAACTAAAGTTGGGAAGAATAATTCTGTATTTCACAGTGCTTCTCCAATAACAGACCTTCTAATCATGGCTTGATCTATACCCTTGAGTTCAATATTCTGCTGTTTGTAAAGCCTACATCAGTGGCTGCTTGCACTGCAGGGGAGGACTTCTGTCTTCATTTTTAGGCAAAGACATGCTGAGGAGGGATCTTGGATCCAGCACAGAGCTGGGTGAGAATCTGAGTATAGAAATTTAAGGTAAATTTCAGAAGTTGCATCTATTCTATTTCTTCTGTTTTTTATGAGATCCCATATGGAAGAAAAGGAATATTTGATTTCATAAAATATATATTCCTTCCAAGTGAAATATGCAAATGTGTTCTTTACTCACCATTTGTTAACACATTTACTAAAGTTGGAGGTGTTCTGCGTGGGCTTTCTAGACTTACTCTAACTAGATTAAGAAATATATTCCCCCATTCCCCAGACATTTGTAAGCATAAGAAACGAAAGAGGAATCCTTTACTTACTAATATGGACAGGTTTATTAATAATCAGTATTTTTATGAATCCAAAATTATTGAAATCTAAGATACCCACGTTATTTAGAAAAACCCTTCTCTTAAGCACTCTATGTGCCTTTATTTTGACTGAGTAGCAATGATTTTTCTTTATATCATAATTCTGATTAGCTTTCTTTCTATGAGCAAAAATAGTAGAAATGTATATTGCTGTAAGGCTGGGCCAGGAATACAGTAACCTTGTCTTAAGGTACATATAGTAAAATAGGAGTAGTGTTCAGGACTGTATAAAGAAACGATGAGAGGGGAAATGACAAAGTAAAGAAATATTTTCTAGCAATCAAATCTAAATGACTGTGGTAATCTAGAAAAATCTCTAGGTCATCTTACTGCATAATAAAAATTACCTTTTTGGTACCTTAAAAAAACCATTGTTTCTATCTCTAACTTCCTAGGGTTTTTTTTTGCCAAAACATATTTTATAATTCAGAAAGCAAGACTTTTTAGATTCTTTGAGGAATAAATATTGCATTACCTTGCATAACAATAACTGTCATAGTATAGAATCCTGCCTTAGTATGTATTTGTTTGTCTCACAGATTTGACTTAGTGTAAGAGCGCCATAGATTATTTTATAGAAATATACCATAAACAACATATGAGATCACATCATTTGTAAATTTTGTTGCTAATGTTTTCTTTCTTATTCTATGTAGAGCCACTGTTCAATTATTTAATTCTGCATTCTTGGTATTAGTGTTTCAACATTCAAAAGTTGCTCTAAATTCTGAAATTATAAGGGTTGGAGGATATATATTATTGTAGTTTTAAGCTATTGACATGATTTAGCCACTATATTTTCTTTTTCATGTTATCAATCTTGTATGTTGATACAATACAATATCAATTTTGTATGTTAAGAAATTACAGGGCCGGGGATATAGCTCAGTAGAATAAGTGTTGCCTGGCAAGTGCAGGGTCTTGAGTTCAATCAATGGTACCACAAAAAAAAAAAAGTAAAAAAGAAATTACAAACTATACTTTCAGTTGTAATTCTTGAAAGTATATTTTATAGAATCATCCAATACATATTAGTTGTGTATTCTCTTTATTCTGTTCCCATTATAGATTATAATGTTCATTCTTTAGATCAGTTATCAACTGGGTCCACTCTGTTGAGATGGTAAATATTCAATTCCCTACACTGATTCCTTCAGTAGGTACTGAGATTAATGGAGCATTTTACATAGAAAGATAGTAAAGAAAAAATGTTATATATTCTGTACAAGGAATTATCCCTTATCTTGTATGACATCTATTCATTTAATTTTATAATCTTTTGCCTCAGAATTCAGGTGAAAAACAAAAATATGGAAATAAGTTAATCTTCATGAACAGGAAATTGAATGAAGGCATTGACTATAGGATTTTTATAAATGGAACATTAGTTTAAATAAACTAATTATCATAGTTACTTTTCTTGTTGCTGAGACAAAATATGCAATAACCAAAGTTAAATGGGTAAAGATTTATTTAGCTCACAGCTTGAATAGGTTTGAGTCCATCTCAGCTTATCAGTTGGCTCCAAGGTGATACACAGCAGAGAGGCAACTGTTCATGGTGCTGGAAGACAAGACACCAGAAACAGAGAGAGAGAGAGAGAGAGAGAGAGAGAGAGAGAGAGAGAGAGAGAGAGAGACAGAGAGAGAGAGAGAGACAGATAGAGAGAGACAGAGAGACAGAGACAGAGACAGAGAGACAGAGACAGAGAGACAGAGAGAGACAGAGAGAAAGAAACAGAGACAGAGAGATAGAGATAGAGACAGAGACAGAGAGTGAAAGGCAGAGAGACAGAGAAAACTCTGTGCTCCTTATATTGTGAGCACACCACCCACCTTGGGACAGACGTACCGCTCATACCCTTAATTACAGCACTGGACTATGAACCTATCAAAATCTCTAGATCCAGCCACCTTTAAAAAGACTGTCCTGCATGGCTGCATAAGGTTTTGGATGAACATAAAGACACCAGCTGTAACACTAATATAAAGAGACTATTGAAAACGGATGCATTCTTGCTATTCAAAGTGATGTTTTTTTGTGAATACACATTTAATACATTACTGTACAAATGAAAACTGTGCACAAAAAATCTTTCAGAAAAGAATGGTTATTGTCAAGTAAAATAAAACAGAATAGACTTTGATTGTATCTGTCTTGTTTAAGCCAGTGGTGACAATGGTCATGTTGGTGGAAAGACGTGTGTATGCATGTATGTGTGTGTGTGTGTGTGTGTGTGTGTGTTGCAATGTAAAACATATGTGCCAACATCTAGGCATTTATTAATTATTGGTAGTAGGATGATGGGTGATTTGGAATTTTACCCCCTATTGTCTCTAATGTATGCATATTCAATTTAAAAAATTAACATTCAGGAAAATTTCTTTATTAAAGGTAGTGCTAAGTAAGCCTTATGAGGACTGGAATGAGATTAAGGGAGGACACGGATCTTTTCTTTTTGACTAGATGCTTTTGGGAGTCTTTTATATCTTCCTACAGATTGACCAACAATACACAAAGATGTTTTTTGGTAACCATGTAGTTACAGTGTGTAGAAATCTTTGCTTTGAGTTCAAAATCTTCCTAAGAGAAAAGAATACAAACATATAATTTTTCCATCTCTCCATTTTTTATGCTTCCCATAAAATAGTTAACAGTAGTAAAAAGTCACCATGTTTCTCAGTAGAATGTAACAATACAGTGATTAGAAATTTATACTAATGGACGGCTGGACCTGAACTGTTAGCACGCAGGTGTGCTGACCCAGCCTGGGACTAAGCTCCATAATGCTCTACAAAATAAGATTCTTTTTGTGTTGCTAAATCTTTGGAAAACTAGCTACTCACTAGGAGAAAATGAAAGACTGACAATTATTTAACCATTTTAAAACAGCTTTTTAAAAAAAATTAATTTAGGACAAGGTCTACAGGATGTGTAGGGTCTCACTACGTAGATTGAACTCGTAATGATCATCCTGTTTACAGCCTCCTAAGCGCTGGGATTACAGGGGCACGCCACCAGGCCCAGTTTCAATCACCATCTCAGTGCGCCCTGGGGGTGGGGCTGGTAGGCTCGCCGGGGAGGGAATCCCTGGGCGCTGTACTCTGAACCATCTGGCTGGCCCTTTAACAAGCTTTGTGTGACAGAAGTACGATGCTCATTCTGTCAGCATTATAAGCTGTTCAACTTGCAAATGAAAACTGCTAATGTGAAATCATGTTATTTGTTACCACACTTTGTCAATGTCCAAGAGGAATGGGTTCCTTCTCATACGATGGATTAGACAGTTGAGCACATACTGAAGAAAAAAGCTTGTGTTCTTGTTTCTGCCTTTTTCTACTGATGCTAGTACAGTTTTCACAGTTTATCCCATAGGTAGGTAATATTAACCATATGTTTTACATCATGAAACAAAAGCTTAGAGAAGTTAATATGACAAGTTTGCAGCATCATGTCAATGGTTATTTGTTGAATTAATGCATAAGTATTTAAAAGACAGTGTTTGATTTACAACATGATTTGGGTTCATGAACTGTTCTTCAACTATGTCTCACAGCTGATATTTTATAAATGGTATAAATATTTCACTATATTCCCATAAAACCAATAATTAGCATTAGTCATGTTCTATTTAATTCACAGAGTCTTCAATATTATCTTTTTCCAATAATTTTTGGAGGCCAGGCAAGCGCTTATTCTACTGAGCTATCTCCCTGGCCCAATGTTTGTGCTTTATATGACGCATGTATATTTCCCATGCAAGAATAAATTATGCATTTTACTTCAACTCTCCATTAACAGTTCTCAGGAATGTTTCAAATCTATGAGTACAAAGGCACATTTAGGAAATTTTATTAGTATGGATCCAAGTTATCACTTTGAAACTTTTTTTAATGTATTTTGCACAGGGTCTACAGGGTCTCATTGCACAGATTGGACATATAGTGATCCTTCTGTTTTCAACCTCCCAAGCACTGTGATTATAGGCTCATGCTATCATATCCAGCATCAGTTACCAGGGGCAGCGCCTGCACAGCATGCCAGAGATTGAACCCCAGTCCCTGAGCTCTGCCTAAGCAGGCACTTTAATCTGCTGAGCTATCTGGCTCACTCGAAACAATTTTTTATGATATTGAAAATATTTAAAATTGCTGTCTGTTGTTTAAAAATTCTTAGAATTGGGCCGGGGAGATGGCTCAGTGGAATAAGAGCTTCCCTGGCAAGCGCAAGGGCCTGAGTTCAATCCCCAGTTCCGCCAAAACATAAAATAAAATAAAATAAAATAAAAATTCTTAGAATTATCATGCATATCTTCAATGTGCTTTGTGTCCTATGTAGTCATTTGAATATAGTGTCAATCACACAAAACAATTGCAGACAATCATGGGAACATTTGCTTTTGTATATACTTAATAATATTTACTATAATTCACAGATCATTTATTGCCTCAGTGAGTTTGAAATCATCTTGACATTTACAAAAACTGGGCATTAAGGCAGGTAGTTTGTCTAAATAAATACACTAAAAGATGTATGAAGTGGTCAATAAACATCATCTGTTTTGGGCCGCACAGGAGGGAGGGATGCAATATTCAGTGCGCTTGGGCAGTAGAATAACTTCTAATATATATATTCTTGTATTCTGAGTAGAGCCTGAGAATCATGGTACTAGGATGAAATATTTATTTATTTGAATAATTGTTTATCTATATTCATTTTATGTTTTTTGTATACTTATTTTTAACTTTTACTAGTTAAGATAAAATATATTCCTGTGATTTTTCCTTCTAATAAGTGAACAAAGAGCAAAATCAAACATATATTCTAAAATAGGACAGGGATGATGAAGTTGACAAAGAAAGCAAATCCCTGGCCTATCAACATGCATTATAAGCAGAAGATTATACTTTTGAAGGTAAGCCCTGTGGTAGTTGAAGAGGAATTTGTTCCCAATTAAGGCACTGCCAGTTTGCTGAGGAGTGATCACCTCTTATTCTCCATTCTCATTTATTTTCCTTCTTTTCCTTTAAAAGAAGGTACATGAGTGGACTTCGGTTAATGGAAGGTCACAGGGTGGTTGGAAAACGTATATGAAATACTTCTGCCTGAGCTTTCTTAAGGGGAAGACTCACTGCTTGGCTCTTAGTGGTCCATTTCAGAGTCCACACCTGAGTGCTTTTAAGGTACTGCCTCCTTGCCTGACTTCTGTCAGGGTACTCTATCATTTGCTCTTTTTCTTTTTTGGCTGGCTCAGCTGTGTTCAGGGCTGGCACAGCATGTGATGCCAGGGATCAAAATGTGGTACCTGAGCACTTGCCTAAGCAGGCACTTTAGACCACTGAGCTATCTTGCTGGCCCAAGGATATTTTTCCCCCCTTTGACTGGCTGAGGCTGCCTTACAGGTGTGTCTGGTAGTGCACTTGGAGCTGGGGATTGAACCATGGTCCCCTGGATCTGACTGGGTTTGCCAGAGCAGACACTTAAACAACTGAGCTAACCCTCAAGTCCCCTATCATTTGCTCTTATAGTAAGGCTTTATTAGAGTACTGAAACTCTTGTGTACTTTCAAACATTGTCTTAGAAAACATCTTCACATCTGTCTATCTTGAGATGAACTTTCTCCCTTTTTCTCTCATTTTCATTTTGTGAATTATTTATTATTATTATTATTATTATTATTTTGTGGTACTGGGGATTTAACTCAGGATCCTGTACTTGCCAGGCAAGTGCTTATTCTACTGAGCTACCTCCCGGGCCCTATTTTATTCAGTATGAGATGACCCTTAGAATAGTTTTATGTCTTCTACTTTTTCACAATATGTCCCTAGAATTCAGTTTTTCCTATGTAGCACAACTTTAATGCCACCTCCAAAATTTTGATCTGTCATATTTATTAATATGCAGTTCAAATATTTTCTCACTTCCCTTATGATTTCATTTTTGATGAAGGACAATTTAGAACTCTTTCTCATCCAGGTATAGTGGCTTGACCTGGTGGTAGCAGCTCATGGAGGTGGAACCAGGAGAGTTTCTTGGGGTCAGGAGTTGAAGAATAGCCTGGGCAACATAGCAAGACTTCATTTCACAAAAACAAACAAAGCATACCTCTCAGTTACCTATATTAGTCATTTTCTGGACATGCTTCTGAATGTGTGACAGACAAATGGCAGGAGGACCTTGCACAGTGTCTCTCCATCTGGTCATTACCTTGCATAACCTTTCAACTTATATTCACTGTGATTGTCACGGAGATCTGTCACTTATTTCTGGCCAACAGAAGGTGACACAGGTGAAAAAATTTTGCAGATGTAATTAAGGCTTCAAATGCATTGATTTTGAGCTAATCAAACAAATTATATTGGATGTTCCTGACTTAATCAGGTAAGAGACCTTTAATAAGAGAGACTATGCCCTTTTTCAAGAAGAAAATTAGGAAAATTATTCCCTTGTAAGAGAGGAATCTATTCTCCTAAGCCTGAAGGGAAAGCTCCAATGTTTTTCCAGAGGTAATAGGCAGATACTGACAATCAGGAATATAAAGACAAACTCATATTTTTAAATAGTTCTGATCCCATTATCTTAAAATGATTTTGTAAATTATATTTCAAATGTTATAACCAGGAATAAATTTCCTTCTGAAAGTTTAATGTGAAAATAGAATTTTAATAGCAAACCAATGCAAAATTGATACAAAAATGTGTTCTTATATGCTTAAAAGTGTTGCATTATTTGAATTATATGTGCCTTTTAGAAGATTATTATAAATTCTTTTAGAAGCATTAGTACTTGATAACACAAAGGCAACAAATGAATTGATATGCTAAAATCTTTTGATTTTTAAATATATTTCTGAATAAATTCAGAAATAATTTTTGTATAATGTATCACCATTCATTACAGTTTACTTTTACTAAAATGAATTGCAAAAACCATAATAAAATAAAACCATTTATTTTCAGAGATAATTCTTAAAACTCTGATCTTTATTCTCATGCAAACTAGCAAGCTTTCTATCAAAAAGCCCAAAAAGCATTAAAAAGCATTTTCATGATTTAATAAAGCATAGATTAGTTTTTAAAGTTGATTTAAGAAAGTCAAACATTTGTTGCACGTAGCTAGCTCACTGCTTCTGTGCTCAGACCAGATTATGGCAAATGACAGCCACAGCTTCCTACAGTCTCTCCTTGTTCTTGTCCTTCCAGGGAATGTAGTCTCCTGGCCTTTTCTTAATCTCAGCAATGCCAACAAACACTTTACCATTTTATTTTCCACCCTGAGAAGGCTTGAACATGATTTTCCCATAGAGGTGCATTAACAAAGATTTTATAATCCCAAAGTTAGTGTTTTAAAATCATTTTTCTGATGTAAATAATGTGAAGTCCTGTTTAAAAATCATATAGAAAGTACCATTAACAAAAAAGAGGAAAAACCACAAAACTGTTGCCTTCTTTGTTGATTTGTTAAAATACTATTTTTGTGGTATATATGGTATCCATTAACTCATATATCACATGTTGACTGTATTAACTTTATTTATCTATTTATTTATGTATTTATTTGTTGCTGTTGTTTGATAGTCTCACACTGCAGCTCAGACTCATAGTGATCCACCTGTCTTAGTGTCCCCATCCCTAGGATTGCAGATGTGTACCACCATGCCTAGTTTCGAGGGTCAGCATGGGGTGTAACTTGAGACCTTTCACTTACCAGGCAGGCACTTATGCCACCAAGCTGACTCCCCAACCCTAAACTGTTTAACTTTCTATTGTGTTTCTATACCTTTCTCTGCATGGTACACCTCTATTTGTTCCTCCTCTTTTGTAATGATGTCTTGATCTATCAGAATGGACCATTAAAGAAAGTTACTCTATGAGGTTTATCTAAGTGAAGGAACATCCTTAAATAGATTTTCCTGTTGCATTTATCTGCTTCATAAACAATATCCTAGGGCTACCCAAGTAGCTCAGTAGATTAAAGCACCTATAAGCAGGCACAGGGGCTGGGGGTTCGATCCCTGGGTTAGCTGTGCTGGCCCCACCCCTGGGGCACACTGAGATGGCAATTGAGACTGGGCGTGGTGGTGCGGGCCTGTAATCGCAGCTTTTGGGAGCCTGTAAACAGACAGATCACTAAGAGTCTGATCAGTAGTGAACCCTGAACACCCTGTAGACCCTTCCTTAAAATAATAAATAAATAAATAAATAAATAAGTAGTATTCTAGAAATCATCGTTTTAGTGGTTCAAACTTGTTAAATTATTTTTGCATATATAATATAAATCCATAGCTTATTTCATAAGTGTAGCTAATTAGCAGTTCTGTTACATAGAAGAGGTGCATCTTAGGCTCTGCCTAACTGCAAGACATTTTTATGGAGTTCATGAAAATTTAGCTACAAAGTAAAATCTAGTACTGATCAAAGGGGAAGCAGTGATGGAGCTTTAGTAGAATCAATCAGGAATTGGCTTTGGAAAAGAAACAAAGAGTGGAAACACCAAAAAATAATGAAATTTTTAAAACATTGCATCATATATCCCCATCCTTTTTTTAAACTCTGTTTCATTGTCAGATAGGATGTCCCTAAATGTCTAAATTTCCTCCGGCTCAAATTCCTGGTCGTCCTGCTTCAGCCACTCCCAGTAGCAGGATCATAGGCATGTGCCACCACACCTAGAGATTTTTCCTATTTCTTGTTTATACACTGCTAGTAGTAGCAGGTGAGAAGGAGGAGAAGGTATGGCAGTAGCTGCGTTAATACAGAATGCAAGAATTATGTAAGTTTACCTTCATAGGGTTCATGTTTTTAACACTCTTACACAGATATCATTTAATGCTTGCAGCAGTGTGATTACATAGACATAAAGTAACTGATATTAAAGTCATTAAGCTTTGGCCAAGGTAGGCAGAATTCAACACACGCTTCACTGAGTATAGGAAAAGCCTTACTTTGTTGCCAAATCCTGTTTCCTGGATGACACAGGATTTGGTTGATAACTGGAGAAAGAAAAAGACACCATTAAGTGAAATAGAACATTCACATAAGCTTCGATACTGTATGCTATCTAAAGCACTTGAGTAGGGACAAATACAAATGAAAAGTGAAATAAAGCTCTGATGGAAACAAAGAGCTATCTAGATCTTTTGTAGACAGGGACGGCTCCAGGAAACCAAAGGCAGGGGAGGGAGTAAAAGGAGTTAAAGATATGTTATGTACATATACCAAATTACCACAAAAACATAAACATTATGTGTCATAAAAATGAACTAAAAGTGTTAATGATAACAATGATGAATTTTGGGAAAGGGGCTTTAGAGATGAATTAAAGAGGAGGGTGGAACCAGAAAGAAGATAAAGAATTAAGATGTGTTATATTATTTACCTGCTTCCTAAAATGAATGTAGGCTTCATGAATTGAAAACATGTACTAATACAATAATAAAATTGTAATAACAATATATCTAGCACCTTCTACTCTGGACTAGGCTCAGCTATGTTGAACTTTTATTATTCCTATAAACGTTAAACTTATAAGGAATTGATTAATTAAGTAATACATTGGATTCTAATATGCTTTTACCTCCAACTCCGTAATTCCTTCATGTGTTTCCAGGAGATTTTTTTTTAAATGTATTTAGTACAGGGTCTATAGCGCCTCACTCCACAGTTAGGGCCCATAGTGATCCTCCTGTTTTCAGCCTTCCAAGAGCTTGGATTACAGGTATGCGCCACCACGCCCAGTCTCAATGGCTGTCTCAGGGCACACTGGAGGTGGGGCCGGCACAGCCTGTGGAGCTAGGGATCTTCCAGGAGATTTCTAATGCAAGGGTTGGCTCAGGTGGAAGTTTAATTACATCTCCAATAATTTCTGTATCTTTTTTTTTTGTTCCAGGAAATGTTTAATTGTTGCATTTCAGGTTTATCATCAGAATGTATTTAATATTAACATATTTTCCTTTATTGTGCTTTTTTTATACTATGTGCCTTTAGGACTGTGTCTTATTGTACAGCGTGCAGTGGCCATCCATGTGTTACCCTACCAAAGCAACTGAGGTTATGTAGAAAGTGCTAGATTTACAACGTGGTCTACTTTACTCATAGAAAGAATTAAGTCTTGTCATCTGCTGAAGAGACATGAATAAAGAGCATGCTAGTAAAATCTTCAAAAACTTGAAAGAATAATATTGGATGTTTTCACAGGTAAAGGTACAAAAATGTTCTCAAATAAGGAGATGACACAAAAACAGTTAACAGACTGCGGAGACGTGGGCGTGAAGAGAGAATAGTTAACAGGTTAAGGGCTGCAGGTGTACAGGGAAGTATAACTTTGAATGTTGTACACAGCAGTAGGGACATTTTGATTGGTAACAATCAATTATACATTTCAAAAAACTACTAGAGAGGATTTTGTATGTTCCAAGACAAAACAATAAATGTGTGGGGTGATGGATATGCCAAAATCCTGAGCTGATTATAATACATTATATACTTGCATTAAAATATCATACTGTACTCCTAAGTGTATATAATTGCTATGTGTCAATATAAGTTTCCTAGCTTACATATTTCAAAGCTATTTTCCAAAAACATAGATGATAAATTTTTCAACAGTATAGTATAGAAGTTGAAAAATTATGCGTAGCATTCTGGAGACAGCAAAGGTTGTGACAGAATGCTTCTTGGGGAGTGTGGTGTTTCATTTATGCAGAAGATACAGCTCTGCTCTGGGCCTGACACAGCGAATGGGGACAGAGCAATAACCAAATGTGCACTTGCCCACCTTTCAGTAAATATTTCTCAACACCTTCTCAGTATGCTTTTCATTTAGATGTATCTTGGACATGGGTGTGGACACAGAGTTCTTGATCAATTACAAGTTTTTTAAATACCTATGAAGGAACAAGAATCTGCCTTCCTGTGATCTACCAGCATGGGTGACCACAGCTGTCACAGCCTCAGTGTTTTCAGTGATACTCTTTTCTCTGTATTTTCTTCTCTACTACAATCACCTTTCCAAAAAACACATCAAAACAATGACTAGAAATCACCAAAAGCCCATGCTGGGGAACATGCCCACTTCCTCTATGACTTCCAGATTATTTCCTCTAACTTGTTTGGCTTCTGCCTCCCAAGTATTTCTGGCTTTCTCCCTTTATGACCATTTTTTTTTGTATCAATATAGTTGTGTAGTTTTCAATGTGAGAAGAAGGTTATAGTTCAATCTTACAATTCACAGATTAAAAGTTTTCACGAAAGTTCTGTTAGTTTTCTTATATACAAGAATTATATTTTAGAACCCTAACTATTTTTTCCCTCTAAATTGTTTGTTAGAACCTTCACTTTTACAATCATGAATACAATTCATACTTGAGAAGGATGATTAAAGTAGGTAACCTTTAAGACTTCTTTTGATCCCAACATTGTTTAATTTTATATAATTTTCTCAGAAAAGGAGGAACTTGAGTAGAAGGGAAGCTTTTATATTTAATTCCCTATAATTTTCTCTGGGTAAGTACAATGTCAGAAAGTGATGACTGAGCTAATCTGTTATCCTTGAGGAAGTAAGAGAAATAATGCTTTCATGCCTCACTGAAAATTTATGACCTACTTTTAAGAGGATATAATGAATGTTACCAAGATAATTATAGTATTTAAGAAGTTTCTATCTGAATACCTTATTTACATATCCAATGTTTTTTAAAGATATATGCTTTTGTTAACTATTTATACACCAACTTGAATGGTATTTATTTGTTTGTTTACAGAAGAAAAAATATAACAATTTAGCATTTGACCTATTTTGATGTATAAGTCGATTCTGTGTTAACATTGTTAAATAGCTGCAGAAATGTGTTTCATCTCCCACCCTTTTAAATTGCCTGATCTTGGAAAAATGTAGGAATTGGAATCTCAATACTCAGAAATGTTTGAAGCTCAGAGAGATTGACATCTTTTCACACAGTAAATATATCTTTGTATTCATAAAATGCTAGTTTTGGAAAAATGTTATTTCTTTATAGATTATTTTTATTCATACCTGTTAATACACATGATCACATTCTTCACACAGGATGCTCACATGGACATAGTACACTTTAATCTTTTTTTGGTCCCATTTCTCTCCCCTTTCTCCCATTTTGCTTCCCCTCCACATTAACAAAAACTTTTTTTCCATTTTTTCCTTCTATTCTATTATTTTAAAATCACATTTCCTTTCCTTCCTTCCTTCTCACCTCATTTCTTGTTCCCTTTCCCACTGAACAACTTCCTAAAGGCTCTCCACCATTCTTGGCCTTATTTGTAGTTTGAATTTCTCACACAAGTGTAATATTGGGCTATTTAAATTTGTGTGCCTGATTTATTTCACTTAAGTTTATGATCAAGAGGTGTATTCATTTAGATAAAAAGACTTAAATGTTAGAGGTAAAAATGAAATGGTTGGGGCCAGGAGATGGCTCAGTGGAATAAGTGCTTCCCTGGCAAGCGCAAGGACCTGAGTTCAATCCCCGGTTCTGCCAAAAAAACAAAAAAGAAATATTTACATTAAACATCACAGGTCAGATTCTTCAATTATTTGTGTTTAAGGTAATTTTTAGGAGCAAGGGCTTCCTCATGTGGCATTCTTAATTTGGTCTATGTGTTTCAAGTGCCTTTCTGCTGTGGATATCTGCATGCAAATGTACATTTTGATCAAAATTCTGAGAAAAAGAAGTCACTTTCTCTTTCATACCTTCATTGATATCACTACCATAATCTAATTTTGGTTTCAAAGGGGGTATTCTGAGAAGTGTCAAAAGAACCCATATTATTATACATGTTTTTCTATGAAGTTTATTTCCTGGATCTGTTTTTTTTTCCCCTGTGTGGAGGCTGTAAAACTATCTAGAGCCTTTCTTAGCCCACATTGAAGCTCAAGGATGAAGCTGGTGAGGGTCACACAGGCAGCGCCTTCCCTGAAGCAGCATGGTGAATTTCAGCTGCATGCACATTTTTATCTGCCTAGAATTAAGTAGAACAATACACTTCTTTCATGAGTTTACCATTTTATTGATTTCAGGGTTTTTTTTTTTTTTTGTTTTTTTTTTCTCTTATAGCAATAGAACTTACGGCCTTAACCAGGAAGGCAGTTACTAAGAATAAAGACTTTGCCCAGCATTCTTAATGTAGTGATAGAAAAATGATAAGTTACTTAAAGCAAATTACACTGCCCTTTCTACTTCCTTTCCTTTTGTCTTTCCTACTTGGATGTTTAGGAACAACACAGTGCCCAATTTGTCTCTCCTCTCAGATCACAAAAATCAAAGCAGTGGGCTTCCATGACTGCAAAAGAATTGAAGATAGCTCCCCATTATCAATCAGCTCTGCAGGTGGGCAGCCTCTAGTCCCATTCAGTTCTGGGTTTGTGAGATCTAACAACAAAGTTGTATCTCACAAACTGGAATCTCAGTCCCCAAGAAAATCTCCTCTCCCTTTAGATGCGAGTGGAGGACCCCACGTCGTCATATCTGTGCTTCTCATCAGCCAGCCATACAGTTAGCTCTGCACAGCCCCCTTCTTGGGTTCAAGCAGTTTGCCGGGTGGCTCACAGAGCTCAGGGAAAAAAACTAACTCATCTGTTATAAAGAATGTTATATAGAAGATTCATGATGGGTACGTAAGGTGAGGTAGAGATGAAAAAGTGAATGCCTTCTAAGGTTAGCTGAAGGTTTCCGTGTCTGTGAGCTCTCAGAGCCTCATCGTTGGGGTTTCTATGAGCCTTCACTGTATAGGGGTATTTAAAAACAGACTTTATGAGGAAAATCAGCAAGGCCTTGGCCTCTTCTTGATCTCTTTCTCAGTATTTCTTTCTCTAGGAAAAGGGCATATGTTCCAATATAGGCCAGTTAAAATTTCTGAATGGCCAGATAGAGGGAGCAGAAGATTAAATTTCTATGAATAGCCTTGTGAATTCAGTTATAGGCTAATAACAATGGTCAAAAATCATTGTGTGTGTGTGTGTGTGTGTGTGTGTGTGTATGTGCGTGCATGTGTGTAATGACATTACAGATTGGAGTTTAGCTGTAAGTGAGTCAGATATCTTTAATCTTAAATTGGAAGATTCTTGATAAGAATCAGAGAACAAGATAAAATAAATTAGATTTTGAGACTTTGAGAGATCATTTATTAGCTTCCATACAGCTCTGGGCCACTTGTATAACTCTAAATGAGATTGCTCTTAACCTGTGTAAGTGACTATTCTGTATTTTGGCCACTTGGATGAAATTAATCTAATAATAAGAGATTTGCCAAAAATCCTAAATCACAGATAATAGTTGATAGATCAATGAAAAGTCATTTTAAAAGACAAATTTACATTTTATTAGTCAGATAATTATTTGAAACATTATTTTATTCCTAAACTTACTCAATTTAAGGTAGAAATAATATCTACATCATATAGATTCTGTGAGAATAAAAAGAGATAATGTATATGCAATAACTATATCAAGGATGAGCACACTAAAGTTCTTGGCCCATCTGTTGCTTAAGAGTCATATACTTCCCCTGGCTTTTTTATCTAAATAATTTTATTCAAGTACAACCAGATTGAGTTGTTTATTCATCTTCTCCAGCTGTTTTCAGGGTATAATAGTAGAATTAAGTAGTTAAAATAGAGTCCATATGGTCTATAAAATTTGTAATAATGATTATATGAACACTACAGAACAAAATAACTGACCCTTGATTAATCATATAATACATGTCTACAGCATGAAAAGTTGGTTTTTCCAGGCTCACTTACGGAGAGGCTATTTTTCTTCCAGTGAAAGGACTTGGAACCTTTGTCAAGATAACATGGCTGACTGTGTGGGGAGTTGTTTCTGCATCTTCTAATTTGTTCCACTGATCCCCTCGAATGTTTTTTTGGTAAATAGTAATATGTTGCTTTAATCAACTTAGCTCTTGTAGTATGATTTCAAGTTCAAGATCATAATGCTCCCTGCTGTGCTCTTTTGGCCCAGAATTGCTCTTGCTGTTTAGGTCTCTTCTTGTCCCAATATCTCTCACTACACACTAAACTAAAATTGAAATGGATTAAAGATTTAATTATTAAATCAGAAACAATAAATCTGATGGAACATAGAATAAGTAGGACTCTTGAAGACATAAGTGTAGGCAAAGACTTCATGAACAATAGACATGCCATTGGACCACTAGTCCCTTTCTTGGTATCCTTCAAAAAGAATTGAAAGTATCATAACTCAGTGATATATACATACTCATGTCTATACCAGCACAATTTGTAATAGCTGAATCTTGGAAGTTGCCTCAATGCCTATCAATCAATCAATGAGTAAGGACAACGTCTTTATTTTTTTACAAAGGAGTATTTCTTTGCCCTAAGTAAGAATACAGTGGAGAAATTTCTAGCTAAATGGATGTACTTTGACACCATATTCTTAAGTAAGATAAATTCAACACACATATTCAAATATCATGGTTTCTTTGGTGTGAGAAGCCAAAGTGTAAATAAGGATGAAATGAGTAATAGTTATTGTACAATAGGAAATATTCAAATAGAAGAGAAATTAGGGTGTGAGGACAGGGAAATGAAAGAAGGGTAAAGAAAATGAGAAAAAGTTGAAAAATGGAAGCAAGATTTTGCAGATAAGAAAGAGAAGAGGGGAAAAATGGAGAGGAGAGAAATGGGATAAAAAGAATCAAGATTGATCAGATTTGTACAGGTACAAATTCCCAATACTGAATGTTACTTTTATGTGTACCTATAATCTACCAATAAAATTAATTAAGGAAGAAAATATAAAGAGAACATTATATATTTTCTCTGTAAAATTATTCTACATGAAACTATTTCCTATGGTTTCTCTATGAATTCATTGTATCATTGTTTTTTTTCCCATAATTTTTTGAGACACAAATATCAATGAGACAGTTTCAAATCTAATTGTTAGGACAGTTTCAATAATTAACACATTTTATACTGTTTTCTTAGTGGTCATTTGTTGTACAAGATGCAGATATGATATCCTATTTACAAACACTATTAGAACAAATCCCTCTATTTGATGAATTAAGGGAATGTAGCTATATATCTATCCTAACCATTTTGAATACACAGATACAAAATGATCATTCATCTGTATCTCTTTTTTTTTGTTTAGCTCCTTCATTTAAATATTATAGGTGTGTGAACTCAGCAAAATATTCCAAAATAGTCCAGTAGTCCATCACTGTTTTCAGAAAATGATTATATCATCACTTGATGTTTAATTGTGTATATGCTTAGAAATGATCTTTAAATGTTAGATTTGGAGGACCTACCAATCCTGCAATTTCTCTTGATCTAGTCTTTTCAAAGTGTATGACATCCATCTAACCAACTGGCAGGTAGGGATCACAGGCTGACTGTATTCTTAAGGCAGGAAAGGACAGATTAGCAAGTATCCGATAAGAACTGCAGTACATGCACCATTACTGATGGTTCCTGACTCCCATGTGGCTGTACTCAGCTGTTCAGAGCTACACTTTTCCTTTCTACACTTTTATCTCCAACCACAGTAAGTAGAATATTTTTTATACATGACATTAATAAGAACAATGTCAGTGGTAAATGGGTAAAATTTTCCAAAGGCCTATGGCATACAAAAATACTAATAAAACATCAAATTTTCTTTTATCTGAAGAATATTGTAAAATTACTCTTGTTATCTCCTGGGAGCCATCAAACCCAAAGCTACAGAGTGAAAGAAAGTTCTTATACAAACACATTTTAATAAAGAAATTCTATCTGCAACTATAAAAATTACTCAAAAAGTTCAATAATAAGAAATCTAAATCCTCACCTGAAAAATAACCAAAAACATTTGAATAAATGTCCCTGAAAATAAGACATAGATGGTATTTAGCATATCCTAAACATCATATTTTATGAAGGAAATGCAAGACAAAGGAACAATGATATACCATGGCACAATGTATAAAACAAAACAAAAATCTAGTAACAGCACATAATTTTGTGGTTTTAATGATACTTTCTTACAAAGCTATGCATAATCTCACCACATAATCAAATACTCATTGTTAAGGGTTAAATTGTGCTCTTTTGGCTAAGCTACATTGAAGTCCTTCTATACCTCTTCAATGACCTTCTTTAGGTGACGTGTACCTACAAAGGTAATCAGATGTGAATTGAATAATTACATAGGTGGTCACTAATCCATTAGACTGCCTTAGTACCCAAATAAAAATAGAAGAGATTAATGGAATAAAATCTCTATCCCAACCTCATAAAGAACCAACAGTATATATACTTTATTTTGCTCTTCTAACTTCCAAAACTGTGAGATAACAATTTTTTGTTAAGTAACATAGTTTGAGGTGTCTTTCTCCAGCAGATTTAGAGAATTAATACACTCTTGTAGGTGTTGTTAAAAGAAGTTGAAAATTTATGTTTATAGAAAAAATTTATATAAATGTTTATAATGATTTTATAATGAACAAAAACTAGAGGCAATCAGTCTATCTTTCGTGCTTGGACTGATAAAATACAGGACACAAAAATGGATCTTATTTAGTGGTTTAATTATTAGCCTACAGATAATTTAAGAAGTATATGTGAAAGTATATTGAAGTACATGGAGAAATATATCTTTGGTTATACATTTAAACAAAAAATAGGCCTTTGGGCCAGGGAGATGGCTCAGTGGAATAAGTGCTTCCCTCAAATTACTTTTTATCGAATACTAACAAACACGAAGAATATAATTCAGAAATGCAAGCATGCAAATGCTTATGTATTGCTTCCTAAATTTAGAAAAGTAAAAACCAAATGAAATATTTAAATATTTAAGGAATACTCAAGCTACTTGAGACCACATAAATATAAAGTTGGCCAAAGTAAAACATTAACAACTACCATGAAAAAACTAATATAAATTAGTAGTATAATCATCTCTGCTATCCTGTCCATATATTTACACAGTTTAGTGAAAAGAAGAGTTGATGTTTCATTGCTTGATCAACCTAGCATGCCTATGTCTGGTAATTTGAACAACAAATATGGTAACAATATGTAATATAACAGCTATTGTTAATTTTCTAATCTTGTTTTGAAATTCTGTACCATTTTATTGTTCTATGTTGCCTTTTATGTCTTTGTTCCTTTTTTTGTTTTTGCTCTTTAAAATACAAACAAGAAAATACTGTAATATTCAAAATACACTACTTTCTGATAAAGTGGTAAAAAATTCTAAATAAAATAACTTGTTAATAATTATGATGTAATACAAAGTTGCTGTCTACTAGGTTTTGCTGCAGAAGCTTTTATATCAAATACTTCATTTAAAAAAAAAACTTTTATATATAATAGTAATATCCCCTACTTATCAATGAAATAATCAAGTTAAGTAAATTATTATCCAAAAATTCACAGCTTTATCTTACCAGGATTTGACACTTTGATTCCAAAAATCTGTGTTCTTTTTTTTTAATAAAATTTTATTTTATTTTTTTCTCATAATTTTATTGATAAACAAATAGCAGTGAGACAGTTTCAAATCAAATTGGTAGGACAGTTTCAATAGTTAACACATTGCATACATTCTTCCTAGTGGTTAATTGCTGTACAAGATGCGGACATTCCTATTTACAAACACCATTAGAACAAATCCCTCTATTCATTAAGAGAATGTAACTATACATCTATTCTAACCTCTTTGAATACACAGATACAAAATGGACATTCATCTGTATACCCTTTTTTTGTTAAGTTCTGTTAAATGTTAAAAGATTAATATTCTTTTCTGAGTCATATTAGAATAGAAATGAGAAATAAGTGTTTTTAAAGAAGATACAAAGTTCCTACAATATACATTTAATGAATACAAAATTACAGGAAAAATAACTGATATTTTATGTATATCCATAGTTTTTTCTGGAGGCACAATTGAAATCTTATTTATATCTTAACTTTATGCTAGATTTTATAGTTTCCATTTACTTGGTAAAATGCTGTTCTTTTCAAATCATTGGATATTTATAGATACAAATTCTTATTTTTCATATAATTTTCACACCATAGAATTCTTGAAATTTAGTGATATTATTAACTTTGGAGTCACTGCTTTGGACTTCTCCATGATGCTGAATCTAGGAATAATTTTCATACCATTTTTAAGCACCTTATAACCCAGAAACACTAGAATGTATTACCATAACCTTTGGAACCAATGAAAATAAACAAACTATACAACTACATTTGCATTAATTTTCATAAATTAAAAAATACATATATGTATATTATTTACTGCATGGAGATCTATGAAATATAGTTCTTAATTTTCCAACTAGATAATATACTGGCATTCAAAAAGAGATTATTGAATAGCTAGTCTAGATTTAAAAACATTTTGAACCTTTGATCTTCTGCAGTTGAAATAATCTTTGACAAGGGGGCCTTGTCCATACAATATTAAATAATAATTACACTTAGAATTCAACCTTTAATTATGCTATGTTTAATAATAAAAGATGAAAGTAGATAACTGATACTAATCACAACATTGCAAAAATTCTTCTTAATAAATTGTAAAATTTCCCCTATGAAACTTCTTTGATCCATCTGGACATCTTTATTCTGCTTATTGAAATATGCATTAAGACTATAATGAGTATCTTTTAATGTCTCTGTGTAATTCATCCTGCAGAATTAACTATTTCCTTCAAATTTCTAAAAGCACTCAGTAGAAAAAGGCCACAGTATCACTGTTCACAAGACAAGTGTATATTTTGTTCCAAATCCTCTTGCTCCCATTCCCTATTGTTTCTCTCTTACTTTGCTGCAAGCTTATGTAGCAAGTAAATATCGGGAACTAGTCCATAACTACAATGTAAATACATCTACTGTGGAAATTTTCTTCTGCCTGGAATGCATTCCCTGACTTGGGAAATGTTCATCTGCCAATTTTTCAGACCCATTCCAATGTGTGCTTAATTGTGACTAATATTTCTTCAATGTCTCCAGGTAGTTGGCAACACATTCTTAAATGTAGGAGACCTCTATTGCACATTTAATAATGTGGTTGAGGCAAGAACAACATTGTGCTTATGTTTTCATTTCCAGGTACTGATATTTAACCTGCCACATAATACATAATCAGTAAAGTGTTTTAACAAATGAGTATAAATAGAAGAACAGGTAAATTTTTTAACTGGAATTTCATGAATTTATGAATAAACCTCTTTTTCAACATTAAAGTATACATCAGTACAGTGCTTTCTTTTATAAGTGGGGATAAGGTTCAAACTTTAAGTTTATGTAAGCGCACAATTTGTTAGATTTACTTGATTTGAATTGCATTTCAGTCTAATAACAAAATGACCTTCTATAATCGTGCAGTTTCAATTAGACCTATACATATATTAGTATAAACATCAGTCAAATAAATTTAAGTTACTGTAAAAATAAATTAGCTTCTAAGTTAATATTATTCCAAATCAATCAGTGTAACTTAAACATAAGGTTATTAATTGACTAGACATTTTTAAAAATTATTTTTCATGTGAATTCTGTGACCTAAAATTGGAAAGAAAAGGGTAAAAATTGTTTTAGCGTAAGGAAACATTTCCGTGCTAAAATTTGAATGTATATACACACTCCAGCATATAACATGTGATTCCACTGGGTAGCACTTACTTGTATTTTTACTTTCAGAAATGAGTCATTATGCCACAGATGCCCTTGGTGTCATTACATCGTATTAAGTAAGAAAATAGAGAAATGAGATGCAGACAGCAGAAGCCTACTTCATGCAAGCAGGGCCAAAAAAGCACTGACTTTAAAAGTATATCAGCAAGCATTATCTGTTGTATGTCTAATTATTATCAACTATTTAGCATTAAAATACTCATATATTTTATCCCCTAAGCCCCATAATGACAACCTAAATATTAAAAATTTTCATATTTATTCAAATTACTTGAGCTAAGGATTCATATTAGAAGTGGTCAGCCATATAATTAGTTTAGAATACATAATTGAGGCATCAATTTAACAATTTTAATAATTGAAAATGTTGATTCTTTTCCTTTATGGAATATGCTTGAGTTTATCCTAAGTAAGAGGTGTAAAATAGAAAAACAAGTCAAAAATTCTTGAAATAATTGTAGTCACTTTATAATAGCAAATTAGGAGTATCAAAATATCTGTCAGTTCATCAATAAATCAATTATCTTTCTTGGAATGTTGCATATACTTTTAAGGTTAATTCATTTAAATAGATAAAATCATGATTTTTTCAACGCAAGATATACACATTTCAAGGTCATATTTGATATGACTTTTCAATTAATAAGGAAACTGTGGGTTTTCAAGAGCTATTGCAAGTATCCTTTGAAGAATGAACACATACCGGCAGTCATAAGTGGTGAGGTAAATTTGTTAAAAATTCAAATTTTTTGTTAATAATTCTTCTACCATATATTGGAGCATAGATAAATCAATTGTATCTAGACCTGAACAAAAAACGTGTCTCTGGGGTTGCACAGGATTGCTAAATGGAAGAGGTTTCCAAGGTGCATTGCAGAGGGAGGAAAACTTAGTAGAAGTTAGTGGACTATCAAAGTTAATGCAACAGTGCTGTGAATTTGATGAAGTCTTGTCAGGTAAGTGGTGCAGGTCAGATGCAGAGGAAGAGAAAAGTTGTCTGAGCAGAAACCCAGACAACTTCAAGGGTTTCATTTATATTTTCAGCTGAGTGGAAGTCAGTGCATGTAAGCTAGGAAAATACTTGAGACTGGGGAAAAAGAAGTAGGTGGATAAGAGAAAACTATCTCAGGAACGCAGAAAGAGGTGAGCAAACCTCATGTTCCCACAGCAAGAAGGGAAAATATTTTTCATGTGGATTTAAATAGAATCATTTGAAATATTTTCCAGACTAGTTGGAGAGAAAAAATGATTCAAAGACTACTGCTACTGTGAAATAAATCTTAAAAGAATACCTCTGAAATGCAACTTACCTGAATCAAAAAATAAAGGCAAAAACTAGAAAATATAATGGCTTCCCGTTAGATAAAATACATGATATTAGATATACAATTAATACAATACAAAGACAGAGAGATATATGAATCTTAAGGAGAAAATTATTTAAAGTATATTAATAATAAAACTATTAGAGAAAGGTGCTAAAACATCTATAATCAGTGCATTTTTTAGTTCAGTAAGTTTAGCAATCACTATATTATAAAGTAGAGATGTGATAGAAAGCAAAACACTCAAATAAAACTTGGAGAGATAAAAACTACAATAACCAAGATGGAAAAATGTGGTTAATGCAATCAGCAGCATATTCAACATTGTAAGGAGATATATGCCTACAATTTCAGCTGCTCTGAGGCTGAGGCAGGGGAGATCAAGTGCTCAAGACTAAACTGGAGTCCCTGTCTCAAAATTAATTAATTAAGCAAGTAAGTAAGTAAATAAGCATACTTGGAAAGAGTTCACTGTGACTCCCTGTGTTTAATTTCTAGTATGGCAAGGGAGAAGGGAAGAAAAAAAGAAGGAAGGGAGAGGAGAATGAAGACAGGAAGGATGGAAAAGAGAAAAAAAGGAAACTTGAATTGATTGAAATATGACTATAGAAATTATTTAAAATAAAACACAAGAGACCCAGTCCTAGCCCAGGTCCGGTGAGTCTGTGGAGAGCTTCCTGCTACCCTGCGCCTGCGGGATCAGTCCCAGCCCAGGCTCAGCATGGGCCGGAACCTCTCCCACCCCCTCTGGCCGCCCCCCAACACTCCACAGTACCTCCCCCACCCCTCCCGCCGAGTCGGAATTTCTGCCGAGTTCTGGGAACCCCCAGACCCAGTCCTAGCCCAGGTCCGGTGAGTGTGTGGAGATCTTCCTGCTACCCTGTGCAGGCGGGACCAGTCCCAGCCCAGGCGCAGCATGGGCCACACCCTCTCCCAACCCCTCTGGCCACCACCAACCACCCCGCCTTACCTCCCCCGCCCCTCGTGCCGAGTAGGAATTTCTGCCGAGTTCTGGGAACCCCCAGACCCAGTCCTAGCCCAGGTCCGGTGAGTGTGTGGAGAGCTTCCTGCTACCCTGTGCCGGTGGGACCAGTCACAGCCCAGGCGCAGCTTGGGCCGGACCCTCTCCCACCCTCTCGGGCCACCACCCACCACTCCACTGTACCTCCCCCACCCTCCCGCCCAGTAGAAATTTCTGCCGAGTTCTGGGAACCCCCAGACCCAGTCCTATACCAGGTCCGGTGAGTGTGTGGAGAGGTTCCTGCTAACCTTCTCGGGGGGGGGGGACCAGTCCCAGCCCAGGTGCAGCATGGGCCAGACCCTCTCCCACCCCCTCGGGCCGCCCCCCCATCACTCCCTTGTACCTCCCCCACCTCTCCCGCGGAGTAGGAATTTCTGCCGATTTCTGGGAACCCCCAGACCCAGTCCTAGCCCAGGTCCAGTGAGTGTGTGGAGAGCTTCCTGCTACCCTGCGCCGTCAGGACCAGTCCCAGCCCAGGAGTAGCGTGAGGCGGACCCTCTCCCACCCCTCGGGCCGCCCCCCACCACTCAGCTGTACCTGCCCCACTCCTCCCGCCGAGTAGGAATTTCTGCCGAGTTCTGGGAACTCCCAGACCCAGTCCTAGCCCAGGTCCGCAGCAGGAAGGAGTGGAGCACAGCAGCCAGACCTAAGCCAGACGCAGCTGGATAATTCCAAACTCTGTAGAGTTCCACCTGAACTTCAGTACGTGTGAAGGTTATAACTA
>NW_004524670.1:2442067-2449804 GCF_000260255.1 Octodon degus | reverse complement strand
CTAATATCTCATATAGCCGTTTTTTGGTGACAGACACAAAAAATCTATCAATCTTAGGAGTTATATAAAAACTTATCAAAAATTTATCACTTAGGAGTTATATAAAAACTCCAAAGTATTTACTCATAATTGAGTTAAACATTCATATAGTGAAGTGACCTCAAGGAGAATATTTCATACCTATAGTAAGATATTATAACACATCTCCAAAATTGCTATAGCATAAAAAAATGTCATTCAGGATTATAAGGGCAAATGCAATTAAAAAAAAAAAAAAAACTTTCATCCCCCAACCTTCTAATCACTTACTTTTGCAAACTTGTAGCTTTAATTTTGTCCCATATCTTTCCAAGTATAAAGAGTTTTATAGCTAAATAAGGCTCATGCTGAAGAACCTGACTTTCACTTGCAGACCACACTGGACAGATATTCTCCCCTTAAATTCTTCATAAAAGGAGACAATATTACCATTTACCAAAAACTTTTTTTAAGCAATTAAGAAACAGACTTTGTAATGGAATCAGAACTAAATCCTGGTTTCTTTCTTTCTTTCTTTCTTTCTTTCTTTCTTTCTTTCTTTCTTTCTTTCTTTCTTTCTTTCTTTCTGTCTTTCTTTCTTTCTGTCTTTCTTTCTGTCTTTCTTCCTTCCTTCCTTCCTTCCTTCCTTCCTTCCTTCCTTCCTTCCTTCCTTCCTTTCTTTCTTTTTTATTTGTGGAACCTGGGATTGAACTCAGGCCCTTGCGCTTGCCAGGAAAGCGATTATTCCACTGAGTCATCTCCCCAGCCCCAAAATCCTGGTTTCCATGAGAGGTTAGTAATCTGCTTTAAGTAGGTTTATCAATTGAAGTTGCAAATCCACCTCTTGGCAGAAAGATGTAACACTTATTTTGTCTTGGATTTAGCAAGTAGGGAAGACCAACTCATATATCAGGTAAGTTTAAGCCCACAGATGGAGGTGGAATGTTCTGTTGTCTGAGCAATTGTTTGTCATAACAGCGCATACATGAATAAAATTTGGTCTTAAATTACTAACAGTATAATAGCATTGTTTAAAAAATTGTGACAAATATACCAAAACAAAATAAAATGTTAATAATAGGAAATGCAATCTCAAGCCATACAATACTTCTCAGTATTTCTGTGAATGGAATTTTTCACTAAAAATTAATTTTTAAAACATTAAAGGGCTGGCGAGATAGCTTAGGGGACTAAGCCTCTACCTAGGCAAATACAGGGACTGGACTCTGATCCCCAGCACCACACGCTGTGCCAGCCCTGCCCCAGGATGCTCGGAGCCTACGACCAAGTGCAGGCATGCTGGTGTGCTCCTGTAGTCCCATAGCTGGGGAGGTTGAATACAGGAGGATCACTAGGAGTCCAAGCTGTGTACTAACACCATAAACAAACAAACAAATAAACAAACAGAAAATTAAACATTCACCTTCCATGTGATTCAATAACTCTACTCAGAAATTGAACCAAGATAGTTAAAACACATGTTCAACAAAAATGTAGTCAGTTTTTTTGTTTGTTTGTTTTGTTTTTTTTTTTTTTTGCCGAGCCAGGGATTGAACTCAGGCCTGTACACTTGCCAGGGAAGTGCTTATTCCACTGAGCCATCTCCCCCATAGTTAGTTTTTTGTTTGAAACACCCAGAAACAAAAGTTACCGAACTGGATAGGTAGATGAAAGGGAAAACAATATGTGCCCTATCTATGTAATGTAATCTTAACTGAGCCACACAAAAGGATAAGCTGTTGATGTTCTAACAATATCAATGAATCCTAAAATAATTTGTTTAATGAGATAATTCAGACAATATGAATTATTACATGTAGTGACTGCATTTTTTTTTTCAGAACCGGGGATTGAATTCAGGCCCTTGCACTTGCCAGGGAAATGCTTATTCCACTGAGCCATCTCCCTGGCATGCTAGTGAATATGTACTGATATCTAGGGACAAGAGAAGTAAGTATGTAACAAGTTGCTGTAGATAGAGGAAAGAATAAAGAGCAATGGCCTCAAAATCTGAAAGGTACAATAGATATTGTAAAAGGAAAAGAAACCACTCAAAAGTAAAGAACATCTGGGATGGGAGAAGAAGAAAAGAAAGAAAAAGGGAAGGGAAAATATGCAAATATTTATATGCAAGATAGCTAAGATAATTGTACTACTAATTTCTACTGGCTTATTGAAAGGAACGGTTAATGCCTGATTGATCAATTTTGCACATTTATATCTGGTAATCTGAATGTCTACTTTGAACATGACAATATGCAATATAACATGCCTTGTTAATTTCCTATTATATTATTTTGAAATCCTGTATCTTTCTATTATTTATTATTCCCTATAAAACAAAAAAAGAGCAACTCATAATTTGGGGAGGTAGTGAATATGTTGTTTTTGTTACTGGTTGATAGATATGTCAAATCATATTAAGCTATGACATTTAAATATATGAAATATATGGTATGCAACTTGTATCTGCAACTGATCCTTATAAACAAAACTAAGTACTTGGTAAAATTCACAATATTAAATTAAAATGTTGAATTATAATTGAAATAGAATATAAATGCATAGATGAATAAAGCATCACAAATGATATTTAAAAATAAAGCTTTATTCTCAACACTGTGTTTACTTTATGCTATTGACCTAAATATAAGAGGAAAATTTTTCTTTATTATTTTTGCTTCTAGATAAAATAGTGTATATTTATCACATGCAACATGAAATTTTGAAATGTATATTTAGAGGTGAACAAAAATTTTTCTTCAATACCTACAGTGTAGCTGGAATCAAATGAAAAAAGCTTTAGTAGACAAAAATCTATATACAAATTTGCATAGTATGCAAAAGAAGCAACACTACAACACAGAATAACCAAAAGGAGGGTGATAGATAACCCACTAGCCTAAGACTCTTTAGAAATTCATGCATCCTATTTCTATAAAAGAGAGTTACAGAGTAAAAGTCTGGACAAGTTTAATGGATGAAGTATATTATTTCCAGTGGATCTAAACTATTTGGAGAATGTACAATAGACTCCCAAAACAATCCTCTATAAATGATTCTCTTTGGAACTGAAATACAGAATAATGGTGTAAGCTAACAATCTTCCCAGCTGTGTTGCATGACCACAGTTATATCTTCCATGGTATTAATTCAGTTACAGAATGCTCAGAGAAAGGACCAGACATAGTTCTTCTTTGTCCAGAATTTAGGCATATTAAAGCTTTCCAGAACAGTTTTCCTTGCACTTTGAGGATGAAAACAAAGGAAAGTCAGAGGGATCCTGATTCTGAGGTAGGTGCACCAGTCACTCAATGAGTAAGAGCACCAGGTTATGAGGCATCATTTTTCTGATTCTAACTAATACACATTATGAAGCAGACAGTCCAATGAATTAACAACTGGATTAGCTCATAATTAACTTTTTGTGATAAGAACACTTAATATCTCTTCTGATTAGCATTTTTCAAAGGTATAGTACATATTTGTTGACTATATTCATCATGTTGCCTAGCTGTTAGGACCAATATTTTGATTAAAATGACTGCATAGAAAAGTGAGTTAAACTAGACATTTTGAAATAATGAATAGTAGCAATTTCTTGTTCAATAAACACAACAATATATTTCCCATGAAACTTCACAAAAGTCCATTAATATTTATAATCTATCTGAAATTATTCTAGTACTCATTCCTTCCACTAAGACATTTCATTTTCCTGTTAAAATGCAAATATATTATCTGGGAGGTTGAGCACATTAAGTCATTATCTTCCATTAGAGATGTAGTTCAATTAGCTCCATAGTCTCCTCTATTAGGCCTGGTTGATGGTCTCAGAGGGATTCTTAGTAAAGACGAGGAATAATAGACTTAACAAAAGTTCACTTTTGAATTATTCTGCTAAACAGCTAGAGGAGAAGCATAAGGGAACTTGACTAATAAGAACAAATAAAAGAAGGAAAACTTAGAACCTTATCTAAAATGCATTATTCATATAATTAAATCGTTTTAGGTATATGAAGATGCTGGGACATTGAGGTAACTTCATGCTTTAACATATACATATTTTAACTATGGAGTTTTTAACTGAAAGTATATTGGTTATTTGAGGTCTGTAAAGTTAACAGGAATAGCATTCATTTTATTATGTTCTACCCATAAATGCAAATGATACTGCTGGCAGGCTGGAGAGTTGGGGATGTTCTCCCAATTTTATGTTATGAAATTAAAATTCTTTCCTTTTGGATTTGCAGCAATATCATCATTCATTCCTTAATCAATGTAGAATTCTAACGAATCTTCATAGGCTTTAATGATGAATTTAAAACATAATTTCAAGCTTTGCTTAATTTGGGAGTGTATAACTTATGAATTTTAATCATATATTCGACCTGCTTCACAAATTAACTTTAAAAAATATGACTTTCATATCCACATACAATTTTATATTTCATTGAATTTTGTAGCTTAAACTAGTAAAATTATTGATAGAGAATGTATTGTCTCAGACCATCAGCATGAAAGAAAACTAGCAGAATCTCAGAAAAATAATATACCTAGCAAATAAATGACTGATTCTTAAAGGTAAAAGTAATGAAATAATTGGCCCTGGTTTCACATTTCTATCTTGCACTTCTGATCTGAATTTGGAATGTTTTTAAAGCTTTAAAAAATATTGTATTGGAAGTAATGAAATTGACAGCGCATAAATGTTGAATTCTGTTATTGCCAAATACAACTTCAATAAGATAAATATGGATACTAAAACCAATAAGATGGTAGTAATAGAGATTTGTTCTAAGATGAAATAAGCCAGTAACAGAAAGAAAACTTTGCATGATCTACATTTTATGTGGAATGCCAATGTAAAATACACAGAGATTGAAAATTGAAGAGTAGTTATTAGAAGTATGAAGTGGAATAAAATATAAAGTATAGCTCAAATGATATGAAATGGCACATATATATTATGTATATATGTTCAAAAAATCTAGAGATCTAATATAGATATGAAAACTGAAGTTGATAAAATTGCATTATTTTAAGGACAAGTGCATTTTAAAAAGTCATGACTCAGAAATTCTGCTCTTAGATGCTTGTCCTACAGAAGTGGAAACATTAGGGCATATTAAACTTTTCTGTGACTAGGGTATAGCTCAGTGGCACAGTGACTGCCTGGCAAGTGTAAGGTTCTCATTGACCCCTAAGTCCAAAAGTAACTTTTATGCAGGTGTCATGGTTCCTTTGCTTCAATAGCCAAGTACTGGAAACAACCATGATGCTGATCAATAGATGAATGATAAAGCATATTGTGGTACATGAATACTATAGAAGACTATTTAACACCAAAAATGAATTATTAATACAAGAAAATAATTGATAAATCACTAAATAATTGTGCTTTATAAAAGAAGGCAGATAAAATACTTCATAAAGGAAGAATATTTACTAGGATTTTTAATTGCTAAATATTCCATTGTAAGAGTATATGACAGATATATTTAGCAATTTTTAAATGTGCAAGTTAATAAAATGAATTAGTTTAATTTTTACTTGAATAAAATAACTTTATACCTTTTTATCTTAATGATACTGATATTAATAATGTAAATGTTGACAATCAAAATTCAGTTATAGTATACAATCTAGATTAACACAGAAGTAAAGACAGAAAAAGAGACTAGGAGAACATGTACCCATATATATTTGAATATGTATTTTCATACTGAAAGAAAAAAATGGAATTTAAAAAGAGGTAATTCGGAACAGAAGCGATGGCACAGTAGGATAAGCACTTCCCTGGCAAGTGCAAGGGTCTGCAAAAATATTAAAAAATAAAAAATAAAAATAAAAACAGGCAATTTCATTCTCCTTAAAAATATTCCCCTCCCTTACTTATTCTGAAAGTGTTCACTTTAACATATTTGTAATTATAAATATTTTCTCATCTCTTTGAAAGATTTAAAAATCTCTTTGGAATTTTTTGAGGGGTGATGGATTTTTAGGCAACATTCAGCTATGTAGTTCAAGCTGCTCTTCAACTAAGTAGCCCAAGATCTCTTCAAACTCATGACAATCCTGCTTCAGCCTCCAAAGTATTGGGGTTACCCATTTTGGATATTAAAAAGATGTGTTGTCAATTTTATGACCCAGAAGTTTCTTTCTTAACAACCTAAGAATTGCTTCCTTGAAATGCAGATAGCAAGGAAGACAGTAATTCTTTCTGTTTCTGTAAGAGTAAGGAGACTAATCAGAGAGTGAATTCTTGCAATTTGCAAAACTGTCTGTTGTCCCTGAAAACTGTGTTCCCTAACAAAAACAATTATGTAAGAGTAACTCAATTACCACACAAATTTAGAATAAACTACATGCATGAAAGTCACAAGTCTTTCACTAGGAGTAGTATTGTTTACTTAAATACATGTATTAAAAATAATATTTGCAAGGCCGGCTAAATAGCTCAGTAGATTAAAGCACCTGCAAGCAGGTGCAGGGGGCTGGGATTCACCTAGCCGGTTCTGCCCCCAGGGTGTGCTGAGATGGCAATTAGGACTGGGCATGTTATGCCTAAGATGTTTGATATTCAGACAGATAGTGAGGTTAAGCCTAACAGCCTAGGTTATATGGTAATAACAATAAGCTTCCCTTCTGGAGGGTTAACAACCTAAGTTTACAGACCAAAATTAGAGAAAAAGGAGGGCTGCAAGGAAAGCCAACATTTTGGCCCTAGCTTTCCAAGGTCAATTAAGACTCAGGACAAATGAAAACTTGTACTGTAACGTCATGTAACTCAGTAGTGTCCCAAATTTTTTGATCAAGGAGATTATGGGGCCAAAGAGGAAAGCGATTGATGATGTAGAGTGTGCCTAAGGAGAGTCACATGGAGAGAAAACATTCTCTTAGGCTTTCACAGAGAGCACACTGGCCAAGCAATGGCCAACACTCATCCACATGGCTGACACTGACAAGGATCTACAATCTGAGGTACAGGATCTCAGGAAAAATCCTGAGGGGATTTGACTAACCTTATCAGATCCAAAAGCTACAACGCTTGTTGCATAGGTCTTGCTTTATCTTGTTCTTAACCATCCAGCAGAAAAGTATAAAAATGAAGTTCAAGAGATAAAGCCATGGTATTGTGTTGAGCTGTAGGCATCTAAGGTCAACAACTTCTGACATTGCCAGTCAAGTGGAAGACCCAATACTATAATGGACTACTGGATTATTTTGGAATATTTTGCTGAGTTCACATACCTGTAATATTTAAATGATGGAACTAAACAAAAAAAGGGATATAGATGAATGATCATTTTGTATCTGTGTATTCAAAATGATTAGGATAGATACAGCTACTTTCTCTTAGTTCAAAGAATATAGGGATTTGTTCTAATAGTGTTTTAAATAGGATATCATGTCTGCATCTTGTACAACAAATAACTACTCTCAGAAGGCAGTATGCAATGTGTTCATTATTGGAACTGTCCTACCAATTTGATTTGAAACAATCTCATTGCTATTTATTTCTCAATAAAATTATGGAAAAATAAACAAATTTTAAAAAAAGACTGGATATGGTGGTGCACACTTGTAATATCAGCTCTTGGGAGGCTGTAAACAGAAGAATCACTACAAGTCCAATCTAGTAGTGAGACCCTGAACTCATTGTAGACCCTTTCCTAAAAGATACAATAATAATAATAATAATAATGTTAAAAAAGG
>NW_004524670.1:2426803-2441951 GCF_000260255.1 Octodon degus | reverse complement strand
AAGAAGAAGAAGAAGAAGAAGAAGAAGAAGAAGAATCATTCAATAATATAAGTATTTATTATGTCTTTAAAGTAGTTCTATAAAAAGAAAGGATAATTGTATTCCCCAACAGTATGCATATATACATATGTGTAAACATACACACACTGACCTGTTTTTCTCCAGATTTCTAAGTTATCATGACTACGAAAATACAAAACTTTTCCAAAAGTTGAAGGAAGTCCAGTTGAACTGGGATCTGGATTAACTGTTAACCCACATAAATTAACTTCATTGGATTAAGAAATTCCTAGCAGATTAGGAAAGTATAGATTTGACTTTGATTTCTATATGTAGTCCCTGGCTCCTTTTCCTATTGAGATTTTTCCTTTAATCATCTCGCTAACCCCCTTGGGCTAAACACCTTTGCTCAGCTGTTTCCTTTCACTGTGTTATTTTTGCCTTGGGGCTAGCTGTGCATGAAATAAATTGTAAAAATCAGGTAAAGAATAAAAGCTCTAGTACTATAAATTGTGTATATCAGGGTAATTAATCTGGCAGATAAATTTTCAAGACATCTCAGTGTTCAAGAAGTGGCTTGGAAACTATTATTTTCTTTTAGCCAGGTTTAAAGTGAGTAATGGGAGAGAAATCTAAGCAAAAAAAAATTTAAAAATTTAATTTCCTTTTACCCCAGAAGCAATCATGTATAAAGGTGGGGCCAAAGGTGATATGATTATTAAAGGGATTAGCGTCATTAAAATGAAACAAGATGCTTGAGTACTTTCAGGATTCATCAACCCTCCAACCAAGGCACAATCCATCATTTGAAAGTGTCAACCTTTCATTGAAAAGAATCTTTGGGATACCTGATTAAGAAGAGCTTCTTAGGGCTGGCAAAATAGCTCAGCAGATTTAAACATCTGCTTAGGCAGATGCAGGGGCCAGGAATTCTATCCCCTGGCCTGCCATGCTGGCCCTGCCCTGGGGGCACGCTAAAACAGCAATTGAGACTGGGTGTGGTGGTGTGCTCCTGTAATCTCAGCTCTTGGGAGGCTGTAAACAGGCGCATCACTATGAGTCTGATCTAGTAGTGAGACTCTGTACACCCTGTACAAAGTGTCCTAAAATACAGAAGAAGAAAGAGGAGGAAGAGGAGGAGGAGGAGGAGGAGGAAGAGGAGGAAGAGGAGGAGGATGAGGAGGTGGAGGAGAAAAGCTTCCTAGGGAAGTAGTTTCCAGTAACTCATTTTATCATGCTCACTTGTCCAGAGACTAAGAAGGCACTGCTGCTGTGGCATAAGAAACCTGGCCACTGCTCTAGCTGTCCAATACTCTTGGCTTTGTGCTCACTATACTGGTTTTACTGGCATACAGAATGTAAGAGTTGTTGGGTCAGAGAGGTTTCAATCCAATTTTCAGTGGAAGTCTTGGGAGACAAAGCAATGAAGTCCTAAGGAAGCATTGCCTGCAGCTGTAGGAATTAAGCCAAAGGAGCAGAGGAGACAGCAGAATGTTAGAGATTCCAGGAATGTGGACTGTCCAGTGAGGAAAACTTCAAGTTGTAATCAAGATCAGCCTGAGTGGCTGTGTGGGCTGGAACTAGCGAGATTAGAGCGATTGGGCAATGAGGGCCCTTCAGAACTCACATTTTTTCAAACACAAATCTACAGAACTTAGTGTTTGCACTGCTGGGTTTTAGTCTTGCTTAGGTACAATTGTTTTCTATCCCCTTATTCCTCTATTTTCAAAGTAGAATATGTTCCCTGTACCATTGTACTTGGAGTATTTAACTACTTTTGACTTTTACAGACATTTACAACTATTTTTGTATTAAATCTTAGAATAGACCTTGACTTGGACTTATTAACCAGTGCTATGAAAGCTGAAACATTGGGGAAAGGAATATTGTGTTTTGGCTAGGTATGGGTCCATGACACATTGTGTTTATTTGGAGATTATGATTTAAGGAGATATGATTATCTATGAAGTTGGTAAGGAGTGTATTCTGAACATTAATATTGATATATCAACTTCATTAGGTTAAAAAATGCCTTACAGATTAGAAAGCATACCCATGGGTGTGTCCAGTCGGGTCATGTAAGGGTGACCTTGGGTATTCTATGTACCTTGTCTACTTTCCTCACAGACAACGCTCCACGGCTCTGCTTGCATTCCACCTTGAAATAAGCATCTTTACTCCACCATGACAAAGTAAACCTGCCCTCCTATAAGTTGTGGGTGTTGTGTATTTTGTCCCAGTTATGAGAAAGATGACTAATTTAAATCATGCACACACGGTCTAGCAAATTTTCCTTGTATGCTTCAAAACCCTGGTTAAGAGTTATTCTTTATTACTCTTGATTCCTTATTAAATTATTAACAAAAACTAAATATATAAACTAAGTAGGGCTATTTTATTATATAATTAGAATTTTTATGCTATGTATGGGTATTCATATATATATATATATATATATATATATATATATATATATATATCCTAATAGCATGATGTTAGAATATAAACAGCAGTCTCTCGGAATAGTGCTGCTTATAACTACTTGTACCAAATATTTTTTTTAGGAGGCTGGAAAGATAGGTTGGCAGTCTAAGCATTTGCCTGGAAAAAGCAAGGACCAGGCCAGGTTCGATCCCCAGTACTGCATGCTCTGCCAGCTCTGTGCTATGCTGGTCACTGAAACTGGATGCAGTGGTGCATGCCTATAATCCCAGAGCTAGGGAGACTGAAACAAGAGGATCAGTAGGAGTCTGAGCTGTGTAGTGAGATCCTATACCAAATGAATAAATAAATAAATAAAGATTTTTTAAAAATTAGAAAACCTAATTTTTTCCATTCATTACATTTTTTAGAAGCATTAAGAACAAATGAGTTAATTTCCTAATGCTTCATAGAGAAAAAGAAACAATGTCTATTTACAAGAATTCTCAGATATTTGATCCTATGGAAGTAGGTTCAATTATCCTTTATTTTTCTGGATCTGAACATGAAGCTGTGAAGGCTTTCTGTTTTAGTGGTGCAAGGATTTTACAAGAAAAAAGCTTCAGTGTTTGTATACACCGTGGATGTGTGTGAGTCATTATAATCTGGAAGTCAATGATCACTTTCTATTCTTGTACTGAGGCCATTGTGCACCCAATGCATTTTTCTATTTTTCTGCACTGATTTATACATCATTGTATGCCTCAATTTTTTTTTTTTTTTTTTTTTTTTTTTTTTTTTTTTTTTTTTTTGTCAGAACCAGGGATTGAACTCAGGCCCTTGAGCTGACAGGCACGTGCTTATTCAACTGAGCTATCTCCCCAGCCCCTTCAACTATTTTTTCTGAATTTAGACTTTGAGGTATTTTTTTTAAAGATGTTCAAAAGTTTTGTTCACTATAATGATGTATTTTATACACTTTAATCTACTTCGCAAATTAATATACACAGTGTAGAGCTGTGATATTACATATTTATCCTCATTGAACACTATATTTAAATCTCATTTTTTCATTAAAATTCAATTTTTAAACTATTACGTGTTCTCCTAGTTCATTTTACTGTCTATATTTTGAATTTATTCCAATTAATTTCAGCTTTAAGCTGGGTCAACAAAGATGGATTGGTTTGACAGTAAAAACTTCATCATCTCTCTTTTCTTTCTTCTCTTTTTTTCTCTTGGACTTTATCACAATATTCTTTGAAAATTAGTACCTTTCACAGCAAAACAACCTCTAATCCTGTATTACAGATAATATCGCAATAATCTCCCTTTTTCTGTTATTGATATTTGTAATTTTGTTCTTTCTTTTTCTTTTTTTTTGTGTGTATTTAGTACAGGGTCTACAGGGTCTCTTTACATAGCATGGGCTTGTAGTCATCTTCCTGTTTTCAGGCTCCTGAGTGCTGGCTGGCATTACAGGTGCATGCCACCATGCCCAGTCTCAATTGCTGTCTCAGGGTGACCCATGGGTGAGGTCAGCACAGCTCACTGGGGTTCGAATCCCAGTCCCTGTGTCTGCCTAAACAGGCACTCTAATCGACAGAGTTATGTGGCCAGCCCTTATTCTTTCTTTTTTTCTTAGGTTTGATGACTGTATTGATCCCCTTAGGGAATATATTAATATTTTATTAATTTTCTCTAAGGATTATCAGTTTTCATTTTCTCTTATTGTTATTATATACTTTCATTTCCCTACTTTATATGAAATTTGTTTTTCCTTTCTTTGTAAGGTGGAAGACTAATAATTATTGATTGTAGATATTTCTTTTTTAATAGATGTGAGAATTCTGGCTTTTCACTAGACCGCCGTAAATATCACCCTGAGTGGAAGGAAAAAACTCCATATTTGTCCTCCTGTGATGCATGCTATACAGAAGGCAGTGTCCTCAATCATGTAGTGCTGGAAAGTTCTGATTGTCTTCTAGGTCTCCTCCTAGGAATCCAACTCAGCATCCAAGTGAGTTCAAGATGAAGGTAGACAACCAGATTCCCAGATGGCCTCTATCCAATGGTGTTCCTACTACACAGGACACATGACAGTGAGCTTCCTAACTAGGCCTTCTTTACTCTTACCATGGTCAGGAAAGGTGTGATTCTGTGCAACTTGGAGAAAGGGGAATTCCTGAGATCCCATTTAGCCTTGACTTGCATTTGTAGAAAGTGCTAAAAATTTCTCTGTGTTGTTCAACAAATGTATCTAAATTATTTAAAATATTTCTGTCTTTCTAAATTGCTTCTTTTTAGTCTTTTTTCATTTTTTTCTCTACACTTGGTGTTTCTTGTTTGCTATCTTCAGGTTTAAATTTGACTCTATGAGGCAAAATGAAAAAACATGTATATCATCATTGTGGTGTTTTCCTGGGTTGAATCAAAAGTCTTTTGTGGTCTTGTCTTGTTTTTTGAAACATTTAAAGATATTATCTTTGTTTCACATAAAATATGCATAGCTTTCAACTGTGCTTAACTTAGGAATTGGAAAATCGAAATATAGTACCCATTTCTTGCAAAGCTGATTGGATTTGTTTTAAATGGATCATTTTAATGGTTGATGGGTTTATGAATGTTTACATATATTTCAGTGCTCTGGGTCTTTATTTCTCTACATAAGTGATCACAAACTTTGCTGTTCTTTGTATCTGTAAATGTGGGTATTTACATATAAAAATGAGTAAAAGAATATACATTTCTGCTAATAACATAAAATTTCAAAGAGTTCATAAGAAAGTATAAATTTAAGTGCAAATTAAAATCCATTGTCTCAATGTTTATATCACATTTTAATGATATTTTGAGAAATTTGTATTTGATCAATATGTTTTTAAACTGGGAGTTGAGGTCATCAAATTCATTTATTTATTGTTTTTAAATTAATTTTCATACCTTGTCTATTCTTTTTGGCACACTCATTGTATCAACTACAATGCAGAAACTCAATATGCACCTTGTTTTATGTGCCAGCTAATGAATGCCACAAGGTTAATCTCATTTCTCTTCAAAGGAATCAATATATACTTTATTGTGCTTTAATGGAGAGCAAATAAAATGAATGAGGCTTTATATTATTCAGGTTTTATAGTACTCTCAATATTTCATGCCTGAAAATTTCAATTTTTATATTTTTCAATTATCACATAACAAAAGTTTTCTTGGATTATTCTAAAAGCTACTTACTTAGCTCTTAAAAATGCATAATCTTTGAGTAAAGATAGTTCTCTGAAGTAACATCCCATTTAGGTTTATAATTTTAGGACTGGTAGAAACCTGATCTAGTGGAAAAAGTGGGGGATTTGAACACTGATATTGTTGTCATGTATTTCATGAGATACTTCTTTTACTTGTGGTGACTGTAATGCCCAGTTGTCCTTTCCAATCATGAGGGTAAACTACACTGAGAGATTAGTGGCTTTTGCCTTAGCTGGGTCCATTTTATTCCCACCTGACCATCACTTGGGTGCTGGAAGTCAAGGTGTTCCCTGTTCTTCCGCAAGAAAAATCTGGTCTGAAATAGCTGCTTTAGAGGAAAGGCATAAGTTCAATATACCACCAGAATAGAAAATAAATTCTATGATTGATTAACGTATCGATCCTGGGCAGGAATGGGTCTTGAGTTAGTTCTTCATTCATGGGTCTCAGAAGACAAGAACAAAGAATTAGGTGAGGGACCAGGGAGATTGTTCAGTGGAATAAGCGCTTCCCTGGCAAGCATAAGGGTCTGAGTTCAATCCCCAGTGCTACCAAATAAATAAAAAGAAAAAAACCAACGTTAGGTGAAAAGAAGAACAGTCTAGTTAACTAGCCATATACGGAGGGGAAAGGGTGATGCTGACTTTAGAACCTAGAAGAAGAGCCTACATACTGACTTTAAATGGATGAGTGGGAACCCAGGGTTCACATTCTTCCAGAGCTGAATCTTAAACTCTTAAATTGTTACTTCTGGCAATTCGCTTTAGTCTTTGAGGGTGGGGTAGAAGTGTGGCTAGGGGGACTGAAACTGCTTCTGAAATCACTGAAACGTAGATCACAATGGCAACATAAAATGTAAAAATTATCTAGCCATGTATTTGCAGTGGATAATAGCTTTCTCATTAAGTCATTAATTATTCAAATGAAGTTCATTGAGTATCAGGTATATAGAAATCATTTAATTTCTGCATAAATACAAAAATAGTTATTATTATAAGTAGATAACACAAAATGAAACATGGCACTTTAAACATTGGAAGTAGCATTCATCTAGCCACCAGTTATGAGGGTTTAAATATCAGCTTTAACGAGCTCCTTAATAAAAGTAAATGCTCGTGATCATGAAGTTAAAATTTAATGTTTTATGAAACTCGAGATTAGAATGTTTTCCTTTCTACTTGCCATCTTTCCTATTTAATTATACTGCTGTATTCTGAATTTTAGTGTTCACAAGATTTTGCAATAAAATTTAAAATTCTACTGTAAGATACGTAACAATGAGTTCTTATATTTCTAATGATTTTTAAAATATATAGAAATTTAATAACAATTCTTTTTCATCATTTTAATGTCAATCATTTTACTAAACATTTTAAATGTATTTAACTTTACTTCATTTTCACAGGAATCCTACAGTGTAGGGCCATTGTTTTCTCACTTTTATGGAAAACTTCACAGGTTTCCGTATTTAATTTTTCCACACTTGCAAACTTTAAATATTACACATACTGTCAAGTGTCAATCAAAAGGCATCACTGCAGGATGTTAAGTCCCTGTTGAAGCAGTCACTCCAATGTAGGAAAATGAAGTCTAGGATATTAGACACAGTTTTAGTTTGTCCTTCAGCACAGGTTAGAGTCTAATTTACCATGGGTCAAGTAAAATATCTACAAATAAAAACCAACCTGGAGCTATAAAATAAAACAGTGACCTTTAAAATCCAATATTGGAGACAAACAACTTTTGCCTGCAGTGGCTGTTGAAGGACAAAATAGGGATAGAAAAGCAGGAACATACACTCCTTTTTATATATATATATAAAAATATATATATATTTGTATTTACAAATTTTTTTCTAGCCAGGAATACATTCAATAGACTCAGTGGCTTTAAAAACTTTTTCTCTATTCCTGAAACTGGGAAGAAAAAAACAAGCACTGAAAAGTCCTTGCTTTAGCAATAACAAACAAATGAAGCTTATTATCGCTATCACAATAGGAAGATATCAATGAGAAATTCTTGAATGCATGCAGTCTTTTTCCCCATTCTTTTGGTAGTTTTTCCATTCTCTGAAACAAAGCAAAACAAAACAAATGTTTCAAGATGAAAATCATTAAAATTATAAGAAATTTAATTAGGTGAAGGATTTGCAGCAATATAACTAGAATACAAAGACAAGTTGCTGCCTGTTCATCAAGTCCCAATTGTTCATACAGTTAATGGTATTTTCCATACAGACACTGAGATTATTTAACAAAGAAACAAATAGTGCTTCGTTTTTAATCTCAGCATGCTATGACAAGATGTCCAAATAGTGTTGCTTAGAAATTATCCTGCTAGTGAATATATTAAAATTATTGCAACAGTGTATTCCTAGAATAATCTTGAAAACTACAGTTTGAGAAAGACTGAAGGAAAGCCCAGCAAGGAGCATGTTCAGCAAGTACCAAGTTGCTTTTTATGCAGGTGATAAAGAGCCACGCCTGGGAAGACTGCATGATCAGGGAATAGGCATGCTTTTTCCTATGACTGATTAAGAAAAACTAGATATGAGAAACATTTTATTTTCAATTACTTTTAGGTAATTTTGAGAGTATTTTTGTTGGTTGTTGCTGAGCTACACTACCAGTCTTTTTTTTTTTTAATTTTTAAATTGGAGAAAATTTCATATTATGGTCATAAAACCATATCAAGAGATCAATAATACTTCACAAGTGAAACATTCAGCAAAATAAACAAATTATAGGTTGCATATAGTATGAAAGAGAAATGTAGAATAACTGGTTTTGAGTATTACATTGAGTTGTGGAGAATATGTACAGTTGAGTGCCATTATTCATGGGAGTTATAAACTTTAGTCTTTCCTGCAAACATTTAATTGCAAATTGTTGAAATACTGCTTGTAAGGTAGGTAACTATAATGTTCTTATTAACTTCTTGTCAATATATTTTGTGGCAGATCAATAAATAACTATGATTTATATATATGCATATATCATATATAAATATAATTAACAATGAATACCTGGTCAATGGTTCTATAAGTCATGGCAGAATGAATCGATCTACACACATATCTTCTTTCTGCATCACAGCATAGTAAAGCACTCCCCTTAAGCCATTTTGAACAATGAGCTCACCAAGAAAGCCACTGCCCCATAAAAGAGCTCCAAACTGAAAACACAGCACTCAAGAACAGTTGAAATGAACACCTATTTCCTGAAACAAGAAGACAGAACATCGCCTTGTCCAAACTCAACTGAGCATGTGGAAGACCTCTCAGAATCCTTCATACTCTTTGCACACCTCTGACTGACCACAAAAGCACTGTGATTTCACGTGGAAATAACAAATATGAGCAAGCCGGCAGATCTGAAAACAGGACTCTGCTAGGAATGAGGGCTATCCAATAAGGAATACAAAGAATGAGTGTTATAGTATCAAGGAATTCTCTGCCTCTGAAGAGACTGAGATCTGGGAAGGTATCCTGGAGTCCTGGCAGTATAGTTTTTATTAAATTTTGGTAGGCTTAATACTATTTTCTGTATTAGTATATAAAATGTGAAAATATATGTTATATGCTATTGTCCATATATGAATGAGTCATAAAAGAGAAGAACAAATCAATACATAAAGACTTATGTAGAAAAACCATATTTTTCTTCTGCAATTTCTAGTCTGTCAGAATTTTGTTAAACTTTAAGTAACTTCTACTTATATATCTGATACTTTTATGTAAAGATAATTTACTCAGTAAATTCTGTGAAAAAAGCTTCCTTTCCAGTTAATTTATAATAATTTATTTGATGATTTTAATTTTCATATCAGATACTGTTTTACTATACTATGAAAAAATATTGACATATTTTAACCTTTCAGCTTTATGATTTTTGATAAATAGTATACTGCTACTATTACAATGTCATAGTTTTTTGTTCTCTACAAAATGTTTTCTAAGTTACTTCTTACTGTTGCAGGCTGACATGATTCTATATAAAAATATTATATAAGACAAATTTTTTTTAAATTATGACATTTTTTCAAATATGAAATATGTCATAATTTTAGAGTTATTAAGATTTGAAAAGTTGTTCATCTTCAAAATAAATAGAATACAGTGTTTTTTATGTTGAGTGCTAGAAATACATTACTTTTAATATTGTTTAGACTATATTAGACCTATGATTTTTAAACAATTGAAATCTTTCAGGATTCCCATCTTGAAAGCTAGTATAAAACTCCATTATCTAGACTTTTATTCTTTTAATTAAAATTTTTAGACATTTCATGTATATGCACTAGGGTTTCAAAGACTATTTCTATATATTTTCATAACCCTTCCTAGTACTTTCAAAGGTTGCTGTGTTTTCTTTATACTGTTCAATTTGTTTTTTCTGAAGTAAGACAATGCTATTGATTTTCTGCTTCTATCTTACTATTCTTCAATGGCTTGAATTGCTTTTTAGGTCTCTTGATGATTTGGGGCTTTGTAAGTATATAATGCTATTATCTTCAAGTAGTGATAATCATATATTTCCTACATTTATGGTTTTATTGTTGTTTTGTAATTTAATGCATTTATTACCAGATAAATTCAGTTAATTTTATCCCTTTCAGAATCTTTAGTTATTCTCAGTTGTGTTTTCAAATCAAATGCTCTTTCTTTCTCACACATCATGCCCGTGAATACTCAGATTTGCCAAGAAGGAGACATAATGTATATTTAAGTGCTATGGCTGCATTCTTTTGTACAGGTGTGTAACCGAGGATATGAATTTTTGTAAAGCATAGTGTTGGGTACACTGTTTTCAAAAATTGCTATTGGCTTATAACTATTTATAAAATCTTTCCATTTTTTCCTAGGCACTTTTACTAATTTGCTCTAACTTTTAATTCTTTCGAATCACGAGACAGACAATGAGTACATGTATAAATTAGACAAAAGTAGTACCAGGAATTGAAAAAGGGATGATACTTAGAGTCCAAATTGTTCCCTGAAAAAAGTTTTACTAGGTGGAAATAATTTTATAAATTATTTTTATTGACATTTTTGGAAGATTTCCTTTTAAGAGGAGGTTTAAGTGGACGTAGTAGCACATGCCTGTAATCTGAGCACTTGGGAGGCTCAGGCAAGAAATTTGTAAATTTGAGTCCCACCTGGGGCATTTAGTGAGACACCTTCTCAAACTGGGGTTACTTTCCTAGAATACACACACACTACACACACACACACACACACACACACACACACACACACACACACACAGTACCAGAAAAGAAAGCAGACCAGCAAGGCAAAGGGCTAAAATTTTGTGTGAAATACTTAACAATATTGAAGCTTATTATCAATAGTTAAGCTTTTATACATAGGATCAAAATCATGATGAATTTGAGTTTTTAAATTTCTACAGAAAAAGTTGTACTTTTTTAAAGTTAAAAATAGGAAATAATTCTAAACTGAGAATCTAGTGGGCTAATCTGTTATGCAAATCACCACTAGTTGGTGCCATTTGTGTTTCTGTTAAGGGAGAGACATATTTAGATGTTGAAACACAGAAAGCCTTCATGTCAAACTGGAGAAATATTTTTATTAAATTATTATGACAATATTCTTTATGAGATTCTTTGCACTTTTATTTTAAAAATCCTTTCTAATTTTGAATTAAGTAATCTGTATGTGTCAAAAATGTTCAATTAATTATTTTACAGATCTTCAAATATAACTTTAAGCACTTGGAATGTAGGGCCATATTCCACTTTGGTGTATTCATTTAAACTTATTCTCCCTGAAAGAGTAGGATGCTGACGCTGCTTCCTTAATTTCACTCTTGCATGTAGTAACCTGTCATTCCTTAAGACCTACTATAAAGCATATGCACCCAAATCAAGATTAGGCAAAGAACCACTTTGAATGGTAAGCGACCATGGTTTCCAGTTCTAGTGCAGTCCATTCATGGACTCTTGAGCCAACAAGAATTGCAAATGCCCATAGTCATGGCAACTCTTCAGACTGAAATGAACACCAAGAAGTGACTGCATTTATTTTCTCTAACTCCAAATATTGGTCTATCTTCTCTGTCTCAACTCTCTAGGAGCAAGGGTAGCTGGAATTGACCTCAAATACAACTAGGTTAATAAGAAACAAAAATGTCAAGAACAGATGAATTAAAATAAAGTATACTTCTCCAAATTCTTGCAGTTCTTGACCTTGAACCCCTGAATTGACCCTGGTTTCCTGGGCAAAGGAAGTTGATGAGACTATGTCATCGTTTTGAACTCATAGAAAAAAAATTTCCAGCAAATACAGAGCAGAATCAACATTAAGAAAAGTTTCTTGAGAGAGAATAACTAGGGGAAAAAGGTAATGACAATTTATGGAAAAGAGATCAGTTGTTAGGATCTTCTTGTCAGGTAGCTTCTGTTTATGTTGTTACTGTTTTGCTTGAAGCGTTTGTTTCTAATTTTTATCCAGAGCACACAGCCAGTGAGGCATTTTATTTCCTCCATCAAGGGAAAGACATAGGCTCAGAGTTGGTGGATCTCTTTCCACATCTTTTGTTGTTTCCATGTCAGTACATAAGTCTTCAGCTCAGGCACCCAGGTACACTGGGGTAAACGGTCCAGCCTCTGTAACCTCAGGTAAGGTAACTTTGATATTTCCTCCTGTGTGAGTAAAATTTATAGAACTGTACATTAATTCAGAGAAGACACAACATAAAATACTCTGAAATTCAGTCTAGTTAAATGCCCTTATCAATTGTAATCAGTTTTGTTGCCTGAACAAATTCAAGAATTATCTGACATCTGTTAGAAGATACAGAAGTGGACATAGATTACCACTAAATCAACAACTTGTAGTAAGGGAACTTAGAAAACATGAATCTAAGAGCAAAAGTGGCCAATGTAATTACTTATGCCTAAAGACCAGGTTCCTCATAAAGTGGCATTTACAACATGAAACTAGTACCATAGAAAGATATCTTAAAGCAATACGTGCTCTAATCTAGCTTCATTTTTCTGTTAATAAGTAAGATTGATTACAAAGGCTTTTAATATTTGGAAAAATGCCAATGAAAAAGAAATCTAGGAGATAAAATTTTCTTCTTTTATAATTTCAACAGAATGCCTGTCAATCGTTACTAGCTTGTGGGAGTTTATAACCTGTGAAATTAAAAGTAAATTGAGTTTGGTCACAGAGAACAATGCGGTTTGCACAGAAAAATCTCAGATTAAAGAGCCAACTTCTCTTCTAGTTAGGCAGAGTCTGATATACAGAAAGTGAAAAAATCCCGCAGATTTTACCTATTTATACACATTTTACTCTATTGTTTGCCAGGACACTGGGAGACTGAATCCTGCCAAACAGGTGAAGTTCTGGATGAAAAACATTCTATTAATTGTACCATATGGTGTAAGTGGGAATATTTGATACCTAGATTTTATTCTTAGGTACATACAAGAATATAGGAAAGCTTTTAGAGAGGTAAATATGTGTGGAAGTCTATCCCTACTGATTATGAGTTTGAAATAAAAGAATACGAATGTAAAAGTTGAATCATAGAAACTTCATTTCTTTCTTTCTTTCTTTCTTTCTTTCTTTCTTTCTTTCTTTCTTTCTTTCTTTCTTTCTTTCTTTCCTTTCTTTTTTCTTTCCTTTCTTTTCCTTCCTTCCTTCTTTCCTTCCTCTTCCTCCCTTCCTCCCTTCATTTTCCTTCCTCCCTTCTTTCTGGATGCAGGATACTCTACACAGTTAGGGTCAACCTGGGTTTACTTTTGTGGGCCCAAGGCTGGTCTTGAACTGGCAGTGATCATTGTATCTCAACCTCCCCCGTGCTGGGGGATTATAGTCCTGCATTACTACATCCAGTCAGGGACAGCACAGCGTGTGGTACCGGGGATCAAACTCAAGATCTGGTGCCTGTCAGGCATGCCTGCCATCGAAGTAATTCTCCAGCCCAAATCCTCACATGTTAAAAAAAAGAAAAGAAAAGAAAAGAAACTTCACATCTGTACTTTGTTCCAAGGGACTTCTCTCTCCAAAGCTAAGTCATGGCCCAAATGATGTACCCATCCAACAGTCAATGTATATTTTCTTTATAACTTTTAAAACATTGCACCATTCTGAAAATGTATCTGACCTAAAAATTCACATCAGCACTACTTTTAGAAATAAAGAATCCACAAGTTATTTAATAGATTTTTTCTTTATTCACATTAATTTTTATTAACAAGCAAAACTATGTGCTACAATAAATTGATTCAGATGATGAAGGAAAAGAGAATAGTTGAACCACTGCTGCTCCTAGAACAAATCATCATATTAATAGCATTTCTGGGCTGGATAGAGATTGATAAATTAAGAGGAAGACAAAGTAATTGCACAATACTATTTGTGATAATTTTAAAACTTTGACAATAAAACGCATTATTTCAAACCACCTGCATGGCCATGATTTGATATATAGTTAATTTACTCTTGAGTTGTAAGGTCCAGTTTTAACAGAAGTGACTGATGATGGTAGAGCATGAAATATCAATCTTGTATTATAATCGACTTTGCCTTGTAGTTTTAGAAAATAACTAGATTATTTATTCTCTCTAAAGGGATGGATGCAGTTTGAATTAATGAGTTGTCTAATAGGTAGGTAATATCTGATCTATTTGTGGATACCATGGGACATGTATATTTTCTGCCTTTAAAGAACAGTTGATTTTAAAGAGCAATATTTAAAAAAGTAGCATTGGCAAGGATTCTCTGGCAAGTCAAGAACCTATTCTTAGCTTAAAACTATATTATGTGCTTTTACTTAAACAATATCTGAGCAGAAATGTATTGTTTAGAAAGTTCTTCCTTATACAATGCATTTAATACACAATGCAACTTTTCTGATATATAGCATTGTCACCATGTTAATTTAGAGAAAAATAATGAAATTCACAGGGACTAAATGACTTGCCAAGTGTAGATACACATTTCAGTCTCAGACATCCTAACTCCAAATTCCATCTTGTTTTCTGTTAATGTCTGTATGTGACTTTTACAAAATAAATCATATTTTAATCACTTATGTTTACCTACATAGCAAAAATAAAAGTATATTTTGTTAAAAATACGAAATACCACGTTATTGTTTAACTAAATTTTGTCATTCAAATGAACATTATTTAGAAAAGCAAGATTACATTAAAATATAAATTAGCACTTTATAAAATATTTAAATATTTATTTGAAAAATAAGTACTTGTTTTTCAAACTATGCATAGTGAGAAATATTGAAGAGACAGAGTTTTTTGCTATTAAGAGACTGAAAACTGTATTTATAGAAGTTAACTGGAAAGAGAGAGCAATGACTTTTTTTTTTCAAAGTTTTATTGACAAAGAGATAGCATTGAGACAGTTTCAAATCAAATCGGAAGGACAGTTTCAACAAATAATACACTGCATATATTCTTCTTAGTGGTTAATTGCTGTACAAGATGC
>NW_004524670.1:2408955-2419765 GCF_000260255.1 Octodon degus | reverse complement strand
GCGGGCGGGGTGGGGGAGGCACTGAGGAGTGGTGGGGGGCGGCCCGAGGGGCTGGGAGAGGGTCCGGCCCACGCTGCGCCTGGGCTGGGACTAGTCCCGCCGGCGCAGGGTAGCAGGAAACTCTCCGCACACTCACTGGACCTCGAGGGCAATGACTTTAAAGCTACATTGCCAGTTAGGACAAAATGTTTCTAAAACTAAAAGGTAGGGATATAGCTGAGAGAAAGTCCTCTTGCCCAGCATATGTCAGTGAATTTGTAGAAGGAAGGAAGGAAGGAAGGAAGGAAGGAAGGAAGGAAGGAAGGAAGGAAGGTTAGAGGGAGGGAGGGAAGGAGGACAGAAGAGAGGGAGGAAGGAGGGGAGGGAGGGAGGGAAGAGACAATGAAGGGAGGAGGGGAGGAATGGAGGGAGGGAAGCAGGGAAGGATTTCTTTTCATTATAAATGTCTCCAAGTGTTTTCTTGAAAACAATCTTTTTCAACAGTTGCTTTATCCAATGTAATCCACTGTGTAGCAATTTTTGTTGACTCTAGAGTTTCTTATGTATAAAATCATAGCCACAAATATATCCTCCCTTGTACACAAATATAATCTGGAGACTAATATTTTGCTAAATGTAGTTATTGCAGATGTTATCTTTCAGTCTCTGCCTTACTTATTCCTCTCTAGGTAGGTTTTATCAAATAGAATTTTAATTTTTATCAGGTCAAACTCATCAATTGCTTCATGTAATTACTTCTCTCAATTTATGTAATTATTTTATGAATATGTATGGCTATTTACAACAAGCTTATATTGAATAATAAATGCTAAAATGATTTTAGTTCTAATTATGATTCTTTCAAGTCATAAGTCACATTTGACTAGCTGTGATGGCAACTTCAAGATCTGAAACTCTGTCTTCCCTTTCATTCAAATTGTTTTGCAAACTTGTGATTGAGATTTTAAGTTCCTCTATCTCTCTTTGTCTCTGCTTCATGTAATCTATTTCTTTCCTATATTGCTCATTCAAGACTTCTATCATTTCTCTACTCTCCTCTAATTTTCTGTCAGTGTCTTATTTAGAAGAAGTCATTAATTCTTTCATTGTAGTTATCCTTTCTTTTTTATTTCAGAGATTATTTCTGATCTGATTTGCTCTATACCTTTCTGCAGTTGTTTCTTTACTTCAGACTCTATTAATTCAGATGTTTCAGCTGTGTGATTCCCAATTTCTTCTGTGCTAGTGTTTCCCGCATTTGTTCTGGGTGGGCTCAGGGCCTGAGATTGCATTTTGCTCCTTCTCTTTGTTGTTTTGTACAGCAGTGTCCTCTGACCTTTGATGTAAAGCTTTGGTGCAGTTGTAACCTTAACACCTACTGAAATTCTTACCCAAAAGAGATTATATGGTTAAGGTAGTTATAATTTTGTATTTATAGAACTACAGGTAGGAACACTAACAATGGGTAGTGATATTTAATAGTTGATAAACTTTTGTAACTAATGGGTTTGTATTTTAGACAGTAAGAGCATGCATTGTGTCTGTATAGCTAAGAAGATGTTAAATTGGAAATTTGTACTTAAGTTATTTCCCCTAAATTCTGTCTGATCACCTTCCCTTGATGTACCTGAGGTCTTCCAGGCAGACTAGTTCACCAGGGTTACCTTTTGCCCCTCTCTCAGTCAAGAGTGAAAGAGGGAGGATGCTCTTATAGATCTGGGTCTAGCAAAGTGTCTCAGCTTACAGGATGTGGATCTATGAAGTCTGAATCCATCCCAATGTGCCTGGCTTGGGTCTGGATGCTGTGCTCAGCTTCTTCCTGCTACAGTCTGTGGAAGTAAACCTGCTGTGTTCCTCTGGCACGATGTTCTGCTCCTGGATTAGCTGGGTGGTTCTGGCCCCTAGTCTCTCTGTGGGGACTTCAGAGACCTGTATGCCTGGCCTGGGCTGGGTCGGGGGGGGGGGAGAAGTCCTGAGAGCAGGGCGGAAGGTCTCACTCACACGCTGGTCCTAGGGTAGGTCCATAGGGCTGTAGTAAGTCACATTTGATTGATATCCAAACCCACAGTCTTACTACTATAAAAAATCAATGTTATAGTACATTGAATAAATCATTATTGAATATATGATTCATATATGTTTCTTATTTTATAATTTATTAAAGTCTCATTTTTCTGTAAAAATAAATTCTTAGGCATAAAAGTTTTTGTTCTAATATATATGTGGGAAATTTATTTCAAAAGTCTAATCTGGTAAAGTTTGTAATAAAATAGACTTATTCTGAAACATTTGTTTCTGATAAGAGTGTACACCCTAAAGAAAAATATACTTATTAATTCAAAGAAATTTTGGAAAATCTGAAATTCTCCAACACCATACTTTATAATATGTTGGTTAGGCTGAACTATGCTATAATAACAAAAACTTATAATACATTTTGAGCCTGTAAAATACAAACTTGCAAACATTAACAATAAATGACAATAATATTAACCTGTTTATACTTTTAATTTTCTAAAATGGCATTTAAGATATTCATCATTGTACAATGAAGTGATAAATGCTATATTATGGGGTCCAGTTGAAACTGTTCATATAAGAGAAGAAAAGGTACAATGACCTACACTGCCGTCACAATAGCTGTATGCTCTTTACATGTAAAGCATATCTGTATTTTCTAAAATTATTGACATCATATTGAAAAAATAAGTGATGTTTTCTCAATACTATTATTTAGTCAAAATTTATTATTAATGTATATTTAATTATTTTGATTTTTAAAATTTAGCCTGTATACTTATGTATGTCATACTAGTGATGGTAAGCCTTTTCAAGACAGAATGCCAAACTGTAACCTGAAATCAACATATTTATCACAAAGTGCCAACTCTGCAAGTAAACCTGAATAACTAGCTTTTAGCAGAGAAAATAACAACTCTATTTCAACATAATTTTTCTTAAATGAAAAACACCGTAACGCACACATATCATGGGTTTGACATCATTGCTTTCTATGAAATGAAGATGCAATAAATCGTGCAAACATTATCAAAAATAATTCAATTTTCCACATTAGCCTAATTTCATATAGATTATTATCTGTGACTTATGTCTATAAATTCTGTGTACACGCATCATGCATTACAAATATCTATCATCATGGTAAGAAGATTTCACGGCATCCAAATGAAACTATTTGCTTACATTTCTTTTTTTCTTTTTCTTTCTTTTTTTTTGTTTTGAAGAACCGGGGATTGAACTTTGACCCTTATGCTTGCCAGGCAAGCAATTATTGAACTGAGTCATCTCCCCGGTCCCTTTACTTACATTTCATAAAAATTAAATTCACTTTACACTGAGTTCCTATACTTTCTGTTTATAATAGTACATTAAAAATTATTCCTAAGAAATAAATGACAGCTAGTAAAATGTCAAGAAATTCAAAAGCCATTTAAAATTTAGGACACATTCATATAATCAAAATGTGGCAATAAAAATGGTGATATGTAACAATTTTATTAATTATCTAATTTACATAAGAAATGGCTTTAAATTTATAGCAGCAGAGGGTTATATTATACATTGGGCAAAGAGTTAATAATATGTAGGCACAACATAATATAAAGCAATATTAAATTAAACTGAAATTCAAAGGTACATATAGGCTTTCAATGTCAAAATTTTTCTCATCTTCGTCATAACAGTGAATTCAAGGCATGATTGTCAAAGTACATATGCTTTTGCTATTGAATACATTTTTTTAATGAATCATAATTTTGCCTCAGAATTACCAGTGTTCTTAGAGGCAGCTTGCTTGTTTTCAGTAAGAAAATGGTAGGATTTCTTTAGAATTGGTGGATTCTCACTTAATAGGCCAAAGAAGAAATTTGGAGTATTTCAAACAAATTGAACACTTAAATGAAGCAAGTAGTATTTTGTTTAAGTTAGCCAAGTAAAATTCTTGAGACTGGGCATGGTGGTGCATGCCTATAATCCCAGTACTAGGGATGCTGAAAAAAGGAGGTTCACTACAAGTCTGACCTGTGTAGTGAGACCCTGTACCAAATACATTAAAAAAATAAAAATATAAATATAAAAGCCTTGAAGCATAATACATGGAGGAAATGGTTATTTTTCCCCTTGGTACAAGTGGGTAACAAGAAATCTACCCTAAGTATTATTAAATACAAACTAAAGATTGTTAATTATAAGTGCAGTGTTACAGAGTAGAATTCTAGAACTAGTACATCATGAATATTTGAAACTTTTTTCTGATTCCATACCAACTCTCCTCCTTTAACCTCGCTAGCCTTTAGCATCTACCTTTAAATTTTGATTCTATGAGTTTGACAGTTTAAATGCTTCTTAAAAGCAGAATCTTGTAGTATGATATGTGTGTTCATATGAGTGGTTCATTTTACACAAAGTGTCTTCAAGATTCATTCATGTTGGCACAAATCATAGGACTTTATTTATGCTGGGACAATATTCCACTCTGTTCATATAGGACATTTTCTTTAACTGCTCAATTATTGATGGGGATTTAAATTATTTATTTTGGCCATAAACAATAATTCTGTAATGAACGTATAACCATAAACAATAATAATAATAATAATAATAATAATAATAATTAATACACCTAACTTTGTACCCTGCTTAATGATTAAATAAGAAGAAAAACTCAGTTATCACATAATTTAAAATTATAGCATTTTCTAATATTACGATTTCAATAATTCTGATAGATTTGATAATTTTCTATGTCAGAAAGCTTTAAGTCCATATTAGATATCATCCAGAAATGCCAAACAAACAAGTTGACAATATTAAGATCTGAGGGCTGGTGAGATAACTCAGTGGGCTAAAACTTAGGCAAGAGCAGGGACTGTGGTTTGATCCCTGGCATCACATGCTGCCCCAGATCCAGCTAGAGTCCGGGCATAGTGGATATAATCCCACTATGTAGTGCCTATAATCCCAGCACTAGGGAGGCTAAAAGCAGAAAGATCACCATTAGTCCAAGCTGCACAGTGAGACGCTGCATCAACCAGATACATTCAAAAAAATATTGGAATACCAGCTCATCCTGTATAAAAGTTTAATCCTCTGGCATGTCTGCTTCGTGGAACTTCTTAAGTTGTTTCCCACATTCCTGATTCATTTATCCCATCTGATTGCAACCAACAGAAAACATTAGTCACTTAGAAGTCAAGTGTTGAAATTCAACTTTAAAACAGGAAGACTTGTAATTGCCTGTCTAGTACTTAAATAAAAAGCAATCAGTTTCTCACTAGATAGATAAGAGCTTTGCTGGAGATCTAGCCAGTGATGAAACACAGTGTAATTGCATTAAAATCTTTTCTTTAAAAAGAGAGAATCTCAAATGAATGTCTCTTATGTATTCCACATAACAAATATCAATCATTCATTCCTCATTGCCTGTTCTTTCTGAATAGTACCTAACCAACACAGGGTCTAAATTAAGCTAAAGAATTTCTGTCTCAACAAATTGAGAAAAATAAAAAGTGTTTGCTAGCATAATGTCTTATTTAATCTCTTATGTTAGGGTTTATGAAATATAAAAATTAAGCAGGCAGGTATGTTTATGTTCATAAAAGTTCAACGATCTTTTAAGATTTTTAATAGATTTGGGTTCATATGCTACATGATATTAACAGAAAATACTAAGATCAATATTTTTCACAGATGAAAGTATATATATATATATATATCATAATAATAAGCAATTTAGTAGCCCAAGTTCTATATGAGTCAAATTTGAAATCAATGGTACTTATCTAATAACTTATTGGAAAATTTAAAATGAAACAACATATCATATCTTAATATTGGCAATAAGTTTATGTGAAGGTAGATATATTACTGATAAATGGTGCTAGCTTTATTGCTAAAAGAATAAAATAAAGATTCCATGAAGTGCAAAGAAATGAAAATTCATATGGGCCAATGGAAGTCAAACTAAATTCAACATAAGAAACATCTTTACGTGCAGGTTTGATACATGTAAATTTCTTTTTTTCCCATAATTGTATTGATAAAGAAATAGCAATGAAACAGTTTCAAATCAAATTGGTAGGACAGTTTCAATAATTAACACATTGCATACATTCTTCCTAGTGGTTAAGTGCTGTACAAGATGCAGACATGATATCCTATTTACAAACACCATTAGAACAAACCACTCTATTCATTAAGAGAATGTAACTATATATATATCTATCCTAACCACTTTGAATACACAGATACAAAATAGACATTCATCTGTATATAGTTTCTTTGTTAAGTTCTGTTATTTGAATATTATAGGTGTGTAAACTCAGCAAAATATTCTAAAAGAGTCCAGTAGCCCATAATAGTATTGGGTCTTCTGCTTGACTGACAATGTCAGAAATTGTTGACCTGAGTCCCCTACAGCTCAACATAACAGCATGGCTTTAATTCTTATATTTCATTTTTATACTTTTCTGCTGGATGTTTAAGACCAAGGTAAAGCAGGACCTATGCAATAAGAGTTGTAGCTTTTGGGTTTGATAAGGTCAGTGAAATCCCCTCAGGCTTTATCCTGAGATCCTGTACCTCAGATTGTAGAAACTTTGTCAGTGTCAGTCATGTGGATGAGTCACGGCCATTGCTTGGCCAGTGTGCTCTCCATGAAAGCCTAAGAGAATGTTTTCTCTCCATGAGACTCTCCTTAGGCACACTCTACATCATTGATCACTTTCTTCTTTGGCCCCATAATCTCCTTGATCAGAAAATTTTGGTCACTACTGAGTTACATGACGTTACAGTACAAGTTCTCATATGTCCTGAGTCTTAATTGATCTTGGAAGGCTAGGGCCAAAATGTTGGCTTTCCTTGCAGCCCACTTTCTCTAATTTTGGTCTGCAAACTTAGCTTGTTAACCATCCAGAAGACAAGTTTATTGTTATTACCATACAACTTAGGCTGTTAAGCATAACCTCACTATCTGTCTGCATATCAAACATCTATGCATAATATGGAACAGGTATTTTTCATCAAGTATTGATATGTTGAACTTTAAGTCCCTACAGAATATGACAGAAAATGTTTAAAAATTAGAATATATTTTAAAAATAGGCATAAATAATTATATACTTCTTATGTTTACACATAAGTCCAAAAATCTCACAACATACAACCTTGAAGCAGGATAGTCCCACAACATTCCTTTCCTGTCTTTTGCTTTCATTCATCACCCCCTCCTTTTTGAACATCCACCTACACGAGAGACATCATAGCAGCAACTGGCATGTCATGACAAGCAACCTGTATTCAAAAGACCAGAATGACAAGCACTCCAAGCATGAAAATACTATTACAAATTACCATCTGCAGTGCAGTAGCTTAGTTCACAGGTATCAGTATATATAGTTAGTCAGGGTGAGAATCTTTCCAATTAACTGCTAGATTCAAAAATCTTCTAGAGATTCTCAGGTCATTGCCTTGCCCATCTTCTACATATAACGGTATGGCTGACTTATTCATGTTTCCTAACTCTTTTCCTTTCCCTCTCTTGATTAGTTAGTCTTTGAGATCCTGCTTTCCTTTTACTTGTATTACACCTTTCTATTTGTATTTCTTCTTTTGTGTTCTTATACTAATTCAAGTATATGATATTTACACATGTGTGTCTGGTTTATTTCACTTATGAGTATATGTTCAAGTGGCATCCACTTCAATATAAAGGCTTCGAGTTTATCATTCTTAATAGCTGAATAATACTCCAGAAGATCATACACCATGACCAGGTAGGATTCATCCCAGGATTGCAAGGATGGTTCAATATTCGAAAATCTATAAATTTAATACACTATATCAATAGAGCAAAAACTAAAAACCACATGATCGTCTCCATTGATGCAGAAAAGACTTTTGACAAAGTCCAACATTCATTCATGTTCAAAGTTCTACAGAACACACACTTCTCAGAGGAAGAAATTAAAGAAGCAAATAAATATATGAAAAAAATGTTCCACATCACTAGCCATCCATGAAATGCAAATTAAAACCACATTGAGATATCATCTCACCCCAGAAAGAATGGCTATCATAATGAAATCACCCAACAACAAATGTTGGAGAGGCTGTGGGGAAAAAGGAACCCTTCTCCACTGCTGGTGTGAATGTAGACTTGTGCAACCATTGTAGAAATCAGTATGGAGACTCCTTAGAAATGTTGGACTACATTTGAATTTCAAAAGAAAACAAAAATGTAGTTCCTGAAGTGCATCAACTAAAGTATGAATGAGGGCTAGGGAGATAGCTCTGTGGTCTAATCACCTGCCTAGCAAGCGCAAGGACCCACGTTCAATCTCCTATACCACATACCTTGCCAGCCCTAAAACTAGGCATGGTGGCACACACCTGTAATCTCAGTGCTGGGGAGGCTGATACAGAAGGATCAATATTAATCTGAGCTGCATACCTAGACCCTGTACCAAGTAAATAAATAAATAGTAATAGTAATTTATCTTTTAAACATACTACCCCTTGCATTAATGATATACTTGTTAGAAATTGTGATTGGAAGAAGAAAAGAAAAAAAATTAACCAATTACAAATACTTCTTTATGAAGTCATTCCTCACTATGTAACAAAAAATTCATCATAGAAAAGTAATTTCTAATGTGAAACTCAGTATTTTCTGTATATTTATTTCAAATTAATTGACATTATGTCAGATAGCTATGTCATATAAATTATTGATAAAATTTAAGTGTCCTAAAATCTTACACATTAATATAAAACATTTAGCAAGTTCTTTTTATTATAGCATTAAATGAATAATGTTATAACTTTCAAAGGAGACAAAACCATTGATTCTTATGTGCTCCAATTAAATGCAATGCAAAAACATTTTTCTACATAATATTTTGGAAGCTAAATGACTTTCTTGATACTTTGTGAACACCTCTATGAACATTTTTATTGATTTTAATAAATTTCTCTTATTTCAAATTTTGAGGTTTATGTAGTTTTCTTATAATTTTAAGTATAATTATTGTTTAAGCCTGTCTTTTGTTAAATATATATTTAAGACACAGCCTCTCTTTTACTAATATTGTGATGCTAAAATATGTAGAACACTGTAATTGGAAACATCCTTTTTAACTTTAAAACTTATCTAAATATATAATTATAACAAAAGATGAATCCTAATTTTAATACATGTATATAGTATCCAATATAAGTTCAATTATGTTAAAATAATTAGAATAAGATTAAATGATATAACAATGTGCAGAAATCCCTTGCATTTATATTAAATTCCTCAGCTTTATATAAAACTATATCTTGCAGAATTTGTAAAATGAATTAAAGTATTTCCTAAGACCTAATATACCAAGTATATATCTAAATCTGCTGAGGTATTCTGTATTCTTTATATTTGCTACACTAAAAGAAATTTCAAAGGAAAGGTTTTATGAAAAATATTGACACATAAAGAATTTTTGGCTACAAAAATCATTCTAATGTTCTTCATTAGGCCCCATGAGAAAAATAAAATCAATCATCGTAGGCAATACTCTACATGCTAACATATTAAAACAAGACAATACAGGAAAGTTAATAGTAATAGCATTACCGTTATTACTTAAATCAATGCTGAAACCTACAAGTGCTCAGACTTAACATTTGTCAAAGTAATGAAACATATAAAACATGATTTCATCTTTTTGTTTCTGTTTGTGCAATAACTTCTCTCTGAAATTCCTATGCTTCTTTCGCCTATAAGCATGATGCTAGTTAACCTCCCACACAGCCTATTGGATTCTTGGTCGAAAACAATTTACTGCTTTGTCCATCCTTCTATAATAACTTCTGCATCCCCTCTCATAGCCCCTACTGAATCATGCCATTGATTTTGATTCATATATTCTCTCCACTGTGGTGATGTGTGTTCAGGACAAGAGCCATTCTAAATTTGTAGTATTAGTATTAAGTTGACTAACAATAATAAATTACATATAATTTATAAAACTGTATATAATGTTTTATGTTCACATTTATAAACATTTTAATTACCTACTGTTTAAGACACTGAATCAGGTGCTAGAGATATCGCCTCCCTTTGTGACACAGCTCTCAAGGAGTTTTGTATTCTAACTATAAGAGGCTAATAGCATGTATATGAGAACAGATGTTACAGAATTAAAAATATTTTCTAGTTATATAAAGATAAGGGGCCGGGGAGATGGCTCAGTGGAATAAGCGCTTCCCTGGCAAGCCCAGGGGCCTGAGTTCAATCCCTGGTTCCGAAAAAAAAAAAAGAAAGAAAGAAAGAAGGAAAAGACATATAAAGCACAAGGGTCTGAGTTCAATCCCCGGTTCCGCGAAAAAAAAAAAAAAAGAGAGATAGAGATAAGAAGCTACTTTAGGAATCCTTTACACAGGTTTTTAAAAGAAAATCTCTCTGAGATGACGATATTGGAGCTGAACTCTCAAGAAGTGATACTTTTTTCCCCATAATTTTATAGAGAAACAAATAGCAATGAGACAGTTTCAAACCAAATTGGAAGGACAGATTCAATAATTAGCACATTGCATACATTCTTCCTACTGGTTAATTGCTGTGCAAGATGTGGACATGATATCCTATTTACAAACACTATTAGAACAAATCCCTCTATTCATTAAGAGAATGTAACTATATATCTATTCTAGCCATTATGAATACACAGATACAAAACGGACATTCATCTGTATCCCCTTTTTTTGTTTAGTTTCGTTATTTGAATATTATAGGTGTGCTAACTCAGCAAAATATTCTAAAAGAGTCTAGTAT
>NW_004524670.1:2401631-2408855 GCF_000260255.1 Octodon degus | reverse complement strand
ATTTACAAACACTATTAGAACAAATCCCTCTATTCATTAAGAGAATGTAACTATATATCTATCCTAACCACTTTGAATACACAGATACAAAATGGAGAAGTGATACTTAATAAGAGAAAAAGCCAACAACTTGAAAGATTTCAGGAAACAATAAATGAAGCAAAAACAACAACAAATACAAAAGCTTTAAAGCATGAATCAGTCACTTTTTTTGAACTTTAAGGAGGAATGTTAAATTTTTATTAGTTTCACTAGAGGACACTTGCTGTATATGAAATTTGCATTTATTTTAGGGAACAAGTACATATGCATGTAACACAGATTGATTCTTTCTTATTCTCTTTACCTTTCCCACCCACCATTCTTCCTCTTTCTCTAAAGCCCTTTTCCCCATCTTAATTCTTATTGCTATTATTATTATTATTATTATGTAGTTTATGTGTATGACATATATTGTTTACATTCATTGTGGAATTTTTATACATGTAAGTGATAAGTGATTTACATTTTAAATTTTACTTCCCTTTCTCTCCCCCATCCTTCTCCTGAACCCCTTTTTGTTTGCAAAAGATCTATTTCCTCACTTCCTCTTCTGAATCCTTCTATGCTGTATTGGAATGGTGTTTATTTTATTTTTATTTTTTATTTTTTTTATTATTTATTTGAGAGAGAGAGAGACAGAGAGAGAGACAGAAAGAGAGACAGAGAGAGAGTGAGTGTGTGTGGTGTGTGTGGCCAACTCAGCCCACCAGGGGGCGGGGCTGGCTGGCATGTGGTGCTGGGGGAATCGAACCGCGGTCCCTGATGCTTTGCTAAGCTTGTTCTAAGTAGGTGCTTTAGACCACTGAGCCATCTCTCCAGCCCTGGAATGGTGTTTAGATTTGTCTTTTGCTACATTATGAGAGGCCCAAGTCAACAACTTCTGACATTCCTACGGCATCAGTCACTACTGAGAATTGGGATAATTTAAAGGACTTTCGGCATTATCCTATACTCAATATTAATTCTAATTACTATTCTAAAGGAAGTACTTAGAGGTGTGCTTCTTATTATGAGTGTGATGACTAAAGGAAGCTTCCTAAGGATACTATATAAATTCGTTCTCACTCTCAAAATGTTACAATAAATTTAACAGTGAGAAAAGTCATTGAATATTGAATAGTTATTTACATAAAAAGAATAAATAACTATCATATACTTTCTAGTCTATATGTGAGAACAGTAAAAACAAAAGGTTGTAACATATATAGAGCAAATATCCACTTAAAAATTTGGGGTGAGGGATAAATCCTTTGTTTCTCTCATTCTAAGTGACATTCTAAGCTGAGTCAAGGTAATGAAAAGGGTATTATTGTAAGGTAATCAGGGATGTGCTCACAAATGAGGTGGAATTTTAGAATGAAACTGTCGATCTCAGAATGAAAAATTCCAGGTCACAGTCTCACCAATGCCATGCATCTTCCTAATGGGAACCTAATTGCATTTAAAGGTGGAGAATGGAATATACAATAGAAAACTGCTTCTGATTACAAGAATTAGTTATTGAATTGTTTCCTATATATCAGCTTAAGTCTGTGCCTCTAAATAAACATTTGTGCTCTTAGGGTACTGAGACAATTAGTATATTTTTTTATCTCTACATTTCCCTTTTAACCATAAGGAATATATAATTATCAAGAGAGAGTTTCCAAAAACAAGTAATAAGCAAAAGACCTCCTATCTACATAAGAAACTAAAAAAGCCTTTGTCTTTGAGCTAAATGCATTGATACGTGAAATATCTTACCACAATTTTAAATTTTCATGTGGAAAAACAACATTATGTGAATTTAGAAGTAGCCACCTAGTAGAGATACCAAGGAGGGCACCAAGGGTCACTCACAGTGGAGATGATGTCCACGGTGCTATAGAAACCCTCTTGCCCACTTTCCTGTATTTATTTGCGGCATTAGCTGTCTCAACATATTTATTTCAGTTGATAATAAGTGTATGCTTTTGGTATTATTACTTATTCTCAAGTTATGTGGATCCAAAGAAAAGTAAATTCAGATTTTAATTATTTGATGCTTAAATAACTCATTTGGTCTATAAATAACTAGAAAATGATAATGGGTCATTATTTTTAAATACTTTACCTCGAAAATAAAGTCCAAAATAAACCTTCCAGTTTGACTGAATAATCTTTGAAGAAGTTGAGAACAGAAAATATTCATGTTCAGTCCAGGTTTCTACCCTATATATGAGCAAGGTTTTAAGTAGATGTTAAAAGTATGGTTAATTTAATGTGTTTATCTATATAATGTGCAAGCAATGGGAAGCTTATAAGTCAAAGAACATGAAAAGATTTCAAGAATATAAAATACTGTAAAATATTTTAAAATATAAAAGGATTAGTAATTTTAAAAATCAAGGTTATTTATTAATTATTATTTTAAAAAATTTGTGATATAACAGAATTTTGAAATATGATAGCTCTAATACATTGTATTATTTTTATGTGGCTAAATTTGTCAGAATGTCAAATAATGGTATGAGCTTAACTGGCATTTTGCTGTCATATGATTTTCTATTTGCATGAGCTTTATATATTTAGATGTTCGAATGAATACTCAAAGTAAAGTAACTGTCTTTTTCAAAGTCCATTTATTTATTTTCTGAGACCACAACCATTAAGAAAAACACATACATTGGCCATTGTCTTAATAGCTCATGAAGGAAACGTGGCTTCAGAGAGATAAAAACTAAGCAAGATATTGCAACCAGAATGCGATTAGAGATTCTATAATTGTAATACTGTCAAAATGTATTAGACTTCTCAATTTATAAGTCATAAGTTTGTTAGAAATAGAACTGCTTTCTGTTGAGGGGATTTATCTTCTATCACATGATGAAGAGTATACATTTTTTAAATAGATGTTGGGAATGAATTTTCCCACTTCTCTATGCCAGCTTGTCAGTTGGACAATTTATTTAAATGTTCTGCATCTCCTTCACTTCATCTGTTAAATGAGGACAGTATGCCACCCATTTTTCTGAATATTTTATTAAATGATTATAAATGCCTAAAATACTGTTTAATATGCAAAAAGTATCATAAGATATCATTATTATGTATTTTCTTTATAAAGAAAATCTCAATCAAGCATGGTAATTAGGTAAATTATATAAGCTTAAATTAATTTAGATTAAGTTATCTGTTTCTGAGTTCAGCATTCAAAACTTATGGCAGAGTTTTTTTTAAATGTTATCCTATAACTGATGAGAGAATTTAAAAATATACAGTGTGCTTCATTGGTAATATTGCTAAAATAAAGCATACAATATTTAGGGTATAAATCTTATTAAAATTAGTTTCTAGAGATTGTTTTATAAATTGTGTTTAACCACATGTGATGGCATGTGTTATGCTATGTGCCATAACTGTGTTGCTCAAAAGTGAAGCACTCCATTTTTGTAACTGTTAATTTCTACTTTGGGAGTCTAAGGGTTTTAGTGAAGTTTTTGCCACATCAAGGAATAAAATTAGAAGAAATAATTGAATTATATAATAAAAATTCTTCTAATTACATAATATTTTAGGGACAGTTCTGGGCCTATTGTTTATTCAGAGTTTTTTGATTTACATAATTTAGGAAATTAATTTATGTATGATTTCAATCACCACCTCATTAGTGAAGGAAGCATCTCTGTCCTATGTATGTGATGATGGCTGATTACAGTAAATACACATATGAAAAAAATGAGACCAAATGCTGTTCTGTTACTCATGACTGTAAACTAGGCTAAAGAAGTTGCAGGATAAAAGATTAACGTAAAATTTAATTGTATTTTTAAATAAATTTTCAAGGAAAAGTATAAAAATGAAATTAATAAAATTAAGAAACAACTGCATTTATAATTAGATCAAAAATATGGATGAATATACAAAGGAATTACAAAATTTATGTACTAAAATTACAATTTCTGTTGGAAAATTTTAATGAATATATAAAAAATGGAAAAAAATCAATTCATAGTCATGGTTCAGAAAGTTAAGTACTATTATAAAGACAACACTCCTGCAAATTGTTCTACAGATTAACACTATTTTTATTTGAATACAATGTTATTTCTCCTTTGGTATTCCAGGTTGATTGCAAAAATCCATATTGTTTGTCAAGGAACAAAAAATGGTCAAAATATTACAACTTTTAAAATAACTCATATTTTTATTTCCAAAGTAATCTACAAAGCCCTTGTAAGATATGTAAGTACTGTCAATTTAACAATGAATATAATTGAGTATCCATACTAAAATATGTTTATGCCCTGCTAACATTTGACATGAGTTGAAAGATCATTTCTAACACAAATGGTCACATTTTAGGGTCAAATATAATGTACTGAAATTGAACTTTACATAGAAACAGAACTTAAGTCACAATTGATCAAATGGAAAAAAAATTAAGCTAAAATTATGCATATTTAGAAAAAACATACAGATAATATACAGATAATTTTCATTACTTTGGACTGGGTGTTAGAGCCTTAGAAATAAAAGCTGGGGAAGGAAAATAAAAATAAAAGATAAACTGGTTTTATTCAAATTATTTTTTTTCTATTTAAATGACTGTAAAGAGAAGTGAATGGGCAAGAATCTATACAGGTATGTTGTAATTAACTAATGTAAAAATGTAAGTGATATCTAAATGTAAGTGATTGGGTAGACGTTTCCCACAAGAAGATATGTAAATGACTATGAAGTACATGAACAAGTCAGTCATTAGAGAACACATCAGTCAGTACTTACTGGAGAAACAGATTTGATGCAAGATGTACAAATAGGTAAGATTATACGGGATTGGCTTATACTTGTCACTCACAGAGTCAGGTGTGGAAGAAAGCAAACAGTCTATCTGCATGCTGAGACCCAAAGGATCCAGTCAGAGGCTGGAGCTCCTTGTAGCATCCCATGGGAGTCCATATCAGGGGGCCAAAGAGTCTGCAACAGAAGGCTGAATTGTCTGTGCAGGAAGCTGAAGATTCTGCACTGGAAGCCAGGAGACAAAGCCCAAGGCAAAGGTGAAGGCACTTTTGCACTGCGACAGGAAAACAATCACTACCTAGAAGAGTTTTGTATAAGCAACGTGGAAATATGGCAAGAATAGAATCCTGGAGTTGTAAACTGACAAGCTACTTAAAGTATCTGCAACTTTTATTTTTGCCCTTCAGGTTCAAAAGTCAGATACACTTTCCAGACACACTGAAAATTTACAAATTTATATGAACGGTTGTCAGAGGAGATGCAGTCCTCAGTTGGCCATTATAGAATCACACTTCTTAATTTCAAAATACTAAAATTATATAACTATTGTGACACCACCTATAAGAAAAATTTAACTGCTTTTCATGGTCATAAACCACAAGACAAACTGGATATGTCTTACAGTAATAAAATTAACTAATTATAGTAACACCATAAAATACAAGGTGGCAGAAGTCCATTTCCTAAACAATTTTTACAATGTATCCACATCTCATAAAATAATGCAATTCGATTTCACAAAAACCAAGTTATGAACAAAAAAAATTTAGTAGCTGATAAATTCACAAAATCTTGAATTACAGATAAATCAATTACTATAATGGGAGTAGGAACATTCTCATATAGAAAAACAAAACAAAACAAAACAAAAAAAAACCCACCTTACAATGATCAAATTGTAGAAAGATGATTCAAATGAGAAGAGGGCACAAATTAGAAAATAATTACCATTAGGCCCATAAAAAGGGTTAGAATCAATAGCCTGCCATATCCTCCATAAGAATTGACATCTGCTTTCCCTCATCATCCTTCAAGTGCTAAATTGAAGGGCCTGGAGGCCTTCAAATGGATACTACTTATAAAGGCAATTCTGATGGTTTAACATGAAATTATCTAATGTGAAAATACAATATGGAAACTAGTCCTCATAGGCCTTTATATGCAAAATTTAACATATATATATAATATATATATATATATATTATATATATTGCATTTTAAGTGAGCACTTTGCAACTTCAACAAAATATCAATCATCTCTTGAGGTTTTCTACTATGCACTAACATCAAATCTACTTAGGAACAAATGTTATTCCTGTTTTTCTCCTCCATATCAAATCTCCTGAAGTCATTGTGTTTCTCTGGAACAAGGCTGAGTTTCTGAAGGCACATTCCAGTATAAACATCATTGATGGGGTAAAGTTGGACCTGATCAGTGACACTGCACAGTCTCGGAGCAAAATGGCAGGAGTAGAGGAAGCCACCGTCCCCTGCCTACTGTGGGTACACCCTGGAGTAGACAACTTCTGGGGTGCAGTACTTCACTTTCTTATCCCGGTGGGGCCCAGCATTGTGGATCACATGACTGATAAACAAATCTTCAGCTTTGCTCTTGGAGAAGCTATTCAAATAATTTAGGATGTGATGGGTGTTCACAAAAACATCATTCTTGCCCTTGAAAACATACTCCGCGTCTGGGCAGGAAGTGCTCACCCATCTGAGAAAGAGCACTTCCTTCGGAGACAAGTTGAAGGAAGTGTCCTATAGCTCCACATAAGAATATCCTGGTGCTTCTCACTCTTTAATTTCAGTGTATCTGAAAGGTCTGGATGGTGGTCCTCTGGGGGATCTGGCCCAGCAAGAAGAAGGGCACCGTGGTCTGAGTCCCCACACTGGTTTTGCTGCCCTGGGATTCCCAGATTGCTAGTCTTCTGGCAAAACGTAGAGTGAGGGACTTAATTGCCAGCAATAGGAAGGGTTTCCTTGCATATTTATTTGGTTGATCTACAATCAGTGAATAATTTCGACATCTCAAACACAACAGAAAGTCTTTAAATCTGTCTGGCAAATGGTTACAATCTGTCATAACCGAGGGGACCCTCAGGTCAGGTTCGCGGTAATCTGGATGGCTGATATTTGAGTCCCATCGCCATCCCGTGTCTGATTGGCCAGCATGCTTAAAATGGGATTGCACCCCTTGCTCAGCTTTTCTTGTTCTCTGTTCCAGAACGCCCGCGGAGGACTGGAGACCTTCCAGATCTTTTCTTTGGGCACTTAGCACTTCCACTTTTGTTTTCTTTCTTTCTTTCTTTCTTTCTTTCTTTCTTTCTCTCTCTCTCTCTCTCTCTCTCTCTCTCTCTCTCTCTCTCTCTCTCTCTCTCTCTCTCTCTCTTCTTTCTTCCTTTCTTTTTCTTTCTTTTT
>NW_004524670.1:2388262-2401531 GCF_000260255.1 Octodon degus | reverse complement strand
CTCTCTCTCTCTCTCTCTCTCTCTCTCTCTCTCTCTTCTTTCTTCCTTTCTTTTTCTTTCTTTTTTTGCTACTGCTTTTGGAGACTTCCACAATCAAATAAACGAAGACATTTGCCATCATCAGGATACCCAAGAACTTTATTCTCTGACGTCCAAACTCATTTCTCATACCTTGTCGAGGAGCGGCTCCAGCTCGGTGGGCGGGACTGGAGCCTGCGGCAGCATCCACATCCCGCTGCACCGAGCGCTCAGGCCACGACATTGCCCGTGCTCAGCGCATCGCGCCGGAACGGCTTGGCGGGTCGGTGGCGGCTGGGCCCGGGCTGGCCTCCGCACTTGCTGCCCCTGCAGCTGCCCCTCACTCTGGGCCCAGGCTCTTGGCCAAAAGAAGCTTTTCAGTCAAAAAGAAATTCTCTGGTATAAATACGTTATAACCTGACCAAAGCGCCGCCATCCTGCTGGGTAGGCGCCGTCTTGGTGAGCCGTGTCCACTGCTGTACCATGTGTGCCTATCTCACGGAACTTCTGCTTCCGCAAGCCCTCACCGCACCCTTGAGTTCCAAAAATGTCCACTGCTGCTCCTACACCCTTAAATTCCAAGAACTTTTCCAGACCTCGAACCATATCTAGTCTCAACAGCTGCCCTGCCTCCTTGGACTCCCCAAGTGTACCCGCCTGCTTCGCGGTTTTAAGCGTTATAAGCCCCACGCTCCCCCGCTTCAGCGCGCACTTAGGCACTCTGTGCGGGGTGTTGCCACTGGGTACCAGCTGAAATAAAGCGCTTTTTAAATTTTTGAGCCTGCCTCATTGTTGAGTTACAACAATATATAGCAATTTAAAAAGTATCATCATAAGGGGCAGAGGAGATAGCTCAGTAGAATAAGCGCTTGCATGGCAAGTACAAGGGCCTGAGTTCAATCCACCAAAAAAAAAAAAAAAAAAAAAAAAAAAAAAAAAAAAAAGAAAAAAGAAACATTATCAACATAAATGTAATTTTATAGAGAGATATTTTTCTTTTTATTCAAAGTTCCTTAAAATATGACTGAGTAATAAAAATTACAAAAATATCGTGATATATTTATAATATGCAGAAAATAAAATGTACAAAAATATTTGTTTACGAAGTTTTGTTTTTTTTGCCTTTGCTTTTATTTATTTACTTATTTTTTTGCGGAACCAGGAGTTGAACTCAAGCCCTTGTGCTTGTCAGGCAAGCGCTTATTCTACTGAGCTCTCTCCCCGGCCTGTTTACAAAGTAATGGTGGAGAAATCAATGCATGCTATTGCATTTTCTGTGTTATCAAGTTCTTAGATACTTTAATAGAATGTATGTTCCAATTTTAAAAATAAATACAGTATACTCTAAAGAACTAAAATTTTAAAAAAACACTGAGGTAGATAATGAAAAAAAGAAGTTACATTTGAAACTTAAAAGAAAGGAAAATGAGGAAATTGAGAAGAATAAATGAATAAATAAAATAGTTTTAATTCACATTTGCAGTTATTTTTTAAAAATCAGATGATCCTTTTTGGGGGGATGTCTCAACAGTCTGCACATAGTATGTAAGTCAATAAAAACTCACCAAACATTTCAGTCACAGGTTTTTGATCTTGAAAATAATCAGAATATATTTAGGGCTATGTCAGTTGAAGATAAATGTGAGCGCTAAATCTAGTATCTGTATTTATAGGAGAAAGATACTCTTCTACTGATGTGGAATCCAATCTCCTGAGTGTTATAGTGCACATTCTATTAAAGTATCTAAGAACTTGATAACACAGAAAATGCAATAGCATGCATTGATTTCTCCACCATTACTTTGTAAACAGTGAGGGAAGAAAAAAAGAGCAAGAGATAAAAGAGCAGTGCAGCAGGGATCTGGCCTGCCCGGTTTTCTCCAGGAACCTAGGGCATTGAGGCAGCCACCATCTTGGTATTTATTGGTTACATCTGTGTCAAGGACAATGCGAAGCGAGTGTTTCTGGGAACAGTGATGGTGATTTAGGCCTCCTGAAGAGAACAGGATGGGGTGTAAGGAAATTGTCACTTCCCCATATGCTTTTCCACCCTCTGCAGGTCTTATCTTGCACTGTGGGCTGTCACAGCAGTCAACAGACTGAGGTCTTTCAGCTGTGACCAGAAGAAAACAAGGAGTTACCACTTTCTAATCTGGATCTAAAGATAGGACAAGGATGGCCATGGATATCCTGTAACTCCATTTATAATTTGTGGTCCCAACATTATTTACATAGAAAAATGCCTCCTGTTGTTGGTTCTCTGGCTAGTGAAACAAAGTACTGGCTTCCAATTTTAACAGATATGATAGTTCTAGGGAATTTTTATCTTCTTTTGGCTTCCCATTAAATCTTAACTACTTGATTTTTTTTGTATTTATTTATTCTGTGAGTTATTTTAAACTCTCCTCAAAGGAGTGCCATAGCTACATGTGAGATCAATAAATGACAATTTAGAATCTAGAGACATACATCTTCACATACCTAAATAAACCAGTTCATTGACTTCCTACTTAAAAGAACTGAAACAAATACTAATTAATATAAGCAGTAAAACTTGATAGCAGAGCTTGCCTTTCGGTAGTACAAGGCAAGTAAGAGCAAAATAAGCAAATCAGGTAAATCAGCAGTAAATAGGAGCATCATGAACATTGAGAGTAACATTATCAAGAAAATATGTGAGTAATGGAACATGAAATGTCTCAGAATATTTCCTATGATAATTTATTTAACTAGAATTGTTAATGGTGTAAGCACTAAATGTTAGATTGAGGATATGACTACTTATTGTTCCATTTCCTTTTCACTAATAATCTGTCAAATCTTTTAGAATTTTTTTTACAGAGGTGAATAGGCAATTATACATACTGTCCTGAAAATAAATTAAAACTAAACTTCCTTTTGTTTAACTGTGAGACTGTCTCATAAAATTAAAAATACTTAGTTTCAAATTGTATGTCAGAGGAGTTATACTATTATACCAGTCATATACAAAATATTCATAACCTTAAAGATATTCAATCATTAAGAATTAGCTTTTCTTACTCTAAATGTTTTCTGTCTCAATAAGCAAAACATCTTTATTTTTAGCATATTTGATGTACATGTATTTTGTTTCACTTCAGAAGATACTTCATAAATATCCTTGACTCAATATCCTTTATAAATGTAAATTTTGTCTTACTGCTGTTTTAGCTTTTATCTAGATGTCCCCCTGTATGTGGTTATAGGTGGAGTTTTTTTGGTCTACCTAGATCTACAACGTGTGTGATGCTAGGAATTAAGGCATAGGATAACTTGCCTCAGCATAGTTCTGATTGTAGATTATGTGAAAAGAACTCCAACTGGTTGAAAGTGACACCAAATAATAAGTCCCTAGCCTCAGTGAAAGATAAAGGAGCTTGCTGCTGCCTGCCTACCATACCATGGACTGCTTCTCCTCTGCCATCCCCCTCTTCCACAGTGCCTTCACTTGGAACTAGCTGCCCATGGACTGAAACGCCTGCAAACGGTAGGGTGAAATAAATCTTCCCTCCTTGAAATTGTATCCAGGGATCTTGACCCAGCTATGAGGAAGTACCTAGGAAAACTGTCCATTTCGTTTATATGCTCACATGAAACTAACTTCTTGCCAAGTTCCACATATATGTCCTGCACTTAAACATTTATTCAGGTTCTACTCAGCACTCCCCATCCCCTTTATGTAAGCATGCCTTGAAACACATAGTCGAAATCCTTGCTTTGGCATGGTTTTAATCAGTACTGAGTGGTATCATGGTTTTCCAATATATTGAATGCAGTAATAGATTAATAATTGTTTTCTCATTTAAATTTGATTCTAATCAAGTCTGTGACCTTTAATTACACATTGAGAAAAAAACCCTGCAAGATTAGTTTGAGGGTAATAAGGTAAAAAATAGAATAAATATTTATAACAAGATTAAGTGAACACACAGAGAGCATTTGTAACATTTTTTATTGTGGAAATGGTAAGGTTGTCTTAAAATATTTAAAGAGTCTTAAAAAATTGGTATTTAAATTTTTGTAAACTATTCATGTATTATTATTTCTGCTAGAAAGTAAATCCTATACAGTACTTCTCTCTCTCTCTCTCTCTCTCTCTCTCTCTCTCTCTCTCTCTCTCTTTCTCTCTCTTTCTCTCTCTCTCTCTCTCTGACATGGGTAGGTGAATAACTCTAAAATAGACACATCTAATGGCATCAGGCTTATTAATCCTTATACATATCATTCCCTTGAAATCTTAAAAAACTAATGATCGATGAACAGTGACCTGATATTTTTGAGTTCCTGTCTATTAAAGTTCTGGTTTATGTCCAAAAATATTTAATTTAATTGAGGAATTACAGAAAGAAACATGTTTATAAAGAGCTTGTCTTAAATAAATCTGAACTCGGTCTTAATTTTAACTCAGACAGAGATGAGACCACACAAAAAAATGAAAGTAGCAGTGAGAATCTAACTAAAAAGTCATTCAAAATTTGGATGCCCCATGCAAGAGGTGCACAAAGAACCACGTAAATTGTAGTCTCCATATTTCTTACATAAGAAAGTTTTTGCACTGTCTGAGGTTTGTAACTACCCCACGAAGCTCTAATTGAAGCATACATTTGTCTTCAAGAGCTCTCTACCATAAAACACTTCCACTTTACTGGGGAAACATTAATAGAGTCAGCCATGCCCACTGGACAAATTCACTTGATACTTCGTGGAGAACTGATTTGTTTAGATTACCATTCTGGTCAAGTATGTGCTTAACATTAAAATATCAACATCTGACATTTTTGTTTCATCACACCTGCTTTCCAACATGCATTTGGATAATTGGTCCTATTTATAGTATAGCTAGGTTTATGTACAAAGTTTCCTCTGAATTTCAATCATTGAATTGAGGGTATACACAATATTCTTAGGAATAGAAGACTAAGTTGAGTACAAAATATTTCCTCTGAGTACAGGTAGTCACATAGTTTTAAATATTTTCTTTCTTTTTTATCCTATAAAGAGACTTATTTTCTTCAATGAGTTTTCTCTGAGTAACATTTAGCAATATTCCTGACATATTGTTAGCCCATATGCTTGTGAAACAGCATAAAACAACATATGTAACTTGATATATTTTGTAAAGTCAAAGTTTCCATACATTTGCTTTAATACTCTGCTTTACTTACTATCTATTATGCTTTATTCTGATTTGAAAATCTGTTGGTTCTGTTTTGGAGAAAATATTGTCTTTATTGATTCAAAACTTAATGTCTTTGCCTTTAAAAATTTGTAGAAATACTCTAGGGACATATTTGAAGCTAAATGAAATTCTAAACTTTTTTAGGGGACAAATATTAAACAATTATAGACTGGCAATATTTTCTTATCTGTCTTTAAATGTATAAAATTTTAAATTTCCACAAAAACAATTAACTACCAACTTGTCAAATAAAGAAATATAAGTAGCAACAAAACAAGTGCCATATTTTAGAAAAAAAATTATTCATTTATTATTATTTTCAGAGCACAAGATAAAAGATAATGTACTCAGTTTAAATAGCTTATTTATCCTTTGTTTTACTTTATATCTCTTTTTTCCAGATTCTAAATTTTCTCTTTGCCTAAATGTTCCTCTTTAGCTAATTTATCTTTTATATCTGCTTATTTTGTGAAAATTAATGCAAATAAACTATGCTAAAATACCTATTTTTATCATGCTCTGTCTGTACTTATTTTTATTGTATTCTTCCATTATTTCATTTTTATGCCTATTTATTTTCTTTTATTAGACACCCCCCCCCAGAGGTAGGGGACTCAAAATATATATCTCATATCACCAGCAATATTTAGGTGCTCTTAACATATTATTTTTTAAAATGGATTTAGTTCAGGGTCTGCAGTGTCTCACTACACAGATTGAACTCATAGAGATCCTCCTGTTTTCAGCCTCCCAAGTGCTGGGATTATAGGTGCGCGCCACCATGCCCAGTCTCAAAGGTCTGTCTCATTCACGGTCTCAGCATACCCCAGGGGTGAAGCCGGCAAGGCACCCCAGGATTGAATCCTGGTCTCTTTGCCTGCCTACGTATTTTCTTAGTAAGCCATTTGTTAAAAATACATGCTAACTCTGCTTTCATGTATGTTTCAATAACAGCAAGGAGTGCAAGATTTGAAATGGCTGAAAAATTTGAAGTATAAATTCTCATAAAAGCAATTACATAATCACCAAAGAATATGTACACACAATTCACAGAAGAAAACTAGTGTAGTACTTTTTCTTTCTTTGTATTGATATTTCTTTTCTTTTTCTTTTCATTTCTTTTTTTTTTCTTTACAGAGAGTACAAATTAGAATTAAAACAGAAAAAAATTATAAGTGATGCAGATTTTAACTTAACAAAGTAATATGAATTTCACAGTATTTGTTGTTATAGTGTTATCCTCCAATCAGTTACTTATATTACCAGATATATACATGTAAAATTGGAAGAAGAGGGGCCAGGGAGATAGCGCAGTAGAATAAGTGCTTGCCTGGCAGGCACAAGGACCTGAGTTCAATCCCCAGTACCGCAAAAAAGAAAAAAAAAAAAAAAAAAAAAAAGGAGAAGAAAGTAAAAAATAGAAATGTGTAAGAAATTAGGAAAAGAAAAAGTACAAACAATTGAAAAAATGAGAAAAACAAAAAAAGAGCCTGTCTCTTTCCATAAACCAGCAGAAATATGCAGTACAGTTGTTGAAATAATCCTGTTTAAACACACACACACACACACGCACACACACACATCTTTTCCCCACTCCCTCTCCTGTTATAAATATGGGAAATTTTAATGACATTACTTGTTATAAGAGAGAAAAGATAAACATAATAATGTTTCAAATAGGTTAGTAGGACAGTTATACGAGTTGATATGTTGTATTTTGTTGTCTTTGTAGTAGTTATTCAGAGTCAACATTGTTAAATTCTCCTAGTGGACTTACTACTTATGCTCCTAGATTTTAATCAAATAAATAGTACCTACACTTGATAGATATAAGAAATAAGTAAAATTGTGTATTAAAAATTCTTCTCCCACCTTGCTTTTGTACTCTCAGGATGAATTTTAATAAATATAAATTCTCAGTTTTAATGAAATGCATTTTAACCAATTTTTAGGACTATTATGATTTGTGGCTTCTAAAACATAGTATCCTTACTTCCAAATCACAGTATATTTTGTATTTTATCCTAGAAAAAGATTTTATTTACATTCTATATCAATTTATATGCTACATCTTGGTTTGATTTACTATATCATAGAGTTCTACTCTTTTATTCATTTTCTAATTTCATATTTATCCTGTCTAATAACAAAACTCCTTCATTTTACTCATTTAGAATAATATTTAGTTCATATATGTAGAAAAGCAACTGGTGACCCATCTCATCTACTGATCTCTCTTTCTTGTGGTTTCCTATGTATCCATTTATTTTAAGGACTTTCCATCTATGGGAAATGAGATAGTATAGATTTATGTAATGTGTGTTTCTCTTTCTAGTATGGTAGCCTAAGGAATAGTGTCCCAAGGCAAAATTAGGAAAGGAAGAGGGGATGGCAGTCCAAACACACTTGTATATTTCATCTAGTACTGGAGATTGAATCTAAGACCTTCACACAGGCAACAATTTCATCCTTTTGAGACAGAGTCACATTGAGACCACACTAGGCTTCCATTTAGAATCCTCCTGCATCAGCTTCCCAGAGACAGGGTGGCAGAAAAGCACCAAAGGGCTTTGATACTTATGTGATATATATATATATATATATATATATATATATATATATAATTTCAATGAAGTTAAAAATAGTAAAAAAACAGGAAAAATGATTCAGAATCTCACTACACAAAATTAATGCTTAAGTTTTTCTCTTTCCTTTTCAATTTTTGATGAATTTTGTCCAATTTTGCATGCTTCTGTCTGATGATCTTAACAACTACTTTGAAGTCAACAATATGCAGTACACCAACCATTGTTGAATTCCTATCATTTCACTTAATGAAATACTGATGTGATTTTGAAAAGAAATTTTTATTGCTTCAGTTAATTTGTCATTGAGTAAAATGAGATATATTTATATACCAATAGTTTCCTATACATCCTTAGGATATAGAAAAACTTATATGTACATAAACATTGCATAAAAATAACTTCAGAAAGTTTAGAGGTACATATTTTATGTTTCATTGAAAATGACGTAAGTGAAATTTAATTGCAAAATTTAGCTTCAGTCATATACCCAGTAGGCAGGATAAAACTTTAATGTGTTTAATTATTTTAAAAGGTCATTTGAGACTTAGCTTTTTTCTGATATTCAGTTCTGATAGTAAAATTGCAAAGACAAAGAAACATCTTAGAGAAAGGTTGTAGCACTGGGTAACTTCTAGTTGCCTTCATTGAAATGGTCTTACTAGTATGAAAACAAACAAAAACAACATCAAAGAACCCCCCACTAAACTGAACATTGTGACTAGTGGCAGAATAATAAATTAAAAATACATATTCAACTGTGTAGCATTTTACAGGTAAATAGTAGAAATCCATCTCTTAAAGCAAATTTTCTTGCATGTAGAAAAATAATGATTTTCAAGAGAGGAATATTTTGGTGAAAATATTTAAAGTAGGGAAAATTTCTTAGCATTTTATCAAGGTAATAGAACAGTCTACTATTATTATATTTGATAATGTTTTCTCACTTTTATTTTTAATAATATGTTAAGGGAGAAAGCAAAGCAGTTTTTCCAAAGGTAGATAAGATAAAACGCAATGTCAACTAAAACGCTTGAATAACAACAGAGTTTCTGCAAACAATGTCCCCAGTTTAATTATCTTCCAATTAGATTATCTTGATTTGGAACGCTGAAAAAGACATTTTGATGAAGTTTCAAGTTCATTATGTTCTCAGTTTTAATTACAATTAAAAATTTGCATTTTAAGAAACTATGACTCTGTGACTTGTAATCAAGTTATTGCATCAAAAGACAATTTAAATAAAATAAGACCATTTATTAAATATATATTTAACTATTAAAATAAATGGTGTCCTTTTAAAATAAACTTCAAGTCCAGTGTGGTGGCACACACCTGTACATTGGTCCCTCACCTATGGCGGAGGTTACATTCCAGTCATCCCTACATTAAGTAAAAATCAGCTGAGTAGCGACGTTTTCTTTCTTTTAGTATTTGTATATGTTTAAGGCTTTACAAACCCTTCCCAAACTCTTATGAACTTTTCCCACACTTTTAAAAACACTTCTAATATTCTTAACCATTTTCTAAACTCATAAACCTACACAGTTTTAATAACATCAGTATACTCTATGGTACTGCGAAATCCTATGATATAGTAAAAATTTCATGATAAATAATTTAGATTAATATATTTTGAAAACCCGTGGAACAGTGAGTCTGTGAAAGTCAAACTGTGAAATAACCTGAGATTACTGCAATCCCAGCCCTCAGGAGGCTGAGGCAGGAAGATCACTGTGAGTGCCAGGCCAGCCTGGACTACAAGTGAGCTCACGGGCAGTCTGAACTGCATGAGCGACCTTGTCTCAAAAAATAAAAGTAAAAATAAAAACAAATAAATAAACTTAAAGGCATTTTAGAACTTTTAAATTTCAGTGTTTGGATAATTATGCTGTGAAAATACAAAACATTTTATGTGAATAAAAGGAATATATGTCTTAACCACTTATAAATTAAATAATACTTAAGTTTAGGGAATTCACTGTATCTGATGTTATTACAATATAATTTTTTTGTTAAAACTAATGAGAAGGGCCGGGGAGATGGCTCAGTGGAATAAGTGCTTCTCTGGCAAGCACAAGGGCCTGAGTTCAATCCCCGGTTCCGCAAAAAAAAAAAAAAAAAAAAAAAAAACTAATGAGAATATTTGGTATCTTTCAAATTTCTATTTTATGCATAACATATTAATCTTAAATATTGGAAATTTAGGCAAAAAATATTTAAGAAGTTTTTTTTTTTTATTTTCTTGTGCTGATCATGGTGGCACATGCCTATAACCAAAACAGTCAGGATGCTCAATGCGAATTTCAGGCCAGCCTGAACTACAAAGTGAGTTCAAGGCAGTACTGAGCTGCATAGTGAGATACTGTCTCAAAAAGAAAAGTGCCATGACATTTTAAATTCTTTTTCATACAATCCATAAACTCACTCCAATGTTGATCTTTCTTATTTATCAGTTACTTAGTGAGAAATGGAAGCACACAGATAATTCATTGCTTTGTTCATCTTCATACACTTGCACTATAGGTACCTACTTTAATGAGTTTTCATATTTAAAGTCCTATTACTCTTGTTTCCTCTATTTTCTTATACATATTTGTTACAGTAATTTGAGATCTCTATCTTTTAAGTGTGATATCCAAAACACTTGATAGTTTTCTATTTCAAATATTTTTTCTAATGGATCTCGCTTTGTAATATTTGGTTGGTAATGGGTTTATAATTTTTTTTAAAAATCAAAACAAGATAATAGGAAGGTAACAAGGCTAATATGTCCTGTGTTGTTGTTGTTATCATCATCATTATTATTATTATTAGTGTGTATGTGTGTGTGTTCGTGTGTGTGTGTGTGTGTGTGTGTGTGTGTGTGTGTGTGGCTGGCTGGCTGGCTCAGCCTATCCTGGGGTGGGGCTGGCATGGCATGTGGTCCCTGCATTTGCCTAAGCTTGCCTATGCTGGTGCTTTATTCCACTGAGCTATCTCATGGCCTATGTATTATTATTTTTAAATTATCTACTCAGAATTAAAGATATTGGTATTATACATTTTGTGAAGAATTTTAGGTGATATTTTCTCCCACTAAGGTTTTATTTTTCTCCCAGAAGAAAGATAAACAGCATTCTTCTCTCTATTATCTTCCCAAGAATAAGTATCCTCATTTATTTATTTTTGTTCCTTTTGAAATATTTTATAGGTATACCAGAACCTCTCTCCTGGAAGGTCTTGAATGTCTACCAAATGTGATATAACTGATAATCACTTAGCTCACTCTTTCAAGTCATAGTTATTCATTTATGTTGAGTTTCTTGAAATTTGTTTCTTTGCAAAGGTGCAAGATGGAAGCCAATTTTCTTGAAAGACACTGCACACAAACTTTTGGTCTCAATTCTTACTACCCTTCTGACTTAAATTTCTTCCTTCAGTTTCTTTCTATCTGGACAGATCAGACTCCAAATAAGAAACTGTTCCTAAAGTAGGAACAGTATAGCACGGTATCACAGCCCTTTCTTAGCTTGCATAAAGCCTTGTGTTTGATTGTAAGTATTATAATAACAAAACCAAAAGAAAACGTAAAGAAGAAAGAAAGGAACACAGAAGCAAAAGGGAAAGGGAAGAAAAATTAAGAAGAAAAATTATCCAGAGGAAGGTAAGAACACGATGAATATGAGGGATACCTGTCGTGCCTCTATTCATATCATTTCTGTCTATTTTGGTTGCCTTCAAAATGTTCCATCACATTCACATTATAGTTTCATGAACTTTGTCCAATTTTTATAGTTTTTTATGAAAATGTAGTTGATTTATTCCATTTGAACAATATTCTAACTAAAGACTTTTTAAGGCTGTATTTTAAAGAATGCTCCTAAGCACTGTGTCCTGTGAGCTTCTTTGTGCAGTATCATCTTTGTCTCTTTGGGTCCATAAAACATGTTTTCTTTAGACTTTATAAATGTTCCTCAACAAAGATAAGAATACCTTTATTTCTTCCAAGTGTAAATACCTCTCTTTAAGTGGAATGAATCCATATTAATAGAATTCTCTTGAAATCCTCCAAGGTTAATCAATTTTCCCTACTGTCCATCTCTAGCAACATACTTTTTCTCAGAAACTGTACTATATATTCTCAAAAATATTCTTTATGGGTAGGAAGATCCAACATAGTGAGAATGGCCACACACTAATATTTAGTGCCCATTACATGTAAGAAAAAAAAACTTTTCTCATCTTTAAGCATGAAAAATTTGCAATCTTACTATTCAATTTGAGGAAAGTAAAGGAACTGGGTTTGTAACTTGCTTGGAAATCTATTAAGAGCAGTAAACTATAATTCCAAGGTGCACTATCATTTGAGAAAGTAGGACAGGTCTAGAAGACAGAGGTACAGAAATGATATTTTTGAAAATTAAATATTATGGTAGACATCTTTCTCACTGGTTGGTAGTGGACAAACTGAATCAATCTGAAAGTTCGTGTTGATGCCTTAAGATATTTTCAAACCATTTACTTTCATCTTTTTCCCCTTCATAGTCCCATGCATGGATGTGTTCTCTTTCTGCAGTTTCCTGTAAACCCTATGATTAGCATTTATTGTAATTAATGATTTGCACTTCTTTCTTCTCCACTGAACTCTTTACTGTGTATCTTATTTACTTTTGGTTCTATCAATTAAATCCATGCTTAGGACAAAATAGAATTGAAGTCAACTTGTGTTTCTTAAATCCATTTCCCCTCCCTTCCTAATATTACTATAAGCAAACTCTTAAAATAAGCATTTCATATACAATATCTTATTTAATCTTATTGTCCTCCATGGAGACTTTTCAGGCAGAATACCTCCTGGCTTACAGGTCAATACAACTCTGCCCTTCATTTATCTTACAACTCAAACTCTTAGTATGATGAGAGGATCTTTCTTTCTTTCTTTCTTTTTTCTTTTTTTTTTTTTTTGAGAATCTGGGGATTGAACTCAGACCCTTGCACTTGCTAGGGAAGCACTTATTCAACTGAGCTATCTCTCCAGCCCCTGATGAGAGGATCTTAAAAGGGAAAGCTAATGTAAAGTGCAGGATGCTGTGCAGGACTCTTACTTATGGGAAAAAAGAGGGGCAGAATGTATAAATTTCAACCCGCTTTTGCTATGATTTCCTAACCATCATTAGTTTTGAGTACAGCCTTGTAATCTCAGCAACTCAAGCAATCTGATTGATGAAACCATACTCAGAATATTTTCCTTTTGCATCTGTATGTATGGTTATTTGTGATTTTTTAAATAAATGTGTTATACTAGAACAATTTCATTATTACAAATATAGCAGATAATTATTTTAAATAGGCTACAAAATTCCCATTTTCTCCACACTTGATCTCTCTCTTTCTCTCTCTGTCTCTGTCTGTCTCTCTGTCTCTGTCTCTGTCTCTCTGTCTCTCTGTTTCTCTCTCTCTCTCTCTCTCTCTCTCTCTCTCTCT
>NW_004524670.1:2383016-2388162 GCF_000260255.1 Octodon degus | reverse complement strand
CTCTCTCTCTCTCTCTCTCTCTCTCTGTCTCTCTCTCTCTCTCTCTCTTTCTCTCTCCCCTCCCTGTGCAGTTGGAGGCTGGCCTAGAGCTCATTTGTAGCCCAGGCTGGTCTCCAACTCACTATGATCCTCTTGAATCAGCCTTCTGAGTGCTGGGATTATAGGTGTGTGCCACCACTCCCAGGTATATTTTATCAACAGGATATATAAGGACTTGTTAACAGCTAATAAACCCACATTGGTGCATTATTTATCTGATTATTAATACCCACAATTTTTTACAATTTCTAAAGTTTTCCATAAAGTCCCTGTTTACTTTCCATATTACAACCCAATCATCACAATTAAGTTAGGGTGTTAGCTTTGGGAAGGATTGATATTCTCATGGTCTGATTCCTGTAATATGGTGTATCATTTTTACAGTATCTAACTTAATGCAATATTTTAATATCTTTTTACTGTGAAATTACTAGCACTCTTCTTATTTCTCCCTTTTACATGTTGTGCCCTTTGAAGAAAGTCATTATTTCTAGCCTTTATTTAAAGAGGAATACTGATGCTTCCTCTTTAGGGTTAAAAAACTGCATACTTTTGGATTATCTAGATAGCTCAGCAGACTAAAATGCCTCCTTAAGCAAAGCGCAGTGGCCTGGGTGTGCAGTGTTGACCCGGCCCCCAGAGCACGCCGAGACCAAGACTGAGACTGGGCATGGTGGCACATGCCTGTAATCCCAGCATTGGGAGGCTCAAAACAGGGGGGTCACTATGAGTTCAACCCGTGTAGTTAGACTCTGTAGACCCTTATGCGCATTAAAAAAGAAAGGAAGGTTTGTTTCAGTGGCATAAGGGCCTGACTGCCAGTTCACAAAAGCCAAATACAGAGTCCTCTGGGCCACTGTTAGAATTAAAGGAACAATTCCATTATATCCCCAGTACCCAAAGGAAAATAAAACGAAACAAGAAAATATTATATGTAAGGAATATTGGCTGGGGAGATAGCTCAGTAGAATAAGAGCGTCCCTGGCAAGCACAAGGATCTGAGTCCAATCCCCAGTTCCGCTAAAAAAAAAAAAAAATTAAAATAAAATAAAATAAAATTGCCACATTCTGCATTCTATTCTCTAACTTCAAATGACCTAAATATCTTAAATTTGCCTTATGTTAACTTTTACTCATCTTCGTATTTGATACTGTCAATTACAGGGTACTCAGATCGATTTTCATGTGCCTGAAGTGTCTCGTGTGTTTGACACATCCATAGCTGCAGGAACATCTGGCCCTTCCAACCTGGAATCTTTGCATTGTCTGCATAATTTTGTATTCTTCAAAATGTTACCTAATTAGTATCATATAGATGCAGATTTTCAAAGAGGCCTATTTTGTTTAGAAGTACGCTTAAATCTGTCTTATCTTCACAGCTTGGTAGCTCATTTATAATTCATATCTGACGAATAGGCTTGTAGATAGCCCAAAATTTGTGCAGATGTTCACTAATTAAAATATATGGTTTATCTAGTTAGTGTAGGTATTTGTATACAAGATTTTTCATTAGATACTGTTCTGTTGTAATAAAAGAGGGTCAAATGTTCATCCATTGTGTCTATAACTTTTTATTTTCTCATCATTAGTAAATGAGAGTTCTCATGCTTGCCATTCTTTCCAGCAGTTGATACTAAATATTTTAAAAAGTTATACACTCTAATATAACGTAGTAGTATGTAACTACTGTTTTAATTTTAAAATCTGTAATGATATATGTTGTATTTTACTGTGTAAATTTGCTATTTAATTTGTATTTTGGAGGTGTATTTTTATTTTTTATTTATTTTTTAAAATAATTTTGTTGAGAAACAAATAGCAATGAAACAGTTTCAAAACCAATTACTAGCACAGTTTCAATAATTAATATATTGCATATTGTTGTCTTATTGGTTATTCATTGTACAAGGTGCAGACATGATATCCTGTCCACAAACACCATAAGAACAAATTTCTCTATTCATTGAATTAAGAGAATGTAGCTGTATACCTATCCTATTTTGAATATACAGATACAAAATGGTCGTTCATTTGTATCCCCTTTTTTGTTTAGTTTTGTCAAAGAAGGGTATTCCATTGTCATTTAAATATTGTAGGTGCATGAATTCAGCAAAATATTCCTATATAGTCCAATAGTCCATAATAGTGGGTTTTCCATAAGACTGGTAATGTCAGAAGTTGTTGACTTGAGCATTTTACAGTTCAGCATGAGGTCAGACAGATAGTGATGTCTTTTTATTTTTTTATCTCAAGAGTTATTTGAATATTTTGGTACCAACATCTTACTAGATAAACAACTTGAAAGTGTTTTCTGCCACTCAGTGTCTTTTGTTTTCATTTTAAGAGTATTTTTCTTTTCTTTTTGTGGCGGAACCAGGATTGAACTCAGACTCTTGCGCTTGACAAGAAAGCGCTTATTCCACTGAGCCATCTCCCCGCCCCATTTAAGAGTATTTTTAAAAGAGTATCATTTTAATTTAATTTAATTTGATTTAATTTTAGTGAACTCCAAATTACTTTTTGTCTCAAGGATGATTGTATTCATAAGATAGTGCAGTGCTCACTGTGAAATCCATGGCCATATATACTTTACTTTATTCTTTAAAAAGTTTCTCTTTATTTCCTTCAGAGTTTTACATTCATGTTTATGAACCTTTCCACTCCTAATAACTGGGTATAGTGAAATTTCTGTTTCTATATAGTTTTCTTTGTTCCACTGGCTTTTCTTTTCCTTGCATGTGTGCCTCGACATATTCCAGCACAACGTGTTGAAAAATACTTTGTGTCCAATCCATTAGCAATATCATGTTGACTTGATTAAAACAACTTTGCACCAATTGTACTTGAAGAGAAAGCTACCTTGAATTTTGCAATTTTTCCCTTTACTCTCTTACTAGGTATCATTGATCTTTTATATATAAATTTATAGTAGGCTCAATGATTTAAAAAAATAACTTCTTGGATTTAGACTAGGCATTCTTTTTATTTTTTGTTTGTGTATTATTTTAGTTTTGTTTTAGTTTTTTTTAGAGAGAATACAAACTAGCAGTAAAGAAAAAAATTACGAATGATGCAAAATTTTATTAAACAAAACAATATGAATTCAACAGTATTTGTTTTATTGCATAGTGTTGTTTTCAAATTAATTGTTCAGATTACAAGATATATGCATGCAAAATTGGATGGAGAAAGAAAAAGTCATAAGAAATTAAGAAAAAAAAGAAAAACATGAAAACAGAAGACAAAGCAATTAAGCATTAAGTTCTCATTTCCATAGATCAGTAGAAATCTACAGTACAATTATCCTAACCATCCTGCTGAAATACATAGATACGTCACTTTCCCCCACTCCCTCTTCAATCCTTCTCTTCATCTCAGTAACTCGTTTCTTATGAACAGGTTCATTTCTTTTTCATAATATCTACTGTATCCTTCAGATTTTATTCACTCTTTCAGGGTCTTACACTAAGGAGACAACACAATGTTTGCACCTGCAAGTCTGATTTATTTCACTATTCCAAATATACACTGAGATGTATCACTACAAAATATGAAATTTGATCCATGAACATGAATTACATATTTTAGGTATTTTCACTGTTATTATTAATCAGGTTTGGCTTTATTTTCCAAAGCCAAATACAGGGATCCCATGTCCAATTATTTTTATATTTTTACCAAGGTTTGCCATTTGAAAGAGTTTCCATTTTCTCCTGCTCTTCTTTTTGCTAATTTTGAGAATCTTTGCAAAAATGAATGTTGGGATTTTTTTCAAATTGTTTATCTGTATTAACTGATGTATTTATTATCCGTGACCAATTACATTCATTGATTTTTTTAATGCTTAATCTCCCAAACCTTGAATGCATTCCACTTGATTCAGTTATATAAATTTTTGTAACCATTTTTATATTGTATTTGTTAATATGGGGGGGATTTTACTGAAAAGATTTCTTCCTTGTAACATCTTTGGCTAGATTTGGTATTAGAATTCTTTGCCCTCACAGAATGTGATAGGATGTTTTTCCTTTACATATTTCTTCTATAAAATCCCTAAATAATTGACCAGATTCCAGTGCAACTGCTTTCACCTGTTGATAGTATTTTCAGTTATTAATAACTGGTTAATTTCTGTGTAGGTAAAGCAATACTCATGATTTCTGTTTATTTTTATGTGAAAATCTTTACATGTGTATGATAGTTATTCCTTTGTATTGAGGTTGTGTAACTTAAAATGTTATGCATATCTCTTATAGGCTACATTTACTTGAATATTTTAGTCACTCTGGAAATCCACTGGATTTTTGTTGTTTGTTTCTTTTTTCTTTTTCAAGACAGGGTCTCATTATGCAGTGCAGGCTTGCTTCAAACTCATGATGATCCTCCCGACTCAGCTTCTCATTTGCTGGGATTACAGGCATGTGACCACGTGCAACAATCCCCTGGTTTTCACTGGAAATTTCAAACGTTTTAGAGTAAAAGCGATTATTCTTTGTTCGGATTAATAGCTGCTGATGGAATGCTTATATTAATTTTCAGAAGCTTCTCTTCTCTACAAGGTTTTTATTTTTTATTTATTTATTTTTTGTGTGGCTGGCTCAGCCTGCCCTTGGGGTGGGGCTTGCATGGCAGATGGTGCCAGGGATTGAACTGAGGTCCCCAAGCTTGCCTAAGCTTGTCTAAGCAGGCATTTTAGACTGCTGAGCTATCTTTGCCAGCCCTACTCTCCAGATTCATTGGAATGTTTTATGTGGTGTCACTTCATCTTTTCTGCTAATACATTATGTTTTCTTATCAGAAATCCATTGCCCTGGTATGTATGAATATACTGGAGCTATTTACATTAGGCATGAGTTTTTTTTTTTCTTTTTTTGAGGGGAGAAGAGTTACAGAATCAAACTCAGAACTTTGAGTTGATGATCAAGCGAAATAAAGAAGGCCACTATATACTGGTTAGGGGAAAAATTCAAGAGGAAGAGGTAACACTCACAAATATGTATGCACCAAACAATTGAGCACCCAACTATATAAAGCAAATCTTAATGGACATGAAAAATCTAATATCCAATACCACAATTTTAACAGGAGACCTTAACACACCCTTATC
>NW_004524670.1:2374993-2380826 GCF_000260255.1 Octodon degus | reverse complement strand
ATGCAGTGTATTATTTGTTGAAACTGAACTTCCGATTGGATTTGAAACTGTCTCATTGCTATCTGTTTATCAATAAAACTTTGAAAAAAAAAAGATTCAAACCTGAAAAAAAAAAAAAAAAAAAGAACTTTGAGTTGGCAAGGTAAGTACTGTGTATCTGGGCTATATTCCTGGACCTGGAACTATTTAAGTTACACTTTTAAATATTTCTGTAGTGCTTCATGTGTTTGGAAGTATTTTATAAAAATATTCCCAGCCTTATGCAGACCCTTCATGATATTGCTATCATTAATTTCATTTTCATACATTTTTATTGTTACTAATATTTCACATAATATTTCTATTTGAGATTATTGAAATTAATATTTTATTTGTTCTTATCCAAGCCTTCTTTTATTCATGCAGATCAAATTTCCTGACACATATCATTTCTCCTGAATAAAAAGAAATACAATATCATTTCTCTTGAAATAAAAAGACTTATTAAATAAGTCAAGACTGATACCAATAATTTATATTAATTTTAACTTGCCTGAGGATAATTTCACTAGGTATAGAATTCTGGATTGCTTACATTTTTCTTAAAAGAACTATTCACTATCTTCTTGCCTGCTTAGATTCTTATGCGAAGACACCACAATTATTCATTTATAATGAAGTGAAGCACCTCTTACATCCTGGCTTTTATGACATTTTCTCTGTCTTCCATTTTGTGCATGCTATGGTGGTGTGGCTGTGGCACCTCTTGTTTTGCTTTTCTTGAGTCACTGATGAATTCTGATTCTTTTAGAGACCTGGTTTTGCCATCTGTTTCATTTCTGAAAGTCCTCAGCCATCATTATTTTAAAATACACTGAATTTGTTCTTTGTACTTTTTTCTCCTTTGTATCATTCCACTTATAGATACATCGCATTTTTGCACTTGTCTTGAGATCCTGTTGTTTTTTATTCACTTTTTCTCTTTGTGTTTCTACTTTGGAAAGTTTCATTAAGTTAATTTCAATGTAACTAATGCCTTTCACATACCTGCTCTCTATCACATCAAAACTTTCTAGTAATTTTTCTTTCATTTTAATTTCTAGATTTTCCTTTTGATTTTTCAAAATTTTAACTATTATATATTCTTGTATCTTATTGGTATTCCTCACAAATTCTTCAAAATTATTTTAAATTCTTTGTGTGATAATTTTAACATCTGTACTTTTTCTATTTCTGATACTCATTTCATTTGTCTGCTTACACTGGATATTTTTCCTCTTAGAATACCTTGTAATTTTACACTGAAGTTTGAACACATTGTACAAAGTAAAAGTGATTGGGGCAATCAGGTCTTTGGTAGGAAAACTTATGCTGATGTAGATAAGAATTTGCCTACTCATATGTTATACCAATGTCGCCAGAAGTGCTATATGACTCCAGTGAGACAGTTTTGTTTTTTATCTTAATTTAGCTTCTGTAATTATTTCTCCTCTCAGGAGAATCTGTGCCATTCTTCTCTCCAACAGTTACATCTTTTTATTTTACAGGCACTTGATATGGCTGTATATTATAGGTGTGATGAAGCATGTACATTTTCCAAATTAAATGTGTCTTCTCTTTCTCATCTTTCTCTTTGTTTTCCTCTATCCTTCTTCATCTCCTTTTTATGGTACCGAATGTTCTGGGCTACAACCCAACTGTTTCCCTATTTGATATTTATTTGGCTATATTTTCTTATTTTGGTACAAGTTTTCAATAGATCCTTGAAGTCACCTCCAAATTTGTGATCCTTCTTCAGCCTCCCAATTAACTTTTTGCAAGTGAGAGCCACCAACAGTTAAGACTCATTCCCCTAATGATCCTCCATTTTGTGCCCTGCTAACTTTATATTTCTTTATATATAGTTTTCTTTCTTCAGTTGAGTCAGGAAAGCTGGGGGACTTCAGCATGAGGAGCGTCCTCTTCCTCTACAAATCAAATTGACAAGGCCTGCAAAAATTCTTACCTTCCAAGGTAATTTTTACTTTAGAGAACAGTAGACATATTTCAGAATGAGTACTTTTCTACTTGATTGAAACACTGAAAAGATCTTTCTCAGCACTGCTCAATGGAATAATTAGATGAAGCTTTGGAGGATAAATCTCAGGAGTGCAAAGTCTCATATAAAACTACAAAATCTAGAAAAATTGCAATATTTTCTCATTCTTATGCTCACCAATTCTCAGTATTTTCTCCAACTACTTTTAGATGTTTATTTTATAGGTTTTGATTCACTTGCTCCAAGTAAACAGATTTCACCTGTGAATATATGTTCATCTTCTCTTCTGATTGTGGGCAGACTGTTTTCCTTGAAGATGAGTTTTCTAAAGAACCCAAGAAAAGTAATTGACTTTCAGGCTTTATAGCATTGTCTGCTTATAAGGATGGTTTTAATTTCCAAGCCTTTTATTACACTTTGCTGATATTCTATTAAAATTCTATCTAGTTTGTTTCTGTTTGGTTCAAGCCTAGCTATTAGTCTCCTTTAATTGCTACTTGATTATTTTTTGTTAGGGAAAATATTATGGAACATAAACTGCTCCATTACTTGTAAAGGCATATTATTTGTCAAGAGCTAACTTTGGACATATATTCCAACCCTCCCTGGGAGTGTCTCCATATAACAGAAACTGTGATTTGTGGCATCAAAGAGGGGGAGCTTGATCTACCCTTTGCATTTGTCCTGTTTTTCCTTGTGATTAAGAACTGAATACAATAGTATGGTGAATGATTTTCACCTTGAGTGGGAATGCCCAGTTGAGCTGAGCTAGCTTGGTTCTGCGCATGGAAAACAAATAGGAGGACGCTTGAGAGGACAGTACAAAAAGAGGGCATGAAAGATAGAAGGATTTTATGTTACCTTTTTTGGAGGAGCTTCTTGTGACTTATTTTCTTTGAAGAAGTTTCATTGTTTTTTTTTTTTTTTTTTCTTCTAAAGAGCTTGGCTGTTCTCTTTATTCTAGGGAGCTTCAGATTCTCTAGAGGATATCCACATCATTGTAGATATCATTTCCTGGCCTCCAGTACAGATCTCTCACTCTTTGGCACAGATCATTTACCCTTTTGGCATAGACATTTAAGCTTCCCTTGGGCCTTTCACACAGATTAGTCTTGCATCACAGATCCTTCAGCCTCCTATGTGGATTTACAAGGGGCATTGCCATGAGCTCCAGCACCTTGACTGTATCCTTTGCCTCCAGAAGTCAGGCAGAGGTTTTGCAGTTTGCCACATTTGATACTAGTAAGCACTGACCAATACAAGAAGGGTGACTATTTCAGACAATAGTCAGGAAAAAAGAATTGCCTTGTGTCATGGTTTGGAGTGTTTTGTAAGGTGAACAATATAGTACATGACAAGTTTTATAATAGTATTTTGTATTGAATCACCCAAGGATCAGGTACTACAAGTGCAGGAAATCTATCCACACACTAAATACTGAAGAATCCAGCTGGGGACCTAGTACTCATAGCAATGCCTCCCACCAGTCCAATTGGAGGCTGAGAGCCCACAGCAAAGTCTCATGCAGGCCCACCTCCTGGATATGATCTGGAAAGGACCAAAGGTCAATGGTGGAACCTAGGAAGTCTATGCCAGTGGGATGAAGGATCTGTGCTACCAAGATGAGGGATCTGAACTGGAGCCAGGAAGCAATGCTCAAGGTAAGCACCAAAGCTTCCCCAAAAGTACCACAGCTGTCCTCAGCAACAGTGAGGTCCCAAGCTCCCCCAGTGATGAGGAAAGCTGAGTTCCCATTAGGAAAGCCAATACAACAAGCTTCATGATGCTGAGCAGCACCATTTTTCCCTCTGAAGCCAGGAACTGATGTTCAAGGACTCAAGCTTCTCTAAAGTACATAGAAAAAGCCAGTAAGACAAGGTCCTTCAGAAGAACAGCCCAAGATAACTGACAACTTCTGACAGCTCCAACAGCTCAGAACAGTATCCCTAACAGTGTTTCAAATGTTTCTCCTCTTCCAAATGTTGCTGAAAACAACCCACAGGTGGACCTCCCACACTCAGCACCATGGTAGTTTAATTCAGCTGGGTGTAACAAGTTGATCATCTGTCAGAAATCTACTACATCTTATTTATTAGCTGTTCAGTTCATAAGAGATAATTAATTTTTCTTCCATAGAAAGTTGAGTGTATTAGAGTTGACATTGAAGGAATAGTCTACTGAATAACTTTCTTTCTATAACATCTCACTGAAAAGGATTTCACCTTCATCAACTACCCTACCTTTCCCTCAGGAGGTATTAGAAATCGGTATGAAAATCACACTATTGCCACTCCCAGCCCGTACAGGAAGGCTTCACAACAAAAAAAATTCTTAAATTTAAGGTTATCTCAGATCTACACGTGAAAATGCTATGTCACTGATAATGTGAGAACTTGGAAGAGTAATTAAAATCTGAAAGGTACAATGATACTGTGAAAGGGAAATACATTGCTCAGTGGGAAGGAAAAGCTGAAATGCAGAAAAGGACAAATGAAAGAAGGAAAAAGATATATTTATGGGTATATGCAGAATGGTTTGGATAATTGCACTGCTGGTCTTTTGAAAGGAACAGTTAATTTTTTTTTGGTGTGTGAATCTCTTACAACCTTCCTTCCTTCCTTCCTTCCTTCCTTCCTTCCTTCCTTCCTTCCTTCCTTTCTTTTTTTCTTCTTTCTTTCCTTCCTTTCTTTCTTTTTTGTACTTAGGACAGGGTCTACAGGGTCTACAGTATCTCACTATGTACATCAGACTCATAGTCATTCTCCTGTTTTCAGCCTCCCAAAGTGCTGGGATTACAGGCACGTGCCACCATGCCTAGTCTCAATCACCATTTCAGTGCGCCCGGTGGGTGAGGCTGGCACAGCTCGCCAAGGATGGAACCCGGGCTGGCTGCTAAACTCTGCCTCAGCAGGTACTTGAATCTTCTGAGCTATCAGGGTGGCTCACATCTTTTTTGTTCTTGTTTTGTTTTGCTTTTTTCTTTACGTCAATCTTGCGTGTTTATATCTTTGAACTAATTTAAAGATAGCATCATGCAATACAGCAACCAGTGTTGAATTCCTATTACTTTTTTTAGTGAAATTTTGTATTGTTTATAATGTTGGGGTTTTTTAATCAATATTTTGTATTTTTTAAAAAATTAAAATTAAAATTAAGGACAACAATAATTTCAAAATTACTATAGTACATTACCCCCCAGCATAACATTTTGAATGCTGTAACATATCTAGCTTCACTGTCATATTATAAGAAAGTCACCCTCAATTAGAATAATTTATAGAATTTAAAAATTATTCTTTAGGAAGAATTATGCATTTCATACTCTTTTCAAGCTTTCCTTATCAAGTTAAAGAAATCTACTTTTTTTTTTTTAGAAATGCATGTAAGTACTTAGACACAGATTATATAAAAGAATCTACAAACTTCCTGAAGTTAGTTGTTGAAATGGGCCATTCAGTGATATGAATGACTGAAAAATGTAATACAAGTAAATCATATTCCAGGTCAAATAAGAATATGATGAAACCACCAACGGAAGGTGTTTTAGGAAATGCGATCTCTATTTGTTGCAACTTGATTGGTGAAAAACCACAGCTATATAAAATGACATAGAGAAGTCACTACTTCATAGTGACCACAGTTAACATTTTATATTTGTTATGCACTTGCGATTTTATTAGTAGGGTGGGTCAATGGTAAGTGTACTTATCGCAAAACAAAACAACCAAAAAGAGACACAAGTGCATTTATGGAGGTAAGGTATGTGCCTACTTCCTACATTACAGGTATGGTTTCCAGATGAATTTTTACGCCAAA
>NW_004524670.1:2368771-2374893 GCF_000260255.1 Octodon degus | reverse complement strand
GTTGTACACTCTTCTGCAAAATTAGCTTAGATTTTCCTACCTTGACATACACAGTGCAAATGTAAGTTTCTTGCCAGCAAACCTATGTGACAATCTCAGATATGAAACAGGATTGGATGACATGTTACCTTTTCATGCCACTAGCTATTCTGTCAGGTTTAAAAAGAAATATGAACTATTGATAAGAAGAATGAACAATAAATTAAAACTATATTTTAAAAGGTTAATAAATGATATATATTAACCATAAAACTCAAAAGTGATCCCCTTATAAGGCATGATAAGACATAATAGCACTAGTATGATTTCATTTTCTGGACAATGATTGTGTTGTCTCACAAAGTTTTATGTTTATTCAAATGAACTAAAGCTTTACAATATTATTCGTGAGATTTCATATAAAGTGAGGTCAAGGGATGGACCTTGGTATTGTTACTTTTGTGAGCTTTAAAACATGCAGGTATAAATAAAATTAATAAAGACAGATATCTTGAGTATAGTAGTTTATAAAAGTGCATATTTTGAAATCCATACAAGCAGCAATTGAACTATAAAAGAAGAAAACATGAAAATAATCAGCTTTGAATCCTGAGACTATCATGCACATTTCTGTAGCCCTGCCATTGCCCAGCTTCCTAGTGATTGAACTGCTTACATTGAGAAGGAAATTCGGTAGTGCAGAGCCAAATCCCTCTAAACCTCCATTGTGTGCTGTGAGAAATGAAGACAAAATCAAAGTAGAATCATGAGAAAAATACCTGTTTTTCTAAAGCTGCTTCAATATTTTGCCAAAATGGAAGCCATAGAAAGCTACCTATGTATGGTTATAAGTTAGCTGATAACACAGGGACACAGCCTTAGAGACTAGATGTTTTAATCATGGTTTCCCCAGGTGGTTCATGTGTTCCACATTAAAGCTGACAAGCAGCTTCCATAAAAGATCTTCAAGTGACGAGGATGCTGCACTTCTCCAGCGTGGTATAATGTCCAGTACATCTTCACGTTGACCCTAGAATATAACAAGCTAAGGTCAAATAAGATTATTAAGCTCCCCCATAGGTGAAAAATATCCTAATATATCATATATGGGTATAGGTAGACAATTTAAGAACTTCAATATATCCTGATAAAATTATTTAAATATATTTACATATTAATATATCACTATTATGTAGTTAGATATAGGTATATAAATGTCTAAATAGCTACATCACTATCATTTCTAGATTTGACCTTGGAGCCAGTGGTTGAGATTACATGCTGTCTTCAATGCTGTCTGAATTCACATCCATTTATTATAGAATTTATACTGGTGTTTGGCAAAAGCAAATAAATGAATAACTAGAGAAGAATCTGTAAGGAATCATTGGTATAGTTAATACTTAAATTTAAGCATATGTTTTAAAAAATTCAAAGCTGGCCAGAGACAATAATGAGACACTCTGAAAGGTCCGACCATTCTTATTAATGCTTAATAATAATTATTAAATATTAATTATTCATGACCTTAATAATGGAATCATTAATGACATGTTTAAGTGGAAACATCAAGAAGATTAAGAGAAATATTTTAGAGATGATTCCTGTTGAAATTCTCTCAAGGATTCTATCATTCTAGGTATTACTAGATTTGCAAATTGTTGTGTCAATCTTAATCTGTCTTTGAGTAGTCATCTATTACCTTTTAGTCTAATCAACAAAAAGCATTTTCAGTGTCCATATATGTTTTAAGTTCTTTGCAATGGTGAACTGAATCATTTCCTTAAATTTTATCTATTTGTCCTTTCTTCATACACTTTGAAATTCATTGTTGGACTCTGTGAAACTACCTTGTAATAACTAAGTCAATTATTTATTTTTGTATTTCATGCAAAATGAGAAAATGAAAATAAGTTAGGTATACAATGACTTTTGGGAGCTAAAAAGTTTACTTTTGAATGGGTTTAGAACCTGAAGACTTAGTTTTTGTTTTTGTTTTATAATTTAGCCTGATAAGAATGTTGACTCATTTATTCAGTATTCACATGATACTTTTTCACAGTGATTTATGACTTATTAAAAGTTATTAATCTTACATATGACAAAATTTTATTTTATCTTGTATAAGGCTCTAAACTAGGCTGAGGATGAAAATATGAATAATTTAACCAACAGAAACTACCATAAATTATCATAAACTAAATACCAAGTTTCAGTGGTTTGAATTGGTGGCTATCATTCCTTATAAAATACTATGTTCCTGCAGAAAGCATATTCCACAATGTTAAAAATGCTAGAATTCTTTATTTTTTCTTTTGGTATGGGAATTGAACTCAGGTGTATATGAACTTATAAGATATTGTCTGAAGGTTAGAATCGTGAAGCTAAAGGAGCATGATGCAAAACACACACACACACACACACACACACAGAAACAACAACAAAATAATCGTAAACATCTGAAAAGACCAAGGACAACTTAGGGTCCCTAATTGTCAGTAATCTTTGGAGCAATCATCCATCTCTTTCTAGCTTTAAAGGAAATAATATGGCTTTTAACAAGTTTTCTTTCATTATGGGGCAAAAACATGTTGCTAAAAGAATTTCAATAATTGTTTTCCTATTTTCTCTGTACTCTCACCTTTCAAAGAGAACAAAATGTAAACAATTAATACAAACAGTAACGTACTTGAATATGAGTTAGGGATGTTTATGAAGCTTAGGTTAATACCTTTTTAGGTAAACCTTTCTACGTACTTCAGAAAGAAAATATAGACAACTTGACAAGCCTCAAGAATAGTGGATTCAGACATTTGCCACATCTTGAGAAATAGAATACTGTTTAGAGACTACTAATGGTATTTTATCTGATTTAGCCATCTTACATCAACCGCTTTTTCATAGTCATCCAAAAAATGTTGATCCAAGTTTTAAGTTTTTCTCACGTGATTTCTTCAGGTCTTAAGAAATGTTACAGAGTGGTTGTACACTCTTCTGCAAAATTAGCTTAGATTTTCCTACCTTGACATACACAGTGCAAATGTAAGTTTCTTGCCAGCAAACCTATGTGACAATCTCAGATATGAAACAGGATTGGATGACATGTTACCTTTTCATGCCACTTAGTAGTTGACTCTAAACTGAATATTGTTCTAATGGTGCAGAATAGTGGGTAGAAAAATTTAGTTTAGGGCTTTTAAAAAGACATTGATCTAGTTTTAATCTTTGGCATGTGGAAAGCCAGTTTTTCATGCACCATTTCTTAGAGAAACAGTCTTTTTACAGTGACAGTCTTTAGCATCTTTATTAAAGATAAGATTCCTAAGAATGTCTAGAATTGTTTCTGCATCTTCTAATCTGTCCTATTGATTTTCTTCTCAGTTCCCCCCCCCAGTACCATGTTGTTTTGTCTCAGTAGCTTTACAGTGTAATTCCAAGTTGAGGATTGTGAGCCCCCCACCCCTGCCTTTCCTGTGTTCCCCATAATTATCTATGCTCTTTCATGTATCTTTGGATTCCAAATGATTTTAAGATGTGTTTTCTCAAATTCTATGATATAAATTTTTGGAATTTTGATTGGGATTCCATGAAATCTGCATAACAACTTTGAAAATATGGCTATTTTCACTAGATTGGTTCTTCCTACACAAGAGCAAGGGATATCTCTCCACTGTCTCATATGCTCTTTGATCTCCTTTTTCAGAAATTGTAGTTTTCTGCATAGAGGTCTTTTACTTGCTCCAATAGATTGAATCCTATTAAAAAATTTAAACATCATTGTCATAAGGAAATGATAACTAAAACAGCACCAATAACAAAAGCTAGGGGGCTGTGGACAAAAAAGAACCCTTATCTACTCTTGATAGGAGGATAAAATGGTGCAATCACTGTGGAAATCAGTGTGCAGATTCCTCCAAACTTTAGGATTGCAGGTCTCATTGGACACAGCTATTCTGCTTCTTGGTATATTCTCAAAAGAATAGAAAACATCATACCACAATGATATATATGCATCCGTGTTACAGCAGCCAGTTTATAAAAGGTATATCTTGGAAACAACCCAAATGCACATCAACCAAGGAATGGATAAAGGAGATGTGGTATTTTTATACATGCAGTCCTAATCTGCCGAAAATAAGAATAAAGGACTAAACTCCTAAATAAAATATATTTAATACACATACATAAATACTACATTGTTCCTTTGGTGTGAGAAACAAAGTCATATAAGGACCAATGGGAGAAACTGTAGGGGAAGGGAGGAAAAAATATTGCCTAATTCATTATTCAAGCAAAAAGTTTGATTAATAAATGACATCTCACTTATGTAGTACCAAAAGCAGAAAAAATAATGATAGAAGACACAGGTTTTAAATATGACAGATTTTAATGCTATTATCTGTTTAAATATACAAACACAAAATGTCGATAAAATTTTAGTATGTTCATACATTAGATTATCCATGATTTGTTGATTATGAAAATAAAAATTAAAGACAAATGTAAAAATTTAGAAGTGACTGGTTCTAAGAAGGTAATGTATAAATCTTGTTAATATCATTGCCATTTTATTATTTTTATGAATTTTATTTTGCTACCATATAACTCTGAGTTTATGCATTATCTAATTTAAATTTTTACATAATTTTTCCATGAAAATAAATTTTGGGTAGACTTCAAGTTAAAGGTATAAAATTATAAAATCTTAAATAAAATAGAAGATATTTATTAATAATCATGCCATAACAAGCATAAGATAGTGTACTGAAGCTAATAATATTTTTTCTGATAATCATTATTCTGCTAAATTTTAATAATTGAACAAAATCCTAAAATACACTATTGTATCACTGATCACAGATAGGTAATGATGTTTATTCAAAGTCAGAATTGGGGAAGCCAAGCCATTTCTCCATTCTTTTAGAACTAGATATACCCACTTTCCCAAAGAAAGAGTGAAGAAAAGAATACATTAAGAGAAACAAAGAGATAAACATTCACATAGCTGTATAGTAATATATTGCCTAAGTTCCTACTTTGTGATTTCCTGGTTTCAGTCTCCAGACCAACCATATTTCCTTCCTAAGATTCTAACCAGATTTCCTTTTTTACAAAAAAATAATTTTATTGAGAAACAAATAGCAATGAGACAGTTTCAAAACTGATTAGTAGGATAGTTTCAATAATAAATATATTGCATAGTATTGTGTTAGTGGTTAGTCATTCTACAAGAAACAGATATGATATCCTGCTGAGACAGATTTCTCATGTCTTTTATTTATTTTTTTTATTTATTTGGCAGAACTGGGATTGAACTTAGGCCCTTGAACTTGCCAGGGAAGCACTTATTCTACTGAGCCATCTTCTCGGCCCTTATGTCTTTCATTTATTGACCTAAGCTACATTGTATGTACTCATCTGTTAAGTATATGGATAACCCACTACTATTATGGACTATTGGACTATATTGGATTATTTTGCTGAATTCACGCACCTACAATATTTAAATGGCAATGGAATACCCATCTCTTAAAAAACTAAAGAAAAAAAAGGGACACAAATGAGGGACCACTTTTTGTCTGTTTATACAAAATAGGTAGGCTACATATACAGCTACTTTCTCTTAATTCATGAGAAGAAAGATTTGTACCAATAATGTTTTGGCAGGATATCATATCTGCATCTTGTACTATGAAAAACCACTATGAAGACAGCAATATGCAATGTATTGATTATTGTAAATGTCCTACTAACCTGTTTTCAAACTGTCTCATGCTACTTGTTTCTCAGTAAAATTTATAATAAAAATTTAATAATGAAGGAAAGTATGTTAATTGAGCAAAAAAGTTCAGTCTCATTATACTATTATAAAAGCCACAAAGAGAGGGCCACACTTACTGACAAGATTCACCATCACATAATTTTTGGGCACACTCAAGAGATGACTTGTCTATAATCTCAGTAGCAAAATGACATTTAATTTTGCCCCGCTTTTAAAAAAAAGATTACTACTTTACAGAAATTTTATATTTGACCCTTCACTTTACTTTTCACTTTTAAGTTTCCTATTCCTTTTAAGCAATTGTTATCATTGCTATTTGCTTTCTCAGTCATCCTCAGTCTTTATAGAAATTTGAATGAAT
>NW_004524670.1:2365781-2368528 GCF_000260255.1 Octodon degus | reverse complement strand
AGATCGGACTCGAAATGATCTGCCTGTTTACAGCCTCCCAAGAGCTGGGATGAGAGGCACGCACCACCACGCCCAGTCTCAGTTGCTGTCTTAGTGCACCCTGGGCACATGGCCAGCACAGCAGAACCAGGGATCAAAACCTCAGCCCTGGATTAGATATATGTTTACCTTTCAATTAAAATGAGCTTTCAAACCAATTTATAATATTATATTTATAATATTATATTTATTTATTTCAAGAAAAATGGGGTTGTTTTCACATATAATGATGTACACATTTAATGATTCACACTAGATTTAATATTTGAAATATACAATTTCATTACCAATTGTAGTATTTTGGCAATTTAATAATGTATAGTGTAGGCTATCAGAATCATAGATATGAAAATACAGAATAATTATGAGATTATTTTTATTTTTATTTGAGTGATATAAGGCCTTACTGAAAAGTGCAGAGTTTGATTATTGGTTAGGTGAGTTGAGCAAAATCATGTATTTCTTTTTTTTCTTTAGGAAATGTAATTATATTCAAAAATGGCTGAAAAAAATGGCTGAAAACAGACAAATCATTTCTCTTTCATTAGCAGTGGCTGAATGTAGTATTTCAGAGTAGTTGGGTAGTAGTCTTTGATATTTTTACTTGTATTTCCTTATTAAATTTATTAGTAAATCTTTGCACTAATGGTAACTATGTTTACTATAGGGAACTGGTACGTGTACATGGCACATTTAAGTATTTTTCTCTCTCTTTCCCTGTACCTCCTTTCATTTTGCCAGCATCAAATTCATTTCTTTATCATATAAGAACTTATAAATTAATTATTATGCATAAAAATTGAAGAAACAGACTAATAGCCTAAAACATATATTTTATACTTCATTTGTATATTATGTAACAGTTTATATGTCTGTTAATGCATGAATAGATGAAGAAAACATGATTGTTACCATGGAATAATACTCTGCCATAAAGAACATTATATGTGAATCATTTGTAGAAAAATGGATGCAATTTGAGACCATAAAATTAAATAAATTAAGTATGAAATACAACTTAAATAACTCATTAGTTTTATTATTTGGCATGCTATTTATTATAAAAGTGATTGAAATCACTCATTTAGTAATACCTGATTGTTACTATAGTCAGCATGATGTACAATAGATTAGAAAATCATGTTTTCCTCATGTCTACCTAAAACTGCACATTTTGATCAGCATCTATTTGCTCTTTTAACCTCTCATCCTCTGGTAGCCAGCTTTTCACTCTTGACTTTTATGGGTTCAGTTATTTTAGATTATACATATAAGTGAAATCATGAAACATTCGTTATTGTGTGCTTTGCTCATGTCATTAAACATGTCCTTTAGGTTCATTGTGCTGCATAAAATGATAGAATTTTCCTCTTTTCTAATACTGGAACATTCCATCATGTATACTAACCATATTATTTTTACCTATACATTCATTCATAGTCCCTTATGCTGCTCCTTTAAGGTGATTATTGTGAAAATGCATTATTAACATGGAAACAAAAAATAGCCCATCAGTGTAGTGATATGAAGTTATTTGGATCTATACTACAGGTAGAACTGTATGGTCATGCAGGTAAGGAGGCACACACAAACAACAAAAACCTTAATACCCAAAGCAACAGTGATCAAAAGAACTACATATAGAGAGCCATTTCATTACCTGACTTCAAACTATATTACACAGGTACAGTAATGAAAATACCATGATACTGGTAGAATATATGTAAATAAAGCAGCAAGACAGAATAAGAGTCTAGAAGTTGACTCCTGAAATCATGGCCAATCAAATACTGATTATGTACCAACAAAAAAAAAAAAAAAAAAAAAAAAAAAAAAAAAAAAAAAAAAAAAACAGGGAGAGAGTAGGCTTTCTGATAAAATTAGGGAAAATGTTTACATGAAGATGAATGAAATGAGACTCTTATCTCACACCATAGACAAAGATGGAGTCCAAATGCATCAAAGACTTAAACTATTAGTAGATTTAAAATAATTAGAAGGAAAACAAGGGACAAAACTAAACAATGTATGCTTTCTGTCTTCAAATTGTTGAAAGTCTGTGAAATTTTATTAATGTTTTCAGACAACTAGTTCTTCTGTCTGTTATTTATTTATTTATTTATTTATTTATTTATTTATTTATTTTGTGGAAGCAGGGATTGAACTCAGGCCTTTGTTCTTGCCAGGCAAGCATTTATTCTACTGAGCCATCTCCCCGGACCCTAATTTTTATACAATCATTTCAACAGCACTTTTCATTTTTAGTTATCTTATTCCTTTCCATTTTTCTTGGGTTGTATTCTCTGCTTTTTCTAATCCTTGATATTTGTGTAAAGATTTTGTAATTTTAAATGATATTTCATACATATGTTTAAATTTCATGTCATCTTTTCTTTAAAAATGCTAAATTTGTAGCTTATTTAACTTTATTCCATGCAAACATCATTTTACACACTTTATTATAATTTCTTTTTTCAATACATTTTTAACCTGTGGATTATATAAATATGTTTTGCTTAATTGTAAAAAGTTTTGAATTTTTGTATATTTCTTAGCTTTTATACCTAATAATTCTGCTCTTCTAAAGCAGCATTGTAAATTATTTCAAATATTTAAAGTTTGTGGGGCTGGAGAGATGGCTCAGTGGTCTAAAGCACCTACTTAGAACAAGCTTAGCAAAAGCATCAGGGACCGCGGTTCAATCCCCC
>NW_004524670.1:2360170-2365681 GCF_000260255.1 Octodon degus | reverse complement strand
CTCTCTCTCTCTCTCTCTCTCTCTCTCTCTCTCTTTCTCTCTCTCTCTCAAATAAATAAATAAAAAAAATTTAAAGTTTGTGCAGGATATAGCATGTCTCATATTTTCCATTTTGTGTGTTTCCATTTTTTATGAAAAAATCTATGTGCTTGTGTTCATTTATCCTTTTTATATATCATGACCCAGTGGGATTCACTTCCAGGAATTGAGGATTTGTTCAAAGTACACAAATCCATAAAGATAACACCACATCAATAGAAGCAAGAGCGAATACCACAAGATCATCTCAATAGATACAGAAAAAGCTTTTGACAAAGTCCAACACTCACTCATGATAAAAACCCTACAGAAAACTGGAATACATGGTCTGTCTCACAACCTGATAAAAGCCATCTATGAGAAAGCAGCAGCCAACATCATACTAAATGGTCAAAAACTAAAGGCCTTCACTTTAAAATCAGAAACAAGATAAGGATAGCCACTGTTTCGCTCTTATTCAGTATAATTCTGGAAATATTATTCAGATCAATTAGACAAGTGAGAGAAATAAAAGGAATAAAGATTGGAAATGAAGTGAAATTATCATTATTTGTAGTTGGCATGATAATCTACATGGAGGACCCCAAAAAACTCCAAGAGTCTTGTAGGTTTAATTACAAAATTCAACAATATAGCAGGATACAAAGTTAATACCCAAAAATCTGGGGAACTTTTGTATAATAACACTGAGAGAGAAATTAGGGAAACCACGCATTTCACAATAACATCCAAAAAAGAATGCAATACATAGAAATCAGTTTAAGGATGTAAAAGATTTATATATTTAAAATTATGGTATGCTAACAAAAGAGATTGAAAAGGATTTGCGGGCAAATAAGTATTTAAATTATTTCGTATTTCACAGTTTCTGTGCACGTGTTTATTGTTCTTTTATTTTACTATCTATTTAGATCGTGGATGGACCCCACTGTTATAGATTTCTGTAATTATTCTAATAAATCTACTAGCACTGAAATTCATGGTAAAAATAAAAATATTGTAGTATTTTCTTTTTAGATTAAGTTTGTGCCTTTATAAAATATTTTTCTTTACTGCTAATAATGCTCTGTGTGTGTGTGTGTGTGTGTGTGTGTGTGTGTGTGTGTGTGTGTGCTTGGTTGTTGCAGGGTCTTACTACATAGCTTGGACTCATGGTGATCCACCTGGTTTCAGCCTCCTCAATGCTGAGATTATAGGTTTGAGCAGCTCAGTCCACCCTGGAGGTGAGGCCAGCATGGCATATGGTACCTGGAATCAAATCATGGTCTCTGCGATTGCCTAAGCTGGTTCTTTAGTCTGCTGAGTTATCTCACCAGCCCCAATACTTTACATTTTTAAAGGTCCATCTTGTTTAAGAGTAATTCTTTAGTATAAAACATTATGTTATAGACACCATATAATTTTTTTGTTACTGTTTTCAGGTATATTAATTCTAATTCATAGTGAATTGGTGTTATTTACCAAATCCAGAAAGTTTTTTGTTATTGGAGATCATTCATTTAAATGTACATAATTTTACAATATAATCATGAATTCTATTGATTTACTGATTGATTTTGTTTAAATTTTTATTTAAATATGAAAATTTTGGGTAATTTATAAAAATATCAAAATGGTGTGTCTTTTCTCTTTTTTGCAATTAAAAATTTTTATATAATAAGAGTATCCTTACCTCAGAATGTCTACCTTTACTCTGAGACCATATTACTGGTAATTAATTCTCTTACTGTTTCTATAGAAATTCAATTGACTTTAATTTTTAAAGCATTAAGTGTATAAGAAACTGATTTGCTATTATATACCCTTGTTTAAGTAGGTGATAATTTTAGTAATTTTTATATTTTCTATAAAAAATTACACAGCTATTGATAGATTATTCTAATCATTTGATATTAATATTATCATTTATTTTTATTATTATTTCATTTTATTGATGAGTAAAAACAAATGCAAGAACAAAAATCAGAAACAAGGAAACAGGGTAACATATAACAATACATATGTTACATATTTTCAAAACAAGAATTGCTGAATAACAATATATAATATCTTTTTATCATTAAATCTGTTTCTCAGATTAACATATAATTATGTAAGATTGGATGTATGATTGAATACTACCACTTGCTTTAAAGAAATCTTAAATTTTTGTTCTGTCTTTCTGTTGCTTCTTTTATTGCCTTTTAAAAAAATTTATTTTAAAGAGAGTAATTGATATGGCATTGGGAACGGTACACAATTAGAAGACCAATATGATAGATGTTCAAGCATGGTTTTAATAATACAAATTACTGTCCTCAATGTAGTTACTTGGTTCATATCCAAAAAAGAAAATGCAAGTATATATACAAGAAGGCTGATGAGATGTAGCAAGATTTTCAATCAGTTTTTGAAAATAACAATGTGTAGAATTTTCAACTTATTTACTTTTTTTGAAGTTTCATAGCTGAAACGTGTATTTTTTATTCTTTTTTAAGATGTAGCTAGAGGGAATTTTAGAAAAATATTTCCAAAATGAATACATAACATGAGATTAATAATACATTGCACATTGTAAAAATATTTACAAATTTAAATGAATATAACAATAAAAATTGTCTAAAACATGAAAGACTTTACAGATCAGTCATATAATATTTCACTCTATACCAAAATCAAGAAACTTTTATTCATATAATTAGAATTCTCAAGGTAGAAGGGGATAGGCAATAAATATTTAAATATTTAAAATTTCTGAATTAAGTTAAAATTATAGCCCCATATTTCCAAGAAAAATGAACCTTTTGCACAAGAAATACGAATAAAATTATATGAAGACACACAAAAGTGAAATGTCCAAAACTAATTGTAAAGAAAAAAATCATTAAGACATATGCATAGAAAAAAATATTAACTATGGAAGAACACAATTAAATAGCATGAGGGCCGGCCAAATAGCTCAATGGAATAAAGAGCCTGCAAGCAGGTCCAGAGGCCTGGGGATTGATCTTCAGGCCTGCCATGCAGGCACCGCCCCTGGGATATGCTGAGACAGCAATTGAGACTGGGCTTGGTGGCATGCGCCTGTAACTGCAGCTCTTGGGAGGCCATAAGCAGGTGGACCACTACATGTTCAATCTAGTACTGAGACCCTAAACACCCTGTAGACCCTTCCTTAAAAAAGCAGAAGAAATAAAAATAAATTAAAAAATTAAATATTTTCATATTCCACATTAGAAAAAAAAAGAGCAAGTGGGAAAGAAATTGGACTTATTTATTCAAAGGACTGAAAAACAAAAAGATCTGTTCTCATTGAATTTTATACTTAGCAAACATACTTTGAAAACAAAAAGTAAAATATTTTCTAGTTATACAAACTTGAAATATTCTAATTCCTCCAGACGTAGTAAATAGAAAATAACAAAGACCATAATCCAGAAGGCAAGATAATTTCCTATATGGTCCTGGGTGAAGAATAAAGAGCTCTCAAAATGGTAGTTAGGCAGGACTATGTGAAATATAATTATATTAGATGAACCCATTTAAAGGTCATTGAATATTTCCAAAAAACAATATCAATATTATGTCATATATATATATATATATATATGTGTGTGTGTGTGTGTGTGTGTGTGTGTGTGTGTGTGTGTAAAAGACAAAGAAGAACTAATATAAAGTCAATGGAAAATGGAAATACACTTTTTAAAGTTGCTAATACGAGAATATATACCATGTTATAAGCAGATTGAAAGTCAAAGAAACAATATCAATCATGAATTTGAAATTAAAATTGTGAGTCCAACTATGAGGCCAGAGTGTAGTGTATCATATGGGCCAATCTGTGATCATTTCAGAATACTCACATAGTATTTGATTAGGTTAATATACATTAAAATATCAGCTAAGAAATAGTTTTTGTGAGAGTAAAGAAATACTAAGAATAAATCATAACAAAAATATGGAATGGCAAATATATAAGTAGCACTTCTAAAATTTGGGGATAAGATATTGCACAAAGTTCTAGTATGTGGTGGACTTGGACAGTGTCTATGATGTTTATTAGTGACCAGGTATAACTTATGGGACTGAACTACTGCTGTTTCCTTGATACTCACCCTGTAGACCCAAACAGAATCATGAACCATGGGGTACAGGGGAAGTTCATTTGTAGAATATGCTGATGGAAATATTAAGCTGCTGTATACAAAAGAATAATTACAAGACTGCTGCTGCATACCTCTTTTTTCTCTGTGTTTCTTGCCCTTTTTGGTGAGTTCTTTCTGTTCTCATTCATGGAGTTTTGATCATTTTGATCCCTCTCTAGAATATCTTTTAGTAGTTTGTGTAGGTTTGACTTAGTTGTCATGAAATCTTTAGTTCTTTGTCGTGAAGTATTTCACCTCTCAATTAAAGTTGAAAGAGTTTTGCAAGTTTTGTCAGTCTGGGTTGGAATTTGTTTTCTTACAAGACTTGAAGTACTTTGCTCCGTCCTCCTCTTGACTTGATAGTTTGTGAAGAGAAATCTTCCATTATTCTGATAGGTCTTCCTTTAAATGTGATCTGTTTCTTTCTCTAGTGGCTTTAGGTATACTGTTCCTGTGCTGAATTTCTGGGATCTTGATTATTATTTGTCAGCGTGTGGTTTTAATCAGGTTGATATTATTTAGAGTTCTATATTCTTTGGTTACCTGAATGTCAGATTATTTCATCATATTTGGGAAGTTTTCTGCTATTATATCTGCCCATATTCTTTTTATATCATTTGTATTGACTTCTTCTTTCTCATTGATGCCTATTAGTCCTACTTAGCTCATCTTTGAATCGTCTTGCAGACACTAAATATTTTTTCCTGCACCTTGTTTTTTTTATTTTTTACTTTTTATTTTATTGAGAAACCAATAGCAATAAGACAGTTTCAAAACTGATTAATTGGAAAGTTTCAGTAATTAATACAATGTACATTGTTATCTTCTTAGTGGTTATCCATAGTACAAGAAGCAGAGAGGTTATTCTGTCCAAACACTATTAGTACAAATCATTTTTCTCATTGAATTAAACGAAAGTAGCTGTATATCTATCCTAACTATAGTGTATGTAGAGATACAAGATGGTCCTTCCTTTGTATCCCCTTTTTTTGTGTTGTCTTGTCAGAGATGGGTATTCCATTGGCATCTAAATACGATAGGCGCATGAATTCAGCAAAATAATCCAACACAGTACAGCAGTGTACAACACTATTCGCTATCTGCAGAAGTTGTTAACTTGAGCCTTTCACAGCTCAGTATATTAATACGGCTTTACTTTACAAACCTCGTTTTTATACTTTTCCAGTGAATGGTTAAGACCAAAGTAAAGCAAGACCTATAAAATAAGAAACTTTTGTATATTATAACGTCAGTCAAGTACCCTTAGGATTTATCCTGTAACCCTGTACTGCACTTTGTAGATCCTTTGTCAGTGTCAGCCATGTGAATGAGTCACAGCCATTGCTTG
>NW_004524670.1:2350886-2359575 GCF_000260255.1 Octodon degus | reverse complement strand
TTAGCAAACATACCTTTGAAAACTAAAAGTAAGATTTTCTAGTTATACAAACTTGAAATATTTTAATATCTCCAGAAGTAGCATATGTGAAATAATCAGAAAATTTGGGACACAACTTAGTTACATGATGTTACAGTACAGGTTCTCCTAGGTCCTGAGTCTTCACTGGCCTTAAATGGCCAGGGCCAAATGTTGACTGTCCTTGCAGCCCTTATTTTTCTCTAATTTTTGATCTGCAAACTGAGGTTGTTAACCCTCTAGAAAAGAAGCTTATTATTATCCTGCAACATATGCAGTTCACTTTACCATATCTATCTGCCTAAATATCAAACATCTTAGGCATAACATGGAACAGGTATTTTCCATCAAGTATTGATATGTTAAACTTTAAATACCTACAGAATATGAAGAAAAAAATAAAAAATGGGAATAAACATTTACATACTTTTACACAGAAATTTAGATATCTAACTATATGTAGTATTGTAGCAAAGCAGTCCTGTGACATATTTTTCTTGTGTCTTTTTTTTTTTTTCATTTATTACCCTTTATTTAAAAAAACACACACACTTTGCTTGAGAGACAGTATGGTAATAATTGGTATGTCATGACGAGAAGTACACATTTAGAAGACCAGAATGACAGGCATTCCAAGTATGATCCTTCTATTACACATTGCTATCTTCAGTGCAGTTGTTTGGTTCACAGGTATCAGCATGTATATTTGGTCAGGGTGAGAATCCTACCAATTAACTGCTAGTTTCAAAAACCTGCTGCTGTTTCTCAGGATCATTGCCTTACCCATCTGTGAGTATAAATATATGGCTTTGCCCCTGTGATGTTTCCCAGCTTTTCTCTTTGCCCTCTCCTCATTGTCCAATCCTCAAGTTCTTGCTTTCCTTTTAATTGTGCTATGCCTTTCTATTTGTATTTCTTCTTTTGAGTTCTTATACTAGAGAGACTATATGATATTTACACATGTGGGTCTGGTTTATTTTGCTTATAAGTATATCCTCAAGTGGCATCCACTTAAATATGAAGGCTTCGAGTTTATCATTCTTTATAGCTTAGTAATACTCTATTGTATAAGAATTCCACATTTTTTCCAACCATTCCTCTTATGATGGGCATCTTGATTGTGTCCAAAATTTGGCTATCACAAATTGGGCTGTTATAAACATAGGTACACATATATCACTGTGACATGACATTTTCAGTTGCTCTGGTAAAATTGCCAGTTGGGGGATAGCTGGCTTGAATGGGATTTTCAGTCCTAGTTTTTCAAGGAGTCTCCACACTGATTTCTATAATTGTTGCACCAGCCTACATTCCCTCCATCAGTGGAGAAGGGTTCCCTTTTCCCCATAGCCTTTCCAATATTTGTTGTTTGTGAATTTCTTTATGATAGCCATTCTTTGTGGGGTGAAATGGTATCTCAGTGTTGTTTTAATGTGTATTTTACAGATGGCTATTGATGTGGAACATTTTTTCATATATTTATTCACTTGTTTAATTTCGTCCTCTGGGAAATGTGTGTTCATATCAGATGCCAATTTCTGGATTGGGTCTTTAAATTTAGAGGCCGTAATGTTTTTTAGTTCTTTATAAATTCTAGAGAGCAGACCTTTGTCTGCGTGCTTAGTAGTTAAGATTTCTTCCAAATTTGTGGATTGTCTTTTCACTTTGTTGGTAATTTCTTTTGACATGCAAAAACTTCTCAATAAGAGGTGGTTTCAGTTGTTAATTCTTTCCTGTGTCACTCGTGCAATTTCATTTTTGTTCATGAACTCCTTGCCTACTCCATGTCTTCAAGAGTTCTTCCTACTTTCTCTTCCAGGAGATTTAGTGTTTCAGTTTTAATGTTTAGATCTTTAATCCATTTTGACTTTAGCTTAGTGCATGGTTATAGACATGGGTCAAGTTTTAGTTTTCAGCATGTAGAAAGCCAGTTTTTCCAGCACAGTTTGTTAAAGAGGCTATCTTTCTTCCAGTAAGTGTGCTTGGCCCCTTTGACGAAGATCTAAGTGTGTTCATAGAGGCCTCTGCATCTTCTAATCTATTTCATTGATCTTCAGGTGTATTTTGTTGCCAATATTGTGCTGATTTTATCACAGTAGTTTTGTAGTATAATTTCAAGTCAGGAATTGTAATGCATCCTGCCTTGTCTTTGTTGCCCAGGATTGCCTTTGCTATTCTAGGTCTTTTCTGGTTCCAAATAAATTTTAGGAATGATTTCTCTAGGTCTGAGAGGTATGTTGGTGGTAGTTTGATAGGAATTGCATTAAATCTGTACAACAACTTTGGAAGTATGGCCATCTTCACTATGTTGGTTCTTCCTATCCAGGAGCAGGGAATATCTTTCCATTTTCTGAAATCCTCGACAGTCTCTTTTTTTTCAGAGTACTCTAATTTTCCATGAAAATATCTTTGACTTCTTTAGTTAGATGAATGCCAAGGCATTTCATTTTCCGTGGTGCTGTTGTAGAAGGTATTGTTTCTCTAATTTCCCTCTCAGTGTGTTTGTATCTGTGTAGAATCCTAGTTATTTTTAAGAGATCTTTTCTTACCTTTTCACTAGCTGCAATTGTGTCTTCAAGATCTGAAACTCTATCTTCATTTTCATTCAAATGGTTTTGCCAGGTTGTGATTGAGATTTTAATTTCCTCTATATCTCTTTGAATATGCTTCATGCATTCTATTTCTTTCCTAAATTGCTCCTTTAAGGATTGCATCATTTTTCTATTTTCCTCTATTTTTTATCAGTGTCTTCTTTAGGAGCATTTAGAAACTTCTTTCATTACAGTTATCATTTCTTTTTTTTACCACAGAAATTATTTTTTTTTCTTTTTGTATTTTAGGTAAGGGTCTACAGGGTGTTCAGTGTCTTACTACTAGATTGGATACATAGTAATCTGCCTGTTTACAGCTTCCCAAGTGTTGGGATTACAGGAGCATGCCACCATGCTCAGTATCAATTTCTGTCCCAGTGTGCCTCAGGGACAGGGCCAGCTCTGGTGGCCCAGGGATGGAACCCCTGGCCCCTGTGCTTGCTTGCAGACTCTTTAATCTGCTGAGATATTTGGCCGACCCAATCTAGAAATTATTTGTGATCTGATTTCCTCTGTTCTTTTTTTTTTTTTTTTTTTTTTTTTTTTTTTTTTTTTTTTGGCGGAACAGGGGATTGAACTCAGATCCTTGCATTTGCCAGTCAAGCACTTATTCTACTGAGCCATCTCCATGGCCCCATCCTCTGTTCTTTTCTGCCGTTTTTTCATTACTTCAAACACTATTATTTTAGAAATTTTCGGTGTGTGATTTTCAATTTCTTCTGTGCTATTTTCTCCTGCATTTCTTCTGGTTAGGCTCAGGGCTTGAGAATGCATTTTGCTTCTTCTCTTTGTCATTTTTTGTAGCACTGTCTCCTGACCTTTGGTGTAGAGCTTAGGTAAAGTTATTACCTTAACACCATGTCTGGACTTACCAAATTCAAACTACTCTTGATGGGTGTGGCTGGGTCTGGCTGGGTCTGGCTGCTGTGGTCTACTTCTTCCTACTGCATTCCTTGGAATTGAACCCACTGTGCCACTTCTGCAAGATATTCTCTCCTGGATCAGCTGGTTGGGTCTTACCTCTAGCCTCTCTGCAGGGAGTTCTGCCACATGTTTCTACAGCAGGCCTGTCTGATGGAGGAAGTTCCACACACATGCTGGGTTGGGTGCTGGCTGGAGTGAGGATGCAGAGGGCACTGGACTTCCCCATTCCATGGTTTACTCTTTTAAAGGTGCATTTTTAAGAAAAAAAAAAACCTTAGTTTTTTTGTGTTCAAAATTCAATACTTTTATATGTGTCTCCTATTAGAGTGAAACGTTTTCCACTTTCTCCCATAGCTCTTCAGTGATTTTTATCTTTGTCTTCAAGTTTCAAACTTTAATTCCTACACTTACATGTAACTTCTTTTGTATTTTATTATATGTTTGAAAAACTTTCTGCATCTGTAGATGAGTATTACTTTGTAGACTGGGGAGAACCATTTCAAATAATAAATCTGTTCCATGCTCTGTGTTCTGTCCTTCCAAATGTATATGTGGTATAAATACCTTCATACAGTTGCATTTTTCATAAAATTCTATTGATTCTTTTTCATTATTGTATCACCCAATAAATCTTTTAATAAATTTTTGAGTACTAATTTTCTACCTTACTAATTCTATCCACTGCTCTAATAATTTATTATAGAATATATCTAATGAGATATTATCAAATATTTCTTTACATATGTTTTATGTATTCCAATTTTAATGAATATGTTACTAATTCACTTTTTTTCTTTTTTTAATTATTATTTTAAAGATTAAAAACACAACAAAAGCAAAAACAGATAACAAAACAAAAACAGAAGAAGAGTAACATAATATACCCAAAAGATTTTTTTAAATGAGTGGAATTTAAACAGTACAGCTTTTCGCAACTAATGACCTATTTTGCTACTTTTTATTTTCCCTATAAGCTTCTTTCAGGACACATAAATATCTAAGTAAGAAATACCTGTACGAGCATATTTATTCTGTGATTTTAATCAGACGTGAAAAATCTTTAAACCTCCCCGTAACACTTTGCAGTGACTTCGTCATATAGCTGTGACCAACATACCAATAAAAGAAGTAGTTCTTTATTATCTGTAATTTCATTTTTAAAGCTTTAAGTTTTACTTACGGGAAAGACAATCTCTCAAAGAGGAAAATATCTTCTGCATATAAAATGTATGCTGTCAACCCTAAATTCAGGATTGATAGCTCCTAAAAATGTACACCTGTAAACATATGATGGAATTATGGTAGAGGAGATTATACTTCATACAGATCTCTACCTTTGTTTTGATCTTGCATTCTGTTTACTTCCTTTTTGCTTTGGTTCTATTTATCAGACTGAAAATGGCAAAGAAAGGTCAGAGAAACCAATCATCTTCGCTGCTTGGTATTACACATGAGAGAAAAACTCCTTAAAATTAGAAAATTGAATTCTTTTTAGGGACAAAATATTTACTATTTGAAAAATGTACAATGTTTTATTATAAAATGTTAACTTTAATAAGCGAAAAGTCCACATTTCATATGAATTCCAATTTGAACCTATTTGTTAATAATTGTTATATATTTCCGAAGAACTTCCAATTCATATTTGGATATAAAGCACAGCTTTGAAAAAAAAATCCATGATTCTGTACTACAGTTTAATATCTATCTGGCTAGAAAGTGAGTTTTAGATAATTTCAGTATTTCTGGAATAAGTCAATGTTTTCCATGAAAAATCAAAGCTAAGTGTAAAAGGTTAAAAAAGTACCTTCCAACAATTCCTCCTAGTTTTCGTAGGAGATAGAAATCATCACTTCCTCTGATGTAAAGGAAAATAAACTAATTCTACTTACTGATGACTGTCTATAAATATGAGGGATATGATTCTATGTAAAATAATTTCTAAGTGGAACTATGTATTTGAGAGTGTAGCTACATGATGACAAATTTGGTTAAATGAGTTTCATATATGTTCCATTTGCAAAACAGAACCCAATGACAAACAATTTGGCTGAGCACTATCTAGATTTGAACAAAATTTTATTCTCTAGGCTGAAAGGGAAACAGGTTGAATGTACACTGACTTGGAAGTTTAGGGAGATATCCATTATAATATAGACACTGTTATTCTGTCAGCTCACAAGTTTGATGTCACATTATATATTTCAAAACCACATTCCAGAGATGAAGAACATTTAATTCAGGACATGTTTGCCCTCCTTATTTTTATGGTCAAGTACCTCTTTTCCCCTTCACTGTTTCCGCTCAAAGTAAAGTAAAGGAGGTATCACTGATAGGAACACTGCACAAATCAGCACACAAATCACAAGCTATTCAAATTTTCTGATAGATAATTATAAAATATATTATAAGAAACTAGAGTTATTCATTCATGTATGAAATTGTGCTCAAAATAATTAGGCATGAAGTAGAAGAAAGGTTATGAATTTCTTCTTTATTTGTTATAATTTTGTCAATCTTCTATTGCATATGATTTAATCAATGTTTTTAATGTGGTAGATAAACTTCAATTTTTAAAATATATTGTATACATCACTTGTCATATAATACCCAAAGAGGCAATTTTTCTAAAAGAGAGTTTAATCTCATTTACTGCATTTGTTTATATATTGTGAAAATTTTACTTATGGGTATAAAGCAATATTATTTTTAATCATTTTGTGTAGTAGAAGGTCTTAGAATTTTTAAATCTATAGTAAAAGTAAATATTAACTGTTCCCTACATTCAATAATAATTTAGAAAAAATTAAAGACATGACCAATAAATTCTTACTCATGACAGAGTACAAATTAAATGTTTTGATTTTCCTTATCTATTTTTTATAATTAGTTAATTAGATCGACTTCTCCTTGTAGTGATTATATGAATGTTACATTAACTTTGTTACTAATTTCAGGTATCAAGTTTTGAAAATATTGATGGAACTAATCCTTCCATGGAGCCAAATAAAATTATGTTAGATACATATTTGATTAATACTGTAACAGTTATAGCTCTTAATTATTCATTACTGCAGCATTGCATTCATATGTAACAATACCAAAGTTTAACTTGTTTCAAGGCATTTATTCATGATGGTCAGAGCAAGGATTAAAACTTAAACTGAAAAATTGTGATGCTTTAGGTCTTGGTGTTTCTATTTTTTGTCATATTTTGATCAATATGAGAATACTTCATTAAAATTGTGTGGGATATTAGAAATTTTATTTTGATATTTTTTTAAATACAGTATCTATTCATAAAATGCATGTAGAACTATTGAAATCCTGATACTTCTTGGAAAATACTTTTTTTTGTTTTGTTATTCATTTTAGATAATATTAAATATCATTCTGTTAGGACAGTTTTGCTTATACCAAAATGGCAATAAAGGGACCATAAAATAATAAAAGATGCATTTCAATCAATAATAAAACAAGAAGAGTGCATAAATAATAAATAGAGCAAATGAAAGGATCAATAAACATAGCAACAAATTTTCCTATGACTATTGAACAAAACAAGAATGCTCACTCTTACCATGTCTGCTCATTAGAGCTCTGAAATTCCTACCAATTACAAATAAGTGAGATAAGATATAAGAATGCAAAGGGAACACAAATTAAAAAAAAAAAGATAAAGTGGAGTTACCTCTCTTGAAACCATAATACTCTTGATAGAAAACCCTAAATCCTAAAAGAAAAGAAATCAAACATCAGTGCAAATAACATATGAAAAGTTTAGTATATACAAATCAACACAAAAATTAGTGGCATTCCTGTGACACACTACAAAACAAAAATTCAAGAAGATTCTCCTTTGAATATTAAACTTCTCTAAAGCCCAGTCTACTAAAATAGAAACATAGGGTTGGGGAGATAATTCAGGGGCCTAAGAGCCTGTGTCACAAACACAAGGACCTGGGTTCAGTCCCTGGGACCGAATGGTGCACCTGCCTTCAAACCTGTGCACTGCTGACCACTGAAACCTGGTGTGGTGGCTCACACCTATAATCCCAGTGGAGACTGAGGCAGGAGAATTACTATGAATCTGAACTACATAGAAAGACCCTGTTTCAAGTAGGTAAATAAATGTTTTTCAAAAAATTAAAGGAATAAAACAGAAACATAAAATTGAGGGGTACAATGCACAATGTTAATGATTGAGGAATATGGTGCTCTAAAATAATTAGAATCTAGGCAGTGGTATAGTATGAAATTTAATATCATAAAATTAGAAAAATTCACTATGGTGCAAGATACTAGACCAAAAGAATAGCAGTGCAACATGAGAACAGAGTCACATATTGCCCAACATTAAAGGTTTTATGTCTCAGAGCACAGAAAAAATTTCTCAGTAGAGTGTCAACACATTAGAAGAGTGTGCTCCCCTGATGGATGCTGGAATTTCTGTGTGCAAGTTGACCTGTGGCAGGATCTGTTTCCCTTGAATATAGATAACTCAGGGATTTCCAAACTAAATATAATGGCTGATCAAATGCTAGTGTGGAAGTAGTAGGAATGTAATGAAAGGAACACATTGAAATATTTTGGAAATGGAGCAGGAATTACAATGGGAAAATGAAGAAAATAAAATAAGGAAGACTCACCAATTTTGGATTCGGTCAGAAACTGCACATTAGGACATCATTTACTGAGTGAAGACTTGTAAAAAAGCAGGTGTTGGTAAATGGATATCAAAATGTTGTCAGATGTCTGGAAGACAAATTGATTCATTACTCAATCAGTTTTTATGTGAGTGTGAGGATGAGTGTCAAAGGCAGTATTAGTTCAAATCTTAGCATTTACCAGTATGAACACGATATATAAAGCCACAAAGTTGGATGCAATGACTTAGGAAAACAAAACAAAGCAATAGAAGAGATGCTAAGAGTGATCTAAAGATGCCATTATTGGACTTTAGACTTGTTTGGGGCCCTTTGCTTTTTTTTATAGTTTAAAGAGAAAAAAGATAAATAATGAAATAAAATTTCAAATAGGTTAGTAGATTAATCAATTATTGATACATTATATATTGTTCTCCTCATAGTAGTTTATCATTTGCAAGATATCAACATGTTATCTAAATAATATTAGCACAAAACATTCTTTTCAAA
>NW_004524670.1:2348004-2350786 GCF_000260255.1 Octodon degus | reverse complement strand
CACTTGCCCTGTCACAGTTTATCTTTTAATTATAGTGATTAAATTTAAAAGATTATTTTTGGAAGTTCGATCCCTGGCACCACATGCGTGTTGGCCCCACCCCTGGGGCACACTGAGAGGGCACCTGAGACTGGGCATGGTGGCTCATGCCTGTAGTCGCAGCAGTTGGGAGGCTGAAAACAGGAGGATCACTATGAATCTGTTCTATATAGTGAGACCTGTAGATCCTGTACTAATGATACATTTAAAAAAAATCATTTGTTCTTCACTGTACATTGGTTTGAATCTAAAATCTGATTTTTCAATTCTCTTAAAAATAATTTTCAGGTTCTTTCTAAAGAAAAAAACCAAAGATTTAGAATGAGTACTCGAGTGAAGCCCTATAGCTCAGGGGTTAGAGCACTGGTCTTGTAGAATGAGTACTCGAGTTATCAGAGGGAACATTTCCAGAAGAGTTAAAAAAAAATCTGAACATACAATTGTACAATAAATCAAAGGAAAGTGAAGAAATTCCACAAGGGAGTAGAGAACAGAAAGACAGGGAGGGATTCTAGATTTGTTAAGATAACCCAAATTAATAAACTGGGATTGTTTGACAGACTTGTAATTCAAAAGCAATTGATCCTTAATTGTTGATACAGAAGAGGCAGAACCAGTGCTTAGTGACTGAACAAAAAAAATTATAACTTATAGGTCATAGAAAATCATTTCAAAAGAGCAAGTGGAATAAGATTCCATTCCTCTTAATGTTAAGGAGAAGCTTCACCTTGTTTTGAGAATTTCTGTTGGGAATCATAAGAGAGAATGAAAAATCACTTAGCGATTTCTGCAATAAGGTGGAATTTAACTGAGATCACATGTTTAATATCAATGAATTGGCAAGAATTGGGAAGATAGCTAGTACTGTATTTTACTCTATCTTAATTTTTCCCTCATATTAATAGGACTTGTGGGTTACAAGAGAGTTTAATGTAACTATAAAAATATATAGTTAATTGTTCTTATGTCTAAACAATATTGTGTATTGTAATTATTAACCTCTGTTTAATTATCCATGCAAATTAAGAAATATATGCAGAAACTCTTTTTATACCACATTTAAATTTGTTCTTGGTAATTTTTGCAATTTTAGTTTTCATTCCTTAAATGGAGAAAAGGTAATGATTTTTTTTGTTTTTTTTTAAAAGTGTTAAATGATGGTCAAAGTTATATAACATGGCAGCCTACACACCTTTTGTAATTCTAATTCTTTTAACTCTTCATGGACACTTGTTAAAACTCATTTGTTTGATGATGTTTTCATGTTCAAATATTTGTTATAATAAAAAAGATACATTTTAATACAATATTTATCATAAGTTGCATAGTTATTTTAAAAGCTGTAAGGATCCATTTAAATCTTTTGATTATTTCAATTATTTAACAAAATAAATCAACATTAGCTTACCATTTATGTTTATCTTGACTTAGAAGTGAAGCAGTCAACAAGTACTAACATAGTGGTTGGTTCAACTTCAGAGACAGTGATTAGCTCATAAGCAAATACAGGCAAGTAATGCTATACTTGGGTTTTTTGCTCTCTTTCCTTGACTGGTCTTCCTTTTTCTTTCCTTTATTTTCTCTGGTTCTTTCAAGTCATCTTCAATCTGTATTTACTTCAAGTTACATGATTACACTTGTTCTTACAAGTCTTGCAGTTCTTTACTAAATTATGAATGCAGCTTGAAAGGGTTCAAATGTGTAGATAGAACATGTCTCTTCTTGAATTTTGAAAGTTTTCACTGAAGAGTTTTAAAATGATTTCTTTCTATACATTCTATATCTTCTCCATCTTTATTTGAATGTTCCTTTTTAAGTATTTCTAGAGATGTTTAATAATCCATGTCTTCTAATTTAGAATGTGTACTTTCCAAGTCTTCAAATGAATTCTCCTTCAATGTGTCTTAAAAATCTTCACTGTATTGCTGTTATGGTTCTCTATTGTATTCTTCCTTCACTCCTATTTAAAATGTGTCTTGACTAATTTTCGAAGCTTCTTTTTCATGCTAAATTCAGTGTCAGACTGCTAACTTTGCTTCATTCCTAAGCTCTTCCCAGAGTCTGACAGGTGGAATTATTTGCCCTTCTTGGCACCTTTCTTGGCATCCTTTTTCCCTTCAGCAGATTCTGGGGCATCCTTCTTGGCATCTTTCTTTGCATCCTTCTTTGCATCCTTCTTGTCATCTTTCTTGGCATCTTTCTTGTCATCTTTCTTGGCATCTTTCTTGTCATCTTTCTTGGAGTCTTTCTTGTCATCTTTCTTGGCATCTTCCTTTGATTCACTTTCTGAAGCACCAGGCTTCTTTTCATCTTTTTTGTCTTTCTTTCCCTCCTTCTTTTTTGCATCTTTCTTGGAGTCTTTGGATTCATCGTCTTTCTTGGCTTCCCCTTCAGGTCCTGAATCTGCAGTTTCTCCTTTGCCCTTTGAATCTTTTTTACCTTTTTTGTCATCTTTCTTTGCCCCAGCCTTCTCACCTTCAGATTCTGTTCCTGAATCTTTGCCCTCCTTTGAACCCTTTTTACCTTTCTTGGTATCTTTCTTTGCCACAGCTTTATCACCTTCGGATTCTGTTCCTGAATCTTTGCCCTCCTTTGAGCCCTTTTTACCTTTTTTGTCATCTTTCTTTGCCCCAGCCTTCTCACCTTCAGATTCTGTTCCTGAATCTTTGCCCTCCTTTGAGCCCTTTTTACCTTTCTTGGCCTCTGTCTTTGCCCCAGCTTTATCACCTTCGGATTCTGTTCC